>NW_028274807.1:81772887-82076733 GCF_037043125.1 Eumetopias jubatus | reverse complement strand
AGCGCCGCCCAATAGAAATATAATGCAAGCCATATGTGTAATTTCAGATTTTCTAGTAATGATGTTTTTAAAAGTAAAAGGAGATAAATTAATTTTATTTAACCCAATACACCTCAAATGTTATTTCAACATGTAATAAATATTTTTAAATTATTGAGATAATTTACATTCTTTTTTCCACACTGAGACTTCAAAATCCCTCATGCATATTTTGTACTTAAAACACATCTCGATTCAGACCAGTCATAATTCAAATGCTCAATAGCTGTATGCAGCTAATGGCTATTCTATTAGATGGCAAAGCTCTAGAGCACCACCCAGATCACCAATCATCTCAGGGGGTAAAGTGAATGCCACCCACATGAATGTCATGTACATCAATATGGAAAACAGGACATCTGGTAGGAGAGGGTGGGCAGTGATGATGGGGTTGAACGAAGCTTCACATAACCGAGGCAACATATCGACAGAGTCCCACCAAGGTGAAATTTAGAAGTGCTATTTCACCTACAATGTGATTTTAAGATTAATAAAGGGTGAATTTTGTTGAATCTGTATGCTTCAATGAAAGCTGGAAAAGCCCAATAGAGAGATGTTCTAATATTAAATAAGATAGGTATATAAAGGTCTAAGTCAATGCCGTGCACTTTGAGGGGCTCTTTTGAAGCCTATGTATTTCCCATGTGACACAATTATTGGAACCTCTGGGGTCATCTGGACTCTTGATCAGGCTGTCACTGCTAGACACAGCTTCTGAATTCTCTCTTGGAATCAGTCACTGAATAACATCCTGCTCCAGCTCAGCCCCTACCCGAGTGGGACTCTTGATTGCCCAGAAGCTGACCCTTGTGAGCTAGTGATGTATTAGGGATATAGGAAGAACAGGACAAGGCAAAAGAGGAGGTCAAGCAAGACAAAAGTCAACAGAAAGTAACTTCCGCTTGATCCTGCATGGGACTGCTGGAGAATACACTCCAGAGTTGTCCCCACAAGAGGCAAAGAAACTGGTCTGTGATTCTCCAGCACCTGCTGACAGTCTTAGTTATGGGCTGCCCCAGAAGTAAGTAAATTCTCAGGCACTTCTGGCTTTCTGTGTGTGCAAGTGGATGTGTGCACAAGCAAAGGGGCTCTGGGAGGCTAGGAGAGGGCAGGAAGAAGAGCCTGTAGTGCTGGCTGTTCGAAGGCAAAGGGGTTGTGGTCTAGTGTAGGCTCTGATGCTACCTCACTACATGACTTGGTACAAGTGAGCAAACCTCAGTTTCCTCCTATGTAAAGTGATATGATAATAGTCCCTACCCCAGTGAGTTGTTGGGAAGATTAAGTAAGATAATATAAACAAAGTGGTTAGCACAATACCCAGCACTTACTGAGGGAAGGCATTTTAGACCAGATCAGAGGAATCTTGGCAGGCTAGTGGGAGATACTTGGAATAGGCAGGCCCATCACACTCTGTCTTGCAACTCTTGACTTGCCAGCATTTGGCCTGGTGCCTATCGGGTAAGTGGGTGTCAGAGTCACTGCACTCTGTCCACTACCCCTCCAGAACAGAGTTAGGGCTAGGGCTACACACAGTCTGGTCCAGAGACATTAGCACAGTGCCTGTCACATAGTAGGAGCTCAATAAATGTTCATGGGAGAGAGAAAGGAAGTGCCCTAAAGATAGAGCCCTCTCTTTAGGGCTCTTTTTGCCCGCTTTGGCTCCCAAAGTCCCAGTATTTTTCTGCTCTCCTCTGAGACCTTGTCACTGAAATACACTCTCCTGGGCCACAATCATGCTCAATACCAACAAGGTGAAACTAGAAGAGATCTACATATTTCTCATAGACCAAACTCCCAGGCCTCCTGCTGTTCTCTTGGGCAGTCCATGGAAACACTTAGGCAAAGTTGGGACCCCATGAAAGGTATATAACCTATGTAAGGTAAGTCACCCCTAGATTTCCACTTTAATAACAGTAATCTCTTACATTTATGTTTGTAGCACTTTATAGGACAAACAACAGTATCTTCTTTGATTATTACACCCATTTCATAGCTGATAAACTATAGAGGTAGAAGTTAAGTGAATTGCCCAAGGCCATGTGGGTTGTCAGTAATAGAATGGAGATGAGAATCTAGGACTTTGGGCTCTTAGTCTGGAGCTCAACAGTGTGCTGAAACCAAGAAAATCAGCAGGAGTTCAAAGCCACCTTTGGGGGGGTCAACTGAATGAGAGCACCAAGTGAACCAGACCAAGTTTCGCTCTCTGAAACAAAGCTGAGTTAATTGCTAATCTTTATACTTGCGATAAATAAAATTTTTGTGTAATAAAAAATACTTTCTACAGACACTGACCAATTCTCATGAGATTCTTGTAAAACAGAGGTAGCTATTAAAATCCTCATTTTATAATAGAAATAGTCTCAAGCAGGGAGCCAGTTGCCCAACACTCAGCAGTGAGTCAGTGCCAATCCCAAAATAGAGGTTGGGCAAGTGAGCTCGTCTCCCACAATAGCCATAAAAAACTCCATGGGCCTAAGAGTATTCTGGAATGAAGTCAGGGTGTGGCCCCAAACACAGCCTGGGCGACACTCTTTTCCTAGCTCTGCCAGCCTTACTCCTCACGTCATTTAGGTCTCTGCTCAGAAGTCAGCTCCTCAGAGAGGCCTTCCCTGATGCCGCCCCCAATCTAGTCACTCCCTAACATCTTTGCCTCCTATCTTTTTCTTTACAACCTGTCACAACCTGAAATTAACTAGTTTAACACAGTCTCCCCACTACGATGTGAGCTGAGTGAGGGCATGGATTGCACCTTGCTCACCACTGTATCCCTGGGACTAGAACAGTGCCTGGAGCCTAGAAGGGACTCAATAAATATTTGGGAAGAAAATGAATGGGTGAATGAATAAACAAATGAACTTGTCTCCTTCCTAACCCCGTGTGTTTGCCTTTGACTGGAAGCTGCCCCTCCAAAATTATCAAACACCCTTAGGAGAATCAGACCCAGGAGGCCTGCCTTAGGTGCCCTCTACCCCCATAGAGAACTCCTATCACACACGCAACTCCAAGCCTGGAGCTTGGAAAAGACACAGCCACACTGGAACATTCCACTTAGACCTCTGATGAGTGCTAACATGCTCCTGCAGTTCCTAAATGTTACCAACTCAGAATCCTTCACCCAGCCCAACATTACTATGGTTTGTCCCCTCTCTGGGCCTCCACACCGGCCTCTGGACCCCCTTTCTCCTATTCCTCTAATCCCAGTCACAGGCCGTAGACCAACACCCACCCTACCATCCCCACTATCTCATTCCTAGACCAGCTCCACCCATGCTACCCCCTGCTCTGTTCTTCCTCTAATCCCCTCACCATCCCATTTATACCTGAAACTAACTCTGCACCAGTGAGACATTCTGCACTGGAATAACTCTAACATTGGTTAAATGAGCTAAATTCTATTTAAGAATATAAATGTTGGGGCACCTGGGTGGTTCAGTCAGTTAAGTGTCCAACTCTTTTTTTTTTTAAGATTTTACTTATTTATTTGACAGAGAGAGATAGTGTAAGCAGGAACACAAGCAGGGGGAGTGGAAGAGGGAGAAGCAGGCTCCCTGCCGAGCAGGGAGCCTGACATGGGACTCGATCCCAGGACCCCGGGATCATGACCTGAGCCGAAGGCAGACCCTAAACAATTGAGCCACCCAGGCGCCCTAAGTGTCCAACTCTTGACTTCGGCTCAGGTCATGATCTCAGGGTTGTGAGATCGAGCTCCACGTTGGGCTCCGTGCTGAACGTGGAGCCTGCTTGGGATTTTCTCCCTCCTTCTCCCTCTGCCTCTCCCCACCCCCAAAAAGAAAGACTATAAATGTTGATGTATATACAATTGGTGAAATTTTTTTTAAATTAGTAATCATGTGCTGCTCAATGAATACTATCATTAAGAAGAGATTATTTGGATATAAACACAATGTGGATGGTCAAAGGGGTCTCCACTGTAAAAAAGTAGAGTCAGCAGATGCAGTAGATGCAGGGGTGACCTAGCATGGGATGACAACACTTCTGATGGTCCCCAGGCACCAAAACCTTTCACCTGCCATTTCCTAACAAAAAGAAGGACATAAACATTTGGCTCAGCCTCATTTCTGACCTCAAGGTGCTCCCTAAGCCTTACGACGTCCCAACACTGGAGTTCTTTTTTTCTTTCTTTCTTTCTTTTCCTTTTTAGAGAGAGAAAGAGACTGTGAGCAGTTTGGAGGAGAGTTTGGGGGAGGGAGGGGCAGAGGGAGAAAGAGAATCCCAAGCAGGCTCCATGCTCAGTTTGTAGCCCAATGTGGGGCTAAATCATACAACTCCGATATCATGACCTAAGCCAAAATCAAGAGTCTGACGCTTAACCGACTGAGCCACCCAGGTGCCCCCCAACACTAGAGTTCTGCCTACATCCCTGGCCTGCAGACACTCCAACCTCAAAGCCAGTGAATCTCAAAGTATGTCCCTAGACACTTGCATTGGAATTCCTGGGGTGGTTGTTAAGAATGCAGAATCCTGAACTCCACCCACCCCAGACCTGCTGAATCAAAATCCCTGGCAATGGGGCTGGGACTATGAATTTTATTAGACTCCCCCAACCCCACCCATAATTCTTTGGCAAAGCAATATTTAAGAACCAGTGCCCTAGGGAGAGGTCAACTCACTTCCCAACACAAGCCCCTTTGGCTCATCTTGAAAAGGAGGAGATTGCACAAATTTCCAGGTCTGAGACAGACGTGCCTTTGAAAATCCACCATCCCTGTAGATTCTTCCTTCTACCTTCTGAGCTCCAGCCCTTCTAGAATTCCATGAGGCCTAAGGCTGCCTCGAAAACTGGGGGTGGGGGGCGTCATGTAGCCTCAAATGGAAGCTGGCCTCATGCTGGCCTTTTAAGTCTTCCTCTAGATTAGCTGTATAGATGGGGCCCCTGCAACTTCTATTCAAGTAACACAGTTCATTAGACTTACGAGTTCTGAAACAGGAAGTGTTGCCACAGCCCTATTAATAATAAACAGTGTGCAATTCTCTGTTATCTGCTATTCACATGTGAATCTCACACACCCGGAGGCAAGCCTTCAGAGATGGATTTGGGGGCTCATGGCCATCTCTAGAGACATGACTAACCACATGCTGCCATCTCTACCTGGGGCCTGGAGTCAGCTCCCTGAACCCCCGGCAGCTGGCTGAGTCTTGGCTCCAAACCGGCAGAGGAGCTAGAACCCCAGAGCTGCCCCCACCTGATTCTAAACATCAAGCCTTGAAAGAATTGCCTTCTGCCAAACTCCTTGCCCAAGTTCAGCACACCTCAAGGACACTGCACATGGACCCTTTGAAGACCAGAACTCCAGCTATGTTTCTACAGAACTGGTGTCCCTCCCAGCCCCACTAGACTGTTGCTGAGGCCTCAGTGTGCCATGTAACTCAGCCCATCCAAATGTATAACAGAAAGAAGGGCTTGTTCTATCCTGCAAGATCAAGCAGGATAGAACATCAATCACAGCAAATGCTTATGGCCAGGATTCAGCAATGATTCAACTACAAAAATATAATAGGCAGTTCTTATTTTGTCTGTCCAACATCATTCCTAATCTTTTTAGTAGGCATACCCAGATTTTCCTTTGGGAAACTATCCCTCCTCCAATATCAGTCTGGGAGGTTTGGAGGGAGCTACCCCCACCTCCTAGACCAAGAGTGAGTATAGTCCAAGTCACATATTAATCTCCCATGCCACAGATGGGCACAGGAAGAAGCCAGTCCAATCAAAGCCAAATCTAGAACTTTCTCTGGAACCTGGGAAAGAGAAGTTCTCTGTTCTAATGGCTGAGCTGGGAGAAATAAAATTTTGGAGCTGCTGGATATCTTCTTGCTTCCATGTGTAAAGACCCTCCCTGAGAGAGAAAGCAACACAGAAGAAAGTAGAGACAAGAGACAGAGAAAGAAACTGAGTCCTGATGACATTATATGAACACAAGGATCGAATGAGACCTGAAATCAATACCCTTGAACTTTTAAATTATGTGAGCAAATAACTTTTTTTTAATATGCTTGAACCAGTTTGAACTGAGTATCTGGCATTTGCAATGAGGAGTCCTGACTGACACAATCAGACAAATGGATAATGAATAACAAATGGGTCCAAATGCTAAAGAAGATTGTATTAAAAGTGCCCAGAAAATGAAATGTTAATGTACTCTCCATATTGCTATTCAAGGCTCCTCAGAGTCTGGTCTATGCACCCCCTACCCCTTCCCCTGATGCAGCTATGCCCAACAACTACAGTTTCCAGCATGTGCCTCTGTTTACCTCAACAGCCTTGAGCTAGACAGACTTCTCTATGTACACTCTACATAGCCTTTTTTAAGCCTATTTTTAAGTAAACTTTAGGCCCAATGTGGGGCTTGAACTCACGACCCCAAGATCAAGAGTCATATCCTCTACAAACTGAGCCAGCCAGGTGCCCCTGTACGGCCTATTTTTAATGAGTCTTCTCCTCTATTAGATTTATAAGGCTCTGAAAGGCAAGGGGCTGGATTTTATTTCTCTCTCAATTATTTGCTGGCCCACAGTAGACATTTAATATTTGTTGGATGGATGGATGGTTGGATGGGTGGGTGGATGGATGGATCAATGGATAGAAGGAAGCTACACGTGCCGTCCTGTACTTGGTCCTGCCAGCCAAGTGGATTTGCCTATTTTACACCACACTCTCCAAACCCACATTTCTCCTCTAACTGCCATGAGAACAAATAACAATGAGCTCCTGGTACAAAGTGTGTGAATAGGGAACTGTATTATATAGTGATTCTCCAAATTGGAACCTCA
Source organism: Eumetopias jubatus (assembly GCF_037043125.1). Taxonomy (NCBI): domain Eukaryota; kingdom Metazoa; phylum Chordata; class Mammalia; order Carnivora; family Otariidae; genus Eumetopias; species Eumetopias jubatus. The sequence continues at coordinate 82,069,905 of NW_028274807.1, read as the reverse complement.
GGCCCATGATGTTTACCCTAAGCCCTCCTGACTTAGATCTTACAATACAAAATATGGTGGTTGTTCTTCACCTTAATTTGCTTTGGCACATCTTCCATCTCCTTGCCAGAGATGAAACCTGGCTTCCCCTAACAAAGCACCACTTCCCTCTTCAATGAGGTCTGCTCTGATTCTCACTTCCCACTGGGTTATGAGCAGGGTCAGCATTTGTGCTTACATCCACTGCCACATCCTGACCAAGCTGTTGTCCCAGAGCCTCCTATCACCCCCCTTTTTCCAAACATGTTCCATCCCAACCCCCCAGGACCCCAAGCTGGCTTCCTTATGACCTCCATGTCATTATCCAGAAGTCATGGATCAGCCTCTTCAAGATTTTCTAAGCATTCCCTAGTTCTGACCACTTAGAAACATGTGAACTGGCACTGGCTCCAATCCTCATTCCAAGGTATTCCCAAGTCATAAAGGCTATCCTTATTGTGACAGAGCAAAGGTGATCATCTATGTATTCCAGACTTCTCCTTTCACCAGCTTCCATGGAGGAATCTGGACTGCCAGGCCTGGTCCTCGGGCTTTTGTGACACAGATCCAGAGGGAGAGGGGAGAGGAAGACAGGAGATGCTCCAGCTGGGAGCAGAGAGAAGTTTTAAAGCCAAAGAGGTGAAGAAGGACTACCATAGATTGGGCTGTACTCAGGGCTGCTCAGATAGGTGCTAGAGTTGGGGCTGAAATCCAGCCCCTGCCACACTCCCTAAGCCTCGTGCCCTAAGGTGGACTGTGACAGTCCCCAGAGAAGAAGAAATCTATTTCTAATTGATCTTCCCAAACAGAACTTTTAAAAATTCATACGAAGGTGCCCTTAAAACTAGCAGTTGTCCAGGTCAGAGATGTAGATAAGAGAGAACGGAATTTAATAACAGCTGTGGTATGTTTCTCCTTCAAGGTGTTCAAAAAATACAAGTTCAAAACTTGAGTTACTTCAAAATGGCTTGTGTTTCTGGGCCTTGCTCTAAAATAGGATGACATGGGTGGGTGAAGGATTTATAAAGTTACTTCATATTTGCTTTCTTTTCCCAGTCCTGAAGCTCAGAATTGGCCCTCAGCAAAAGTGTGGTTTAGCTTCCAGTTGAGTTTGTCTCCTAGTCCCTCCCCATAGCCTTGCCTTCTTCCCTTCTCACCAGACAGGGCTTCCCCTCCTTGCAGCTCCTCTGTGGTCTAGCTGCCCCAAGGACTCAGAATGTCACTTGAGATGTCTCCCCATGCCCACTGGCTGGGCCACTGCCTGCAACCACCTGAGGGTCTTCCTAGATTGACAAGGCCTCTACACCACAGCCCAAAGGGTTATTTTAACAGAGATCTCAAATCACTTTCCTGCTTAAAGATTCTACCATGGCTTCTTGCTGCCTATCAGACACATATCAAACTCTTCACTCTAGCCCAACAAAACCTTCATGGTCTGACCCTGCCCGTCTCTTAGGCTTATTGGCCCATGCATATCCTTACTCCAACCCTACTCATCTACTTCTTGTTCCCAAGCTTACACTGCATGATACCTTCCCAGATGCATTTCCTTTTGCCTGGAATGCTTCCCCCTTTTCTTTCCCTCACTTGGTACCTTCTGGCCAATGCCTACTCATCCTTTAAAACTCTGCTCTGGGGATGCCTGGGTGGCTCAATTGGTTAAATGACTGCGTTTGGCTCAGGTCATGATCCCAGGGTCCTGGGATCGAGCCCCACGTCAGGCTCCCTGCTCTGCAGGTGGAGCCTGCTTTTCCCTTTCCTTCTGCCTGCTGTCCCCCCCTGCTTGTGCTCTCTCTCTCTGACAAATAAATAAAATCTTTTAAAAAAATTAAAAAAATAAATAAAACTCTGTTTTGATATCACCTCTCCCAGGAAGCCCTCTCTGATTGCTTTTCCCTCCAGTCTGATTTAATGTCCCTTCTGTAAGCAGAACTCCACTGTAGCACTTATCACCCTGTACTGAAACACTGATTTGCCTCTCTTTCCTCTAACTGACTATGATTTTGAAGTCAATAGGCAATCAGAACTCATTAATCTTTGTAAACTCAATGTCTGGTAGAGAGTGGGTTTAGTGAAATTCCATTCATCTATCCATTCATGTATTCCGACCCAGAGAACTGTGATCCCTAACCCCACCTTTCAAGAATTATTCACTGGGCATCTGCCCTTCCCCTAATCCCCCCAACACCAAAATGCCCTTGATATCTACCCCTGACAAGCCTGAGCTTACTCTACATGACACATGATCTCTTGAATGTCAGTGAATTCTTTTTTTAAGATTTTATTTATTTATTTGACACACATACACACACACACACACACACACACACACACACACACAGAGCACAAACAGGGGGAGTGGCAGGCAGAGGAGGAAGGAGAAGCAGGCTCCCTGAAGAGCAGGGAGCCCAATGCAGGGCTCGATTCCAGGCCCCTGGAATCAGACCTGAGCTGAAGGCAGACACTTAACCGACTGAGCCACCCAGGCGTCCTGTGAATGTGTGTGAGTTCTTACTTGACCCTGGACCTGATATATCATATGCAAACCTGCTGGCGGGTAAATTTATAGATCCTTGAGTGTCTCCTCAGAAAGGGTATGATGCAACTTTTGGTTTGATTGTGTTTTCAAGTCATAGCAGTATTAACATTCCTGTAATTACTGTGGCCTTAAAGCTTTCCACAAAAGTTAGATGTAATAAAAGAATGCCTACTCTTACAGCTTGCAGAGGACATGTAGGTTGCTTAAATGATATTTTTTCATAGCAAGGGAGACTTATCTTTTTACAAAAATGGCCTCTCTAGGGGCATCTGGCTGTCTGTCGGTAGAGCATGCAACTCTTGATCTCAGGGTCGAAGTTCAAATCCCACGTTGGGTCTAGAGCTTACTTAAAAAAAAAAAGCCTTCTGAAAAGAATTTAAAGTGGCTCATACTAAAGCCTCAGAGGTATTATAAAATACAAACCAATAACAACAAAAAGTAAGAAGATAAGATCTAAGTAATTAAAGTAGGAGGAGAATATATCACTGAAACCTAGGCTAAGGAGAGCTCATGCACTGAGCCTCCTGACAGCCAGAGCAAAGGCAGAAGTACAGTAAGTTAGCTAATAAAAGAAAGTAAACCAGGATTTACTATCCCTCTTTAATGTACATTTACTTTTCCTTTTGTCCAGTGCCTTCTCCTTCCGGGAAATTCTCTCCCAAGTTGCACCCAAATCATGTGGCTCGAATAGAAGCTCTCTGCCTTTTTACCAATCTCCCCTTCTTCACTCCCCTCTCCCTATACCCTCTTTGGCCAACCTTGGACTCCTAAACCAAACTGGGCTGATCATTGTGCCCCACCTCCCTGACATAGTAATTGGTCTAGGATTGGGTAATTGAATGGAGCTGGGCCAATTAGAGTCTTTCCTGGGGGCTTTTCAAACTGAAGCTAGCCCCTCAGTTTCTCTCTGGAACCAACCAAAGAGAAGTGAGTCCCAGAAATGCCGACAAGCAAACCCCCAACCGTGTGGCAGGAGTCCATCTGAGAAATCCCACCTGAGAAAGAAGCCAAAGGAGGGTGGAAAGAAACACCCTGACTGCATTCAAGGCCCTGGTTCCTCTTCTTCCCAGTCTCTGCTGTATCTCGGCCTTTCCTATGAATTGGCTATGTGGCCAAATACCTTCCTCTTTTGCCCAAGCTGGTTTGACTTCAGTTTCTATCTCTGGCAACCAGAAGAATGCTGACTAATATAGGAACATTGAGCAACGTGATGAATGGTGAGCTCCAAGGCAGTTTTACCAAAAACATAGATGTTCTGCATATGGGCAGCTCTTCTCATGGACTGCTTGGTGTTTACTATATTAGAATCTACTCTATAAAGGCATTTTCATAAATGGACATTTCCATATCTCTGTACTTGACATAGGGGTAAAGCTTACAACTTGAGATGTGAATGATGAAAGTATTTCTCTGTTGTGTTTTAGTTGAGAGCTCTATAGAGCATTATTCAAAACAAGAGAAGAATGGATTTTCTGGTCTTGACTGAAGGATAACCCACATACCCTGGCCACCAGAGGTGGAGATGACAGAAATGAATTTTTATTGTCATTGTTAAGTAGGCTCCACACTCAGTGCAGAGCCCAACACGGGGCTTGAACTCACCACCGTGAGATCAAGACCTGAGCCGAGATCAAGAGTTGGATGCTCAACTGACTGAGCCATCCAGGCACCCCCAGAATTGATATTTCATTAAAAAATCAGTTGTACTTCTACCCCGAGGCAGCAACTCCTGCCCAGTACCTTCTAATCCTAAAAAAAAGGTCTTCAGGAGTCACTATGTAGGCCTAGCACATTTGTGTCCAATCATGTGAGTAACCTATTGAATCCACAACATTCTGAAGCATTTTGGATTTTTTAACTGCTCCTTCCAGTTTTTCTTATGGTGACCACACTTGATCATCCTTCCCTTTTGTAAGGTTGTGCAATAGCCTCCCAACTCTGTAAGGACTTCCTGCTCTGACCAGGGTGCTCCCTAATCAGTGACTGAAACTGCAGGAGGAATATCAAGTTTTTATTGACATCAAATATTTACAGGTTGCCTGCTGAATGCCAGCCATTGCAATGGTGTCACAGCTCACACTTTCAGCCAGTTTCTAGACCACGCATGATGGATGATGCCTGCATGCCACACACTCTCGCAGGTATACTGGGAGCTACTCAAGATTTGAAGGGCGAAGAGAACTCAAAGTGCAAAAGAATCGTCCTCTTGCCCGTAAAGTCTCAGGATCCTTATCTCTGATGCATATGAAACCAGAGTCATGGAATTCTCTAATACTTGCATATTTTTTCATGATGCCCTAAGTCTTCTTCTGCACCTAATGCAGGTCTGGCACATTGTAACTGCATGTAATAGACTCTTGCCAGTTTTTGGTTGCCCAGCATCTAAAGCCCTTCATAGGTATGGCAAATTCTCCCTCAGAATGAGATGTAGTGTGTGGCAGAAGCCACTTCTCGATCCAGAAGCTGCAAAGGCCCAAAACACACTTTCCCAGCCTCTGTCACAGCTAAGGCATTGGCGTGTGTAACTCAGCCTTGACCAATCAGATAAACTAACTCCAGGCTGGGAATTGGGAGCTGCTGATGCAAAGAAGCAGGGACAGAGGAGAGCCCATTCGGGTGGAGGCAGCAGAAAGCAGCAGCAGGCTCCGGTTTCCAGGAACTGCAAGGGCAGTAGTGCCCGTGGCCAGAACTGTGCTAGCATTGGCCCCCAGGATCCTGCAGCAGCGAGGGAGTCCTCCCCACATGGGTTCTGGGTGGCTCTGGGCTGTGGTCCTGGCCACTGCCTGGCCTCCCTGGTCCCTGTCTGTTTTCTGAGCTTGGCCTTCTGGGGGATTCTGTGAGTTACCTACATAAATCCAGTTGATTTCTCTTCCTTAGAATGAAGAGATCTGAGTCATTATCCTGTACAAAATGTTTAGGCAAATAAATTCATAAATGAATCTATTTTATTATGTGTATTTCACAAACTTACTGGGATAAACACAAATCATTAGCTTCACTGTGTTGTATAATGAATGGCACTGAACATCAGAAAGGCCAAGCAATGCCTCCAAGATTTACACAGCCAATAAGTGGAAGGGTACAGACTCAAAAGCCAGTGACAAGACTTTAAGATGCTATTCTTTCCATTATACCAAGCAGTTGTTGGTTCCTGCCCCAGTGATGTCCTATGGGTTCTTGAGACCTTATACTTTCAAAGTATACTGCTTCTTCACCTCGAATCCTGATCTTTCTTATTTCTTATTTAATCTTCTTTAATCCTTTGACCCAGACTGGTGTCCTAAGGCATGCTGAGTCTTTGCTGCAATGGAGTCTGTCAGCTCAGCCCCCAGACACAAATTGGCTTGAATGTTTCCATAGTATCCAGCTTGTGTGGGTGTGTGTGTGGGGGGGGGGGGGTACATGCACATAGAGGCAATAATTTTTACATTTTCTCCTCGTTTTCAGCTTATGTAGACCATACTTGTACATGGTGGGGAGAGGGAATTAATGGTCTTGCACAGGAAATGTCCCAACAGCCACACTTAAGCCCAATGGAAAAATCTGTTTTCAGTTTGGATCCCAATGAGGAAGCTGCTCTTCCTATCAAAGTGAGTTCCTTGGAGGGTAAAATGGCGACATTGTTAGCTATTTGTTGTTACTTAATTGTTGATATTGTGAAGATTAAACCAAATGAAAAAGAATCCAGCAAAGTTCCTGGCATGCAGTAAGTACTCAAAAAATGTTGACCTTTCCAGATTCCAAACTGCAAAAAATACTTAATATGAAGATGCTTATTACCACATTATTTATGAAAACAAAATATTAGAAGTAACCTACATTCACAAGGAAAGAATGATTTTCATATTATGCATCTATTAAAAATTGTAGCAAAATAAATAAATAGGAGTTATGAAAACTACAGGGAAAGATTATAATGAAAAAAATGCAAAACTGTATGTAAACTATGTTTACAAGTATGTAAAATATTCCTATGAAACAAGGTAGAAGAATAACACCAAAATGAAAACAAACTTTATCAGAAAGTCCCATAATCCATTACCCCAAAATCTTGCAGTCAGTTGAGCTCTGGCATTCAGAATTGTTTGGATATTGCCGTATCTTGTATATTATATAGCAACTCCAGCACTCCTTAATCCAATGCACTAGTACTCCAGCAGCGAATATCTGAATAGTGGCCCTAAGTGGAATAAACAGACTCTAAGTAGTCTCCCCTTAGTTCAGGATAGATGTCTCCATCAGACAAGTGCAGTTCAAGACACAGATTTTTCCACCAAGTAAGCTATAAAAAGCTTTTCAATTATCAACACTTTGGGGATTTTAGAATTGAAGATAAGAAATTATAGGCCTATTGGTTCTGCCAAACAAACAATATTAAAAGCATAAAATGCAGGAACTGATGCTAGAAGTACAATCACCAGTTTGCTTGAGTTCACCACTGCAGCGACAGCAACCTTCAATGCTCTCACCGTTAGCCAGATTTCTAATCCAGACCCAGATGGCCTTAACTCATTCTTGTTTTCTTTTGCACTTATACTATCACCCACACTTGCTGGCTCCTTTGTAGACACCTTACACTATTATGTAGCAAAAGCAAAGACTTGTAACATCTACATATGGTTTAAGAGTAGCCTCTCGCCCCACTTTCTGCCATACAGTAATTGGTTAATAGATAATAATAATATTAATAGATTGGGCCCACAATGCCATTCTGATTCCTGACCTGTGCTTGATTTTTGTAGCCAGTGGTCAAAGTCCCCTCACCATGGCCTCAGGGAAACAAACCCAGAGACTGAGGTACAGAAGTACAAGGCAGGAGCCAAGGTCCAGGCAGATTTGGGGCATCAGCAGCAACAAAGGAGCTTGCTGTTGACTCAGCCTCAGTCTGCAAGCTTTTTTCTTCATGTAGGAAGGCCAGTCATGAGGTAGGACTGTGAGAAACCTGATGATCCCTCTCTTCATCACCACCCCTTCCCTCAGCCATCCCTGGGACTCACAACATGATTGCTCTCAGGGGTCAACATCACTTATGGGGTGTGCCATAGTTGCAGTTTGTTGCTCCCTGCCCCCCAAAATGACAAGAACCACTGGTTTAGATGGAGATCCTTTGGGAGGAAAGGTTCAGCATGTAGGATGCACAACCAGTCCCAAAGACTTTGATTTGGGGACATGTCCAAAGGCATAAGACAAATGGCAGCTCTCTTAGTCTTATAAAAGACACTAGTAGTCTTATAACATTTTAAAAAGCATTATTATGAATGTTAAATCATGCTTCCCTTGATATTCCTGCCATGAGGGACACCTTGCCATTTGGTTGTTTGACATTTAACGTGTGTCATGAGCTACTTTTAAAGCTTTATTCTCCTTTGCCCGTTTCTCAGCCTCAACTCTATGTATCTTCCCAACTTCCTCATTCCACTCAAGACTTTTAAATAGGCCCCCAAAGGGAACTACATTGTCTGAGTTAATAATAAAGTCCCTGTTTATAGCCATCATGGTTTCATATGCGGCTAGACAATAGCTGGGCAGCAGGTCCAAAGAACATGTATAAAATGATGTCAGTGAGGAAGATTCTGGGGGGTAAATGGAACTGGTAGATTCTCTGATGCACTGGACCACATGAAAGATCATGGTGAGAGGCTGTGAGTGAAAGATAGCCTCAAATTAAGTAAATGGAAAAAAGAATGAATTATTAACTTCAGAAAAGATAAAAAGCTTTACAAGAAAGAAAATGTAACATTATCACACAACTTGGCTCAACAGGAAACAATGTTTTCATGAACATAATGTAAATTCTTAATACAAATTAAACAAAAAAAAATGTGATAACATTATATTGAGAGATTGTAGGGAAGGGAAGTGTATGGTAAGGGAGTTAGGTGTAAGTGCTAAGCCCTTATCAGACATACCAGGAAATCAATAAATGATGTCTAACATTGAGAAATCAGGAAAGAGTAGGATAAGCATATTTTGAAGAAATATAAATATAATACCAGAAGAAACAGCTAAGTGTAAAAATGGTGGGTTCTGATGAGCAAAACTGAAGGGTAGAGGAGGTGGAGAGGAATTTTGTTTTTCATTATAAGCCTTTAAATAGTATTGGACTCTTTGTTAACTAACTGCATGTAGTACTTTGATAAAAATAAATCTTAAATTTAAAAAATATACGCAAAAATTTGAAAGGCTGTGAAGAGAGAGCTCATAGAAAAAGAACTACAGACAATCCTTAAGCATATGGAAAGATGTTTGAATTTATTAAAAATAAGAGAAATACAGGGCACCTGGGTGGCTCAGTTGGTTAAGCATCTGACTCTTGGTTTCAGCTCAGGTCGTGATCTCAGAGTCATGATCTCAGGGTGGTGGGATCAAACCCCATGTTGTGCTCTGCGCTCAGCAGGGAGTCTGCTTGAGATTCTGTCTCTCCCTCTCCCTCTGCCTCTCCCCCTCAAATAAATAAGTAAATATTTTTTTAAAAATAAGAGAAATGCAAATTAAAACAAAACAGATACTGTTTCTCATCCATCAGATTGGGAAAAATCCAAAAGTGGGAAGCCATCCTCTATTGGCAAGCCTGTGGGGAATACAAAATAATTGAATCCCTATCAAGGAGAATCTGGCATATCCACTTAAACTGCAGATGCATTTCTCCTTGACCCAGCAAACCCTCTTCTAGAAATGCACTCCCAGATCCTCCTGCATGCATATTAAATGACATGCATAACGTCATTCATTGTGATATTGTTATATAGCAAAAGATAAGAATCCAAATGTCTGTCAACAGGGGACTCGTTAAATCAGTTATGGTTCAATCACTCCATGGAAAATATTTATGTTTTCAATGAATAAAGGAAAAATAACTTACATAATTTAACAGACAGCTTCCAGGCCCTCCTAAGCATAGGGGGCTGTGTCGGAAGCCTCTCAGACAGAGCAGACTCTCTGCCCTTCCGAAGTGTGAGCATAAAAGGAACTTGGCTCCCAACCCCTTTCAAAAACCTTAGAAACAAAGCAAGACAGGCGTGAGTCAATGTCTGACCTCATATCAGTCCTAGGTCCAAATCCCACTTGGTCACTCTATTAACTGAGATACTCGGGGCTTTGGTTCCTCATCTATAAATGGGGATAAAATTCCCTCCCTCGCAGGGTGGCTGCAGGATAGTGTGTGTGACACCTGTGGCACAGTGCTCTGCTCACAGTAAGTGCTCAATGACAGACGTCATTATTAATAGCAGTACTGGAAAAAAGAATCCTGTCTCCAGGACTGTGTTCATTATAGGAGGAAAGTCATCTTGAAATACCAACATAAGAAAAAGTCACTGCTCTGAAGAAAAGAAGGAATTTCCCTCCACAACCAGGCAGTTTTGGAAGCGACTCTTCATCCCCAGGCAGATATGCACACTGTGTGGGAGCCTCCCGCATCTCATTGCTACCACCTCCTCTGGGGGCTGGTAGACACTTTCCCTAAGTATCCTGCATCAGCGCGGTGGGAAGGACCTGGGCCCAAACACCTTCGGTTTAGGATGAGAAACCCAAGGACCAGAGGAACCAGTGATGTACTTGAGAGCACACAGCCAGCAATCCTGTTTCGAGCCACTAACAAAATTGCTAATCGGGTATACCTTTGTGTGACAGCCATTTTCCAGTGATTCAAAACAGAATGAATAAACCTAAAAACAGGTACTCAGGACATTGAGCCAAGTTGACTTTCATTCACTTCTGAAAGTGGTTGTGATCAATGTGAAAGCCATGCTCAAAACTGGTGGGTAAGTAATGTGTTTATCTGTGTCAACCCATCTTTATGCTGTGCCTACCCGTTACCTTTTATGTACTTCCTGTGGAATGAAGCCCCAAATTTATTTTTATTTTTTTAAAGATTTTATTTATTTGATGGATAGCACAAGCAGGCAGAGAGGCAGGCAGAGGGAGAGGGAGAAGCAGACTCCCCACTGAGCAGGGAGCCCGATGCGGGGCTCCATCCCAGGACCCTGGGATCATGACCTGAGCCGGAGGCAGACGCTCAACCGACTGAGCCACCGAGGCGCCCCTGAAGCCCCAAATTTAGGGGCAATTTGTATTTCAATAAAAATAAGGATTTCTAGAATGTGCCCAATCCCTGTTCTAGCAATGATTACATATGTAAAGCTGGGTTTCCATTTCCTCATCTGTAAAAGGGAACATCAGCCACCTTCACCGCACTGCTGCAAAAATAAAATCAGATAACTGTGTCTGTCTGGCACAGAGCAGGCACTACTTCTCACCGACCCAGGCATCCCCTTGCCTTATCTACATATGGGACCTAATCAATTCCACAACAGTCCACTGACCCTGCTCTTTGAAATCCAAGGAAAAATTTCCCTCTAAGCCTCTCAGAAAAATGAAAAAATAAAATACTTTTCATGATATTTACATAGGTAAATACTTTTTAATTTCCTCAGCCAGAACCAAGAGTTAAGAAGAATCTCATTAAAAAGAATTATAAAGGCATTTCTTTTTCAAGTTCCCCAACTAGCTTCTTCATCTTCATCTTCATCTTGGGGACTGGTTCCCACCACGCCTACAGTGATCGGGAGAACTCTGGATCCAGCCCTATTCACTGCATTCCTGATTCTCCCACTTTCCTGTCCCAGGCATTTGCTTGTGGTAAACACTCAATAAATGGTTCTAAGCTGAACCAAACAGAATGAGGTGAAGAATTCAACAAAGACATACTGAGCATCTACTATACCCTAGGCACCGTGTAAGAGCAGTTTCCCTCTCATATTTAATTATCACAACAATCCAGAAAGGTAATCATTGTCCCCAGCTTATGCATGACAAAACAGGAACCCAGAGCATGCAGTGACTTGCCTCGAGTCCCAATGTCAAGAAGGGCAGGACAGGATGGAGCCCAAGTCTCAGAGTGTGTTATAACTGGAAGCCCCTCACTGGAAAAGCACCTTTGTTACGTTTTCTTTTCCAATGCACTCCCTGTGCACAACCAGAAGCCCCTAATTTTCAGCAAGTCATTTGATAACTCCAAACGAGGGGCCACAACCTTTTCTATACCTCTACTGGTAAACAAAGACAACATCATGTTTCCAACACACTAATCAGACCAAGGGGAAAAAAATCCCCATGACTTCAGTAATTTTCCATCCTCTGGAACAAAGACACATATACAGAAGATTCACCATAATAAACAAACATTGCTTTTAAATGATACCAATCTCTCTTTTAATATGCCTCCAACTCTAAAATCTAAGGTTTAATAACTTCCTTTCTTGTATATTGAATAGACACACAAACCTAAATAGATATACAAACTGTACATGCAACAACGGCCACCTACTTAGATTGGGCTCTCACATCGATACCGATTTTCCTTACAACCTGCACCCAATTTGACTGTAATCCTAGGCGTGCTGACCTGAAATAGTTGCTGGCCGCAGCAAGCACCACGCGGTGGCAGGAGAATTCCTGAATGTCCACACACAAGATGACATCGGTCAGAGCATTTTCCACACGGAGGGTGTCCAGGCCATTCTGCAGGATTAAGGAGAGTCCCGTGTCATCAAATTTTACCTTATCCCCATTTAAGATTTCTACCAGGTCTCCCTTTTTCTGGGAGGGCTCATCTGTAGAAGGTGCCAGGGGCCCTTCCAAACTCTTCTCTACCACGTCGCCCATGGTCCAGGTGCCCCTTTGTCCTGCCAGCAACATCCAGACTGAAGGAGCGCCCAAGCTTCAGGCAGGTCACATTGCAGAAGTTGAGCGGATTTCCTGTGTAGAGTCCTCCACTTATCACCAGCTGTCACACACACACAACAGGAAGTCTCGTACTTTCTCATCCTGTTACTACAAACGCCAGTAACTTCTATTCTTCTTCTTTCTGTGAGTCAACAAAAGGTTAGAAATTACTTAGAAGGGGTGTGTAGAAAGGGGCTCCAGGAGAGAAGGGGTGGCTTCTCAGAGTCTGCTATTAGTGCTGTGAGGTTATTTTGGTCCATCTCCCCCTCATATCCGTGAGCAGGAAGCCTCTGATTCTGGTTATTACATTTGTACCTCTGGTGCTTTTGTAACTGAGGTTGTAGATGGTAGGATGGGCAGGAAACATTCTACGATCTTCCCCCTCCCTCTTCTGAGGAGTCTGAGACCCCACGATAAGCCCCTACCCAGTCCCTTGGGAACTTTGGAAAACCCACTTATGGCTGGCCTTCTCATTTATATCAGCACTGCGCATCTTCTGCCTTTGTCTTCCTCTGCTGCTCAGGGGGAAAAAATGTCATGGCAGATATTAATGTTCTCCCCCCCCAAGAAAGTCTATTGTTTCAGATATGTCTCTGGGGACAGAGGAGAAATGGTGTCCAGAAACTCCATCCCCAGGGGCTTCTCTCTTAGTAGACTAATCAGGGTAGGTCAACACCAGATTACCCTAGCAAGTTTCAACTCAAATTGGCCTGATCTCACTCAGCATCTAGTGGTCATGTATCTAGTGGTACACCATGAAGTATCTTCATTACCTCTGCAGGTGTCTGTTAAATAATAATAACTATCTTTTCATAAACTCCCACTATATTACAGATTAGTTAACTTATTTTAATGTATTTTAATCCTTATAAGAATCCAATGGGGCAGATATGATTTTCCTCATTTTACAGAGAAGGAAACTGAAGCTCTGCTCAAGCAAGTGGCGGGACCCAGATCTGTTTGGCTCCAAAGCCCCTGTTTCCTCCATCCCCATCAGGCTACAAGAGCTGTAATATCATGTTGGTCCTGACTCCTGCATCTCCCACAGAGAGAACCGCAGGGCTTACCTGCCATGGCCACTCCAGTCTGCAGCACCTCACCAAAGTGGCCTCTGCTGTCTTGCTCCTGCTCTCATGTACCATCTAGCAGTGGAGAGCACTCGCTGTCCTACTGATCAACAGGGAGTCCTCATGCTTTCTCTGCCCTGGTCAGTGGTGACCGAGCCCTCTCCAGGGGTCCCAGTTCTGCCTTAGTTCTTCTTCTCTTCCATGGATGCTTACTCCTAATGTCAGTGTCTATGTTATCTCCCCTCCACCAGACTTGTTCTGTATCCAGAGCTCTGTCAATCAAGACATTTTGGCTTCAAGAACAGAATAGCCCATCAAAAGTAGTTTAAGCAATAGAAGTCTCATATTATAAGAAGCCAGAGGTATGGAGTCCCAGGCTAATCCAGACACTCATCCTTCTGTGTCATCAAAGACACAGAATTTTTCCATTTTCCCATTCTATCATACTCTCCGTGTGATGGAGATGCCCCTCATGATCACATAATAGCTGCCACAGTACCAACCAGTCCAAAAAAAGGAAGAAGGGCAGGCCTTTTCTCCTTCATCTCTTTTTACCAGAAAGAAAATATTTCCTAAAATCCCCATCAGATTCTCCTAGGTCACTTGACCACCTCAGACCAAGCTCCAGGAAATACAAATGGAATAACATGATTGCCTTGCACAAAACATGATTCATCTACTGGCTTGAGTCCACTTTCCCCAAGAACAAGGATCTGATAGTCAAACAAAATCAGGGTCTGTTAGCACAGAGGAGGGGCAAGGGCTGGTGCATGGTTAGCCTCCTGAGCCCACCACAGGGAACATGCACAAAACTGACTCTTCCCACAGGCCTCGACTGGGAGGAGCTCAGCACTTACAGCTCCGTGACTCTAACCGCCACATCTGGTAGAACTGAGGACAATACATGACCCAATCCCTCTCTCACGGCATCTTGGCACCCAGAACTTCTCAAAGTATAAACAACACTAACCATATTCAGCTCCACTCCATCCCCCCCATTAAAACAAAATAAGAATAAAACTCAATTCTCCATTCGCAATGGATCCTGTTCACCAAGTTTCATATACCTCCAAGCCCACCTGCCCCATTCCCTTGACATGAGCAGATAACTGTTACCTTCCCCCCACCCCTACATCTTCCTAGTAAGTAGGGATGAATGCACAAACTTGTACCAAGGTGTGATAATGCCTATAATTAGATTTAGTGCAAAGGAAAAAAACACAACCAGTTTGGCATCCATGTCAACCTGGATATGCTCTGAGATTTAGCATCAACTGATAAATATTCTTTATAGCTACAAGCAAAATAACCAGTTCTGTGGAAGTTTTATTTTCCCTACCAAGCAACAAAATGTACAAGCCACTGGCAAAAGCTTTAATACTGAGAAAACTATCTAATTATATCTTACTAGACTAGTTAGCTTTATAATGCTTGAAAGGAATAGATTCTGTCCCCGTGCAAATGGGTAGCTTCACTAAAGGGAAATCTCTATTCCTAAAACTACAGGTTGCCCCTTCTGACCCCAGTCAATGTTTTCTCTATCACAACTTAAAGTGATAGAAACAAGTCTTAAGTCAGCTACAAAGGAAGAGCCACTGGTGCCTCATGTTAACTTATTACTACTAAAGCTATCATTTATTGAGTATCGACTATATTTCAAGAACTGTGAGAGGCACTTTATGAACTCTGATGCACTTAATCTTCCCATCAATCCAGTGCAGTTAAGTATTATGATCTCCATTTTAGAGACATGAAGACAGACAAGATCACATAATTGGTATCATGTCCATATCTCCTCAGTCCATCCCGGAGGTCACCCACAGACAGTTCCTATAAGCACACCAAAAGCATCACTCTGCCTGAGAGCATTGTCCAGCTATAAGAGCATGTCGGCTCATCAGAAGTGCTCCCAAGAGTGACCTGTAACTGAGAGTCAGGAGTTGGTTGATAAAAACACTAGCTTCCTGTTTCTTGGTGGGACAATGCTGAAGCGTGTTCTACCCTATCAGAAGACTCTCAGAGGATTGAGCTGTAAGTGCCCACAGTACTAACCCATTCACCCTCTAAGGGAGGGAAGCCTCTGATGCCATTTGCTTATATTCCAGGGTAAGAAAGGAAAAGCCAAGACTGCCCCCGCCACCCCGAGAGGATTTGTTTACCAGAATAAAGGTTTCTTTCCCCAGGGGAGGTAGAGAAGGAGGAAGATGAGGAGGAAACAGACCCATGTGCCAGCTGACCTATATAAGTTCTGAGTCTCATAATTTCAGCATTCATCTCTTATGATGCAACCTCGTTGTACACTCAGGATAATATCAGGTTTTCTTCGCATTATCTATAGAGATAGGGATGCAGGGAACTGGTAAGAAGATGGTCTGTGCATAATAAATGATCTTTTTTCTGATTCAGAGACTTCGTATTTCCTGTCAGAAAAAAAAATTGAAACCTATACATATACATTTAACATGCAGTTCATTTATTTATTTATTTATTTAGGAGTGGGGAGGGGAGGGGCAGAGGGAAAAGAAGAGAGAGAATCTTAAACAGGCTCCACACTCAGCGCAGAGCCTGACATGGGGCTCCATTTCACAACCGTAAGATCATGACCTGAGCCAAAAATCAAAAGTTGGAAGCTTAGGGGTGCCTGGGTGCCTTAGTTGGTTGAGCGTCTGACTCTTGGTTTTGGATCAAGTCATGATCTCGCCATGGTCAGATTAAGCCCCGAATGGGGCTCTGTGCTAAGTGTAGAATCTGCTGAAGATTCTCTCTCTCTCAAATAAATAAATAAAATCTTAAAAAAAAAGTTGGAAGCTTAACTGAATGAGCAACCCAGGTGCCCCAACATGCAGTTCATTTTAACTTAATTTCTCCAGGATGAGCAGCAATAGGTGTGGAAGGGTAGAACCAGCAAAATGAACAAAGTGCTTCAGGGTCTAAATCCTACCGAAAGAGACCCAAGCCTTCACCTTTTCCTGCTGCCCGCAAAATTTATCCTTCAGGATAAATGTCCTTCCTGCCTTCACAAAGCTTCCCTAATATACCTACATTTATTGCAAGCCTTGCCTGTGTACACACTGCACTCTGCTCATGCTCCTATGGATGCACTAAAGCACTGTCATTACCTGGCTATTCGTCTGTCTCCCACAAGTAGGCTGTGAGCTCAAGTCAAGCCATCTTATATCCCAGAACCTGGCACAAGCCCAGTTACATATGCTTCAGTCAAGAAATAAGGGCTGGATAGACGGATTTCATGGTGGGATGAAAGAATAATCAAAAACAGAAGAAGAATTCTGCCTTGGTAGCCAGTGGCTCTCTTAGGAGGACTTCCTGCATGGCCAAGGTAATGTGTGAATTTACCTGGGAGGACAAGAAGAATTTATGAGAGAAAAGGGAGAGGGTAAAGGCTTTCCAAGAAAAAGGTGGAATGAACACACCAAAGGTGTAAAAGAACAAGGAGTATTTGGAGAACTACAAGCCATTAGGTACAACTGGAAGACAAGGTGTGTGAGCTGGGTAGGGTTAGAAAATGGGGTACAATGGTAAGACACCAGGCCAGAGGGGCCACCTGCACCCCTCTCCTGTGGGCGAGGCCGGGGTTCCTGAGACGCTGCCCTGTGACCCCCATACCCATGAACACGTCGATATGAGCAAGCAGTTCGGAGCATGCAGGCTGCAGGCTTGCAGCCTGGGCACCTCCTTCATGCCCGCCGCGCCCTGCCTACTACTGTCTGGGGAGCTGTGGGTGGGTGCCGCTGGCCTGATGCTGCGCGCGGGCTCTGCTCAGCTCTCCGTGCATTTAACGCCCAAATAGCAACAGAAAATGGTACTGGAACAGTGGGAATCAGCAATTTTGTACAGGAAGCTTTGGGGGATGTTGTTTACTATAGTCTGCCTGAAGTTGGGGCAAAATTGGACAAACAAGATGAGTTAGGTGCTTTGGAAAGTGTGAAAGCTGCTAGTGAAGTCTATTCTCCTCTATCAGGAGAAGTAATTGAAATTAATGAAGCTCTTGTAGAAAATCTGGGACTTGTCAACAAATCTTGTTATGAAGATGGTTGGCTGATCAAGATACACGGAGTAATCCTTCAGAACTGGGTGAATTGATGAGTGAAGAAGCATATAAGAAATACATAAAATCTACTGAGGAGTGAAAATGGAATCCTTAAATAAACAACTTAATCTAGCATAGTGGTCTTAAATTAGTGCTGCATAGAGGATTTAAAAATTGCAACTTTCAGCAATGCTAATGGAAAAAGAAACTACTTGCAACAACGTTCATGGAAGAAAACACCCCTTGACTTTCTAATGATTGCAGATAAACATAATATGCAACTTTTTTGCAACACCCTAAGATTTTTAGGCAGGTTCCAGTTGTAAGTCAGAATCCTGAAATTATGTGTGGTTAAAAAGTAGTTATAAAAATTATGTAATTCAAAAATAACATTGTAATCTTAAACCTTAGGGAATATCGTAACTTGCTTACATCTATCCCTGGATTAGGGTCAAAATACTTAAATGATCTTTCCTTGGAAATAACTGGCAGTGGAGAAAGGTTTGTTAGTTGCATAGCATCAGATAAAGAGCAATACTATCTTAATTTTGCAATATACAGTGCTTGCTAGTGCTATTTTTATACAATGAAACAAAGCCTTGCAAGAAGATAAGTAGTTTGATAATAAAACATTCAACTTCTTCCTTAAAAAAAAAGAGAGAGAGAGACCAGGCCAGTGAGGGGATTTGGACCCATGCCCTCTGGCAGTGATGCTGAAACTGGAGCATGCATCAGTGTAACCTGGGCCCCAACCCCAGACTTTCTAATTTGGTAGGTCTAGAGTGGTGTCTGAGAATTTGCATTTCTAACAGGCTCCAGGTGATGCAGATGCTGCTAGTCCTGGTCCCAGGTCCATTCTTTGAGAACCATCGTCATATGTGAATCTGTCGGAAGCTCTGCAGGTGTTTAACAAAGGGGAAAAGAAGGACTCTGATACGGGATTTGGAAGGCCATCAGGTGGAAGAAACTAGAGGATGACTCCAGGGAATCAAATAAGAGCCAACAAAAAAGAGTTACAGGCAAACCACTTGGAGCCCAATATGAAGAATTCCCAAATCCTTAGAGTCTTCCCAGACTGGCTTACAACAAACAAGTAGTTTGTAGATCATGAAATAAACCCAGATGATTAAGTGACTGCCCCAAATTCACACAGCTAGTTAGTAGCTGAAATGGGGCAAGAATTCAGGACTTGCAACTCCTGAGTCAGTGTTTTATCCATCCCAGGCTCAAGTAGGATGGTCAAGACTTTGTATATATCTTACTCGTAAGTGGGAGCTAACTGGAATATCCACCCATGCCTCAAACAAGAGTAGCCTTACCTTCTGTCCTGTGATCTTCTTCTGGTTCCAGTTAATAGCTGAGGATCCAGAGGACAGAGAACCTGCAGCTTCTACCTCAGATCAGGTTCACCTGTGTACCCCCAGCTCATGGGTGGAGCACCCCAGCCTCTCCCACTCCTATCCTGCAGACACTGTGGCCTGGTCTCTCTTCCTTGCCGGATTCAAAGCTGCCCAAGGCTCCTAGACTCCTGCCCATCAAACGCTAGCCCTGGGCCTCTGAGGCCAACTCCTCTTGACAACCTTGTCCCAGCTTAATATTAACAAAAGATAAATGCTCTCATAAAGAACAATGAGCTGGGGGCCTGACTGAGTCAGAAACAGGAAGCTGGGAAGTTGCATGAGAAGGAGCATAAGGCTGATCTAAGTGGGGAGCCCAGAAACCAAAATCTGAATACAGGGCCAAGTCTAAGGCCAACTGTTTCATCATTTAAATCCAGAGGTGATTATTTTTTTTTTTAGATTTTATTTATTTATTTGAGAGAGAGACAAACAGAGATATAGTCAAAGAGAGCATGAGCAGGGAGGAGAGAGAGAAGCAGGCTCCCTACTGAGCAGGGAGCCCGACGTGGGGCTCGATCCCAGGACCCTGGGACCACAACCTGAGACAAAGGCAGACGCCCAACCAACTGAGCCACCCAGGCATCCCTGGAGGTGATTATTTTTAAAAGATCTGTCAAGGTTTTATCTTCTCTTACAAATGCCACATACAGCAAACACTATCCATAGCATAACTTTTCAGTTTTTAGTCAACATAATGAAAGACTTGTCATGTACTGGTTATAGTTTTACCAAACTCTATTCAGAGCCACCTAGCCAGGTCCCTGAGCATCACTCCGGAATGTCCTCTGCAGATCTGAACTTAAGGAAAGCCAGGTGTTCCTGAGAACCCCACCAGGTGGTTTTGAGCAACCTCTCTCTGAAACAATGTCTAAAAAATAGGAAGTCAAAATTTGGAAGTGAGCTCAACCAAACCTGCTGCAAGCCCTTAGGTGGATCAGGGGGCCAATGGCAAAAGTTAAGACTGAACTTCAACAAATGGCAAAACCAGAGAAATTCATTTGTAATATACCAGTCCATATCTCATATATTTCTATTTATTTTTTAAAAATAACTTTTGTTACTTTTTTCTGATTATAAAACAATAATAAACCACTTCTTGAAAACTTGGAAAGTTCAGGGAAAAAAATCAAAGTTAACATTTGATGTGTTGGAATAGACTTAAACTGACTAGAGAGATAGAGCTCCATGTATTTCTTCCCAGCTTTAAGTTCAGTGATATTATGTTGGTTGAAATTGGCCATGATAGTATTTACACCACAGAAATTGGTAAATGCTATAAATCAGCACCCTGTTGTCTGTCTGTCTGTCTGTTTGAAATCCAGATATTAAACATTTACCAACACACGACTCACATACCACCTTCCCCTTTAGACTGTGGAGGTCCTCAGGTTACTTTGAATCTGGGCCACTCTCCAGCTCCAGTTAAGGCTCTACTACTGGATTTCAGAGAAATTCTGCCTAAATCCCCCTTTTCTTAAGGTAGCTTGATTGATCCTCTGCTCCTTACATCCAAATGGGCTTCCCTGGAACAGGAACAGCAGTACCAGGATGTTTCTCTGATCCTCATACTTACCCTTCCTCCAGACCCTAATGTTGGCCCCACCTCCAAGTACTCACTATGGAATCATATCTGCAGCCCTTAAAGCTTCTACACCTGCCATGATGGCAATTCCAGTTCTCTCATAAAGGAAATATTTCAAAAGACACTTATTTTTGAACAATTTATTTTCATGTAGTCTCTCACTCATTGTCCCATTATGGTTCTCTGTCCCAATTTGCCTCTTAGCCAGGGTTGCTCAAGATATTAAGAGGTTTTTTTTCTTTTTCTTTTTTCTTTTTTTAACCAGAACTGCCATATTCCAATAGTTCATCAAAATGACTAACACAAAAGGAAAGAAGAGAGGTGCCCTCTATATGTTCTCTAGGCCTTTTAGAAAACATGGACTTGTTCCTTCTCAGGCCGTGCCATTCCCTTATGTCTACAATATCACCCTTCTTCTAGATTTGGATGTATGTGGCTAAAGGAACGGCACTGCTCAAAAAGGAACATGTTCACATGGCAAAACTGGAAGAGTTTACAATACTACCCAGCATGCTGCTGGCATTGCTGTAAACAAACAAGTTAAGGGCAAGATTCTTGCCAAGAGAATTAATGTGTATATTGAGCATATCTTATAAGCACCCTAAGAGCCAAGATAGCATCCTGAAATATGTGAAGGGAAATGATCAGAAAAAGAAGGAAACCAAAGAGAGAAGTACCTGGGTTCAACTTGTTGGGGAGGAGGAAAATTTTCTCTCTAGCCTTCTTGGTTCTTTTGGCTTGTGTAATAATTAAATTGACATAAGACAGACTAACAGGAGAAAAAAAAATTTAATTCATCTGTATGGAGACTCACAGACACAGGACCAAGGAGTAACAAAGGCAGGCAGCTTTTATACTTTCTACACAAAGAAACAATGAATTTCTGACAAATTGATAAGACAAACTTAGGTTTGGGTATTAATTAGTGGAGAATCTATGCACAGTTTGTTTATATAGTCTTCTTGGCCCTCAATTTCAAATCTCTGACTGTAAGGATATCTCTATACTTCCTGGTACAGGGAAGGTACCTTTCATATGAAAGACTTATTTCCTGCTTTCTGAAGACAAAGGAAGGTCAGAGTGTTCCTCTAGCACTGGTTGTTGCTTAAGTAACTTCAGTTTAGAATAATCAATATGCCACTGTGGCACATCTTGGCACACAGCCTGCCCTGAGCCCCAACAAACTGAAATGCCAGCCTGCTTCAACCAGAGAAGCACTTTGTGAAAATCAATAGAAAGGAGCCTGAACTTCTAGAACTCATTCCTTATGGCATAATAGGTGTTAAAGGAAGAAAGAAAGAGAAAGAAAGAAAGAAAGAAAGAAAGAAAGAAAGAAAGAAAGAAAGAAAGAAAGAAAGAAAGAAAGAAAGAAAGGGAGAGAGAAAGAATCTCTGGACTGTTAAAAGAAAAAAAAAGGTATTAAGGGCTCTGGTGGCAGCCCTCAGGTTTGAAGTTTATGAAAGAATGTTAGCCCTGAGAATAAGCTGGAGGAGAAAGGCAAAATTTCAGTCCTGAAGGAATAGCAATACCAAACATAGTACCCAGAGGACTAAGGACTACAGATAGGCATAAGGTTAAAGCACGGTCAGTTGATTACGGTTTATTGAAAGAATTTTCGGAGCGCCTGGGTGTTTCAGTCATTAAGCGTCTCTGCCTTTGGCTCAGGTCAGGATCCCAGGGTCCTCTCCCTCAGAGTCTGTTTCTCCCTCTCCCACTTACCCTGCTTGTGTTCTCTCTCTCGTTGTCTCTCTCTGTCAAATAAATAAACTCTTAAAAAAAAAAAGAAAGGATTTTAAAAATAGATCAGTGTCTCAGTATCTTTATCTGTAAATTGGTGATAGTAGTAGTCTCTACCTCCATGTGTTTGTGAAGAAGGGGAAATGAATAAATATATGTGAAGCCTTTAAAATGATGTCTGGGGCGCCTGGGTGGCTCAGTTGGTTAAGCGACTGCCTTCGGCTCAGGTCATGATCCTGGAGTCCCAGGATCGAGTCCCACATCGGGCTCCCTGCTCAGCAGGAAGTCTGCTTCTCCCTCTGACCCTTTCCCCTCTCATGCTCTCTATCTCATTCTCTCTCTCAAATAAATAAATAAATAAATAATCTTAAAAAATAAATAAATAAATAAAATAAAATAAAATGATGTCTGGCAGGGGCGCCTGGGTGGATCAGTAGGTTAAGTGTCTGACTCTTGATTCTGGCTCAGGTCATGCTCTCAGAGTTGTGGGGTCGAGCCCTGTGTGGGGCTCCACACTGGGCATGGAGCCTGCTTGGGATTCTCTCTCTCCTCCTGCGCCCCCCCCCACATATCTCTCTCTTGCCTTCTCTAAAAAAAATAATAAAATTAAATAAATAAAATTTTTTAAAAATGATGTCTGGCATATATGAAACCCTATGTAAGCATTAGCTATTACTATTCAAACCTTTCTATATAAAAGAAAGTATATGGGGGCACCTGGGTGGCTCAGTTGTTAAGCTGCCTGCCTTTGGCTCAGGTCAGGATCCCAGGGTCCTGGGAATGAGCTCCGCATCGGGCTCCCTGCTCAGCGGGAGGCCAGCTTCTCCCTCTCCCACTCTTCTTGCTTGTGTTCCCTCTCTTGCTGTCTCTCTGTCAAATAAATAAATAAAATGTTTTTTAAAAATGTTAAAAAAGAAAAAGAAAGTATGTGTATTTCAGTCTAAACCTGGCTTCTGGTTTTAGACCAAAAACTCCTTCAGCACAATGGCCTTTACTAATACCTACAGGTTGTCTATTGTTCCCATGTTATCTTGGATAATTTCCATATAATCAGTGTAGAGGGGCCCAGAGACCACCATTTCCCCAGAGAAATAAACATTTCCATCACTCCGCCCTGTGCATCAGAAATATTATTCTACCCACAGTCACAATTCATAGAAGAATTTATCCATTGGGAAATTCTTCCCAGAAGTAACCCAGTCTAATCAGAGGTTAAAAAGGGGTCAGCATGAGTGAGCTAGAAGAGAAAGGGACCAGTGTGGAATCTATCATAATCCAGATGGCCTATGACGGCAGCATGGACAGGGGAGTAGTGCTGGGGGGAGAAACAAGTAATGAATTTGAGGTATATAGAAAAGTTAAAATCGGGGCAACCCTCTCGGGTCCCCTTCCTCTTCGGGAGCTTTGTACTATCTTACTATCGATCAATAAACTTTGCTTTGTTGCCCACCAAAAACAAAACAAAAACAAAACAAAACAAAAGTTGGAATCAATAGAATTTGCTGAAGGATTGGGTACGGAATGTAAAGGAAAAAGAATTTTCAAGAATGGCCGAGGTTTCTAGTGTGAACAGCTGGATGAATGAAGATACCAACACTCTGATATGGAGAACACTGTTAAAGGAACAGGTGTGGGGGAGAGGAGTAGGAGTTTATTCTTGGTCATGCTGAGTGTAGAGTCTGAGACATTCAAGATGCGCTATCAAGTGAAATGTTTGATACATGGTCTGGAGCTCAAAGGAGAAGTGTGGGCTGGAGATAAAATTGATATACTAAAACACGAAAAGTGGTTATTTCTTGGTGATAAGCTTTTGTATCTTTTGTTTTATTCTTTGTACTTTTCTGCTTTTCTCATGTTTTCAGCAATGAAAAAAATTTTTTCTAAATAGAGTTTTTAAAAAGAGTAAACTTTTCCCTGCACTTATAGCAAAGAGGAATACTCTATTTCTCATAACTGGCATTAGTAACCTCAACAGGAAGGTCCCTAGAGTGGAGAAAGCCAAATTAGTTTAATGCTAATATCTCTTTGGCAATACCATATTTCTTTTACATGGGTCTACAGAGAACCAGCCATCTTCCAAATTGTAACTTGTTATCCCGAGTAGACTTATGCAACAGTAGTGGGTCCACAGTGCAGGTAGATGGTTGAGTTTGGTAATCAGGTGTCTCCCTGATAATTGAGGTGTTTTAAGAAGTCTAATAAAAAGCAATATTTTCCCCTCATCCTGGATGAACCAACTGATAAATAAAACAAAGAGTTAGGAGATGAGGGCCAAATATTTGTATACTAGATGAGCTGGGGAGTCAAACCATATAATCAACAGATTATCCACCCAATTGTGGCAACACTGAAACAGAGCCAGCCCCTACTCCCACCTTATCCCCAGAATTGCAAAACAGAAGGCACATGAGAGTAGCTAGCAACCAAGGGAAGAGGTGAAGAAGACTCTGGGTCATGTACACACAGTTTCTATCTCCTCACTCAGCATTTCCCCTGAGGCAGAATGAGGGGGGGATGTAAGGATGGAGAAAAGCCAGGAGTGTAAGGCTAATCCCAAAAGTAAGGTGCAGTCACACTCACCAACACCTACTATGAGTTTCTGTATTTAGCATCAGGTTTATAAATCAAGCTCAATCATGTACAAGATGCTATCCATATGCATTTGGATAGAGTCTGAGTCCCTGATGACTAGCACTAATTCAACACCAGCTATTTTTAGTAGAAACTGAATTTATTAGCACAATATTGGGTGTATAATTATTGTTTGGATCCTGGATTCAAAAAGAAAAACAACACCCATATTCATAGCAGCATTATTCACAATAGTCAAAAGGTGGAAGCGACCCAACAGTTCATTGACAGATGAATGGATAAACAAGATGTGGTATTTACATAGAATGGAACATTATTCTGCCTGAAAAATGAAGGAAATCCTGTCATACACTGTAACATGGATGAACTTTGAGGAAACTGCTAAATGGAATAAGCCAGTCACGAAAAAATACTGCATGATTCCACTTACATGAGGTACCTAGCGTGGTCAAATTCACAGAGACAGAAAGTAGGAGGGTGGTTGCCAGGGGCTGGTGGGGAGGTGGAGATCTAGGAGTTAGTGTTTAATGGATACAGAGTTTCAGTTTTGCAGGATGAAAAGAGTTAAAGAGACTGGTGCAGAACAATGTGAATATATTTAATATCACTAGACCCTACACTTAAAAATGGTTCACAAGGAGGCGCCTGGGTGGCTCAGTCGTTAGGCATCTGCCTTAGACTCAGGTCATAATCCCAGGGTCCTGGGATCGAGCCCCGTGTCGGGCTCCCTGCTCCACGGGGAGCCTGCTTCTCCCTCTCCCACTCCCCCTGCTTGTGTTCCCTCTCTCGCTGTCTCTCTCTCTGTCAAATAAATAAAATCTTTAAAAAAAAAAAAAAGGTTAACATGGTAGGGGCACCTGGGTGGTTCAGTTGTTAAGCATCTGCCTTTGGCTCAGGTCATGATCCCAGAGTCCTGGGATGGAGCCCTGCATCAGGCTCCCTGCTCCAGGGGGAGCCTGCTTCTCCCTCTCCCACTCCCCCTGTTTGTGTGCCCTCTCTCGCTGTGTCTTTCTCTGTCAAAAAATAAATAAAAAATCTTTAAAAAAAAACCTTGAAAAAAAAATGGTTAACATGGTAAAAAACAAAAACAAAAACCAGCGATAAGAACAACAAAAACAGCTAAAAGAAAGGAGTTTTCTTTCTAGTTTTAACACATTGGGAATATTGGACACGGGTTATTCCAGAGTTCCAAAAGTATTAACACCAAATGTCACATGTTTCAAAATATCCTTAGATGAAACACTATTGAATATGGACTTGGGTTTGAAATAGAAAATTAATCAAACTTGAGTCCTGGGATATTTGAGATGATCTAAGATATTTTCTTTTTTTTTTTTAAGATTTTATTTATTTGTTTGACAGAGAGAGGCACAGCAAGAGAGGGAACACAAGCAGGGGAAGTGGGAGAGGGAGAAGTAGGCTTCCAGCAGAGCAGTGAGCCCCCATGCAGGGCTCCATCCCAGGACCCTGGGATCATGACCTGAGCCGAAGGCAGACCCTTAAAGGCTGAGCCACCCAGGTGCCCCGATATTTTCAATTATGTGTGAATTCATCTAGCATAAAAGTGGTATTAAAGGCTTGATTACATTGCCCCCAAAAAAATGTAGCTATAAAGGACGTTTTAAGGACTAAGGAAAATTTGAACATGAACTGTACTCAGTGATTTTATATCAAGGTTATGTTTCTTGCATATGATAATGGCATTGTGGCTATGTAGGACAACATCCTTGTACTAAGGAGATACATGCGGTTTTTAGAGTGAAGCATCATACCACCACTTACTTTCCAATGGTTCAGCAAAAGAAAATATTGTATAGAAAGAGAGAAATAAAGCAAAGAGTATATGGGAGCTCATCATACTATTCTTTTTTTTGAGGTTTTATCTTTTTAAAAGATATTATTTATTTATTTATTTGACAGAGAGTGAGGGAGAGAGCACAAGCAGGGGGAGTGGCGGCTAGAGGGAGAAGCAGGCTTCTCTCAGAGCAGGGAGCCCCATTCAGGGCTCCATCCCAAGACCCTGGGATCATGACCTGAGCTGAAGGCAGACACTTAACCAACTGAAACTCCCAGGCTTTCCAAGGTTTTATTTTTAAGCAATCTCCACACCCAACATGGGGCTCAAACTCACAACCCCAAGATCAAGAGTCTCACACTCCACCGACTGAGCCAGCCAGGCGCTCCATATTCTTTTATATTTTAAATTTGAAATGTTTGGATCCTTTTGTAGTTCATAAGCATGATGACTGGTTGTTCACACCACTGTGACATGTGCCTTCCTCAAACCTTGTTACGACCTTGGCACATTACCCGTCTGATGTGAAAAAATAATAATTAATTAACTAATTAAAAACGTTCGGAGAGTATATGGGGAGGACAAAATCTCCAGCTTAGAAGGAGAACAAGGCTTGAAAGATGCAGTTAAGAACAGGCTGAAAATCTCTCTGAAGGATCAGCCTGGTCAGGATACCACTTTCCTCACCCCCAAGCATGAGATGCTGCAGCGTTCAGCGCTAATATTGCTGGTACAGGGCACCGGGATGCCACCACTACACCCACGCCATCGCTTCCCCCAAGGACTCGGCCTTACAACAAACTCCAAATGAGTAAATAAGTCTAGCAGAGACGGTCACCTCTGGATGTACCATTAGAATTAAAGTGTGACCTGATCAGCTGACTATAAGACAAGGCATATCTTGGGGCAGAGGAGTTGGGGGACGGGGACTTTGAATCAATCTCATTCTGAAACAGCCAGGTGGCCTTCTCAGCCTTAAGACACTTCATCCAGGGTAAAGAAATGTGATCAAGTCTGAAGTTTCAAGCTACAGAATTTCAATACACCTTTAAATGACAGATGAAAAATAAGAAAAACACTGGATTAATAAAATCTACTTTTTCTACCTCTCCATTTCAAGGGAAGTTTTCATGTCTACCTCTGGGTGTATTATCCATGTTATCCAGAGATTTCTGAATTAACTTAAGTTCTTCTAGCCTTAACATACTGGAAACCTGTTACAATAAATATGATCCAGTAGCTGTTATCTTTTTTTAGATTTATTTATTTATTTTAGAAAGAGAGTGTGTGAGAGAGTGCAGTGGGGGAGGGGCAGAGGGAAAGAGAGAGAAAATCTCAAGTAGACAAACCACTGAGTGTGGAGCCCGACGTGGGGCTCAATCTCACAACCCTGAGATCATGACCTGAGCTGAAACCAAGAGTCAGACACTTAACTGACTGAGTCACCCAGGTGCCCTAGCTCTTATCTTTTATGATTCTTTAAATATATACAGACATATTTTAACACATTCCAAAGCCATTTAGGAAGGACTTTTGTACAATCCCCAATTTGGGTTAACAACACTGCTGCTCAGCACTGTGGATATATATACATGAAAAGAGAAAATATTATTAAATGAGCCCTATATAACCAATAGTCTTCTATAACATAGTTAATCATCATATCAACCCTTCCAAGCACAGATATGACAAGAGATGTTGAGAGGGCACACAAAGTAAAGTTCCCTGCCCATTTCTGTACCTCACATTGCCACTTTGTAAAATGTCTCCTTCAGCATGGTATGTAAGAAAGGGAAGGTGTATTAACCAGTTCAAACTGGGGACTGGAAAATTTAGCCATCACTTTTTCAGAGGGATAATTGGGATTTTGAGTTTTTATACCTGGAGAAAGTATCCCAGTGTGGAGAGAGAGTCAGGAGATCCATCATCCCGTTCTAAAGGTCTAGGGGCTCTGCTTGAGCAGGAAAAAAGACCATTGGAAAGGGCCAAACTCTAGAGTCAGAAAGACCTGAATTTTAATCCTAGTTATTGCATTTCCCACAGTGTGGCCTTGGACAATTTGCTTAACTTTGCAGATCCGCAGATTTTTTACATATAAGGATTACCCATCTCATAGCATTGTTGTGGTTATTGAAGGACAGCTCATTATGTAAAGCCCTCAGCACTGCACCCGACATGCTGTAGTGCTAAATAAATAGCAACTATTATTAAATAACGAAAGTTTCAAAACCTAGGCAAAGAAGAGCAGAGACATAAATTCCCTCCAGACATGAGAACCATTCTGGCCACTGACTGACATGTAAATCATGTCTAACCCTCTCAAAATAACCCACCATAACGGAAAGTAATTTCTATGTCTAAATTGGACAAGGTACACCCCTTTCACCGAGCTGCGCCTTTCTCCACTGGCTCTGTTCTGGGTAATCGATAGGTCTGAGATGACACTGACAATGGGGAGTTGAAACAGGCCCTTTTCCAGAATTTAAATTTAAGCTTAAACAATTTGCATTAAATGTCAAGTATGGTCCAGCCACTGTGCTGGAAACTAGAAAATACAGAGGTAACTAAATATCCCCCAGCCTGCCCTCAAGGAGCTCCCGGAGTAATGAGGCCAACATGTGAACAGGAAACTGAATGGCATATAGAATGTACAAGTTACTGTGAGAAAATAAAGCATCCTAAGTTTTATGAAGACTTTTGACCCAATCTTTATATATTCTCAACATTTTATTCTGTTCTGCACTTTATTTTCCTTAACAATTAAACACTCAGAAAATAGACTTAAGTCCAATGTACATTCAAATGAGAAAACAAAATTCACCACTTTCGGTTTGCTTAAGAGTTGCCATCTATAGGGCGCCCTGTTGGCTCAGTTGGTTAAAGCGTCTGACTTCGGCTCAGGTCATGATCTCGGGGTCCTGGGATCCACCCCCACCTTGGGCTCCGTGCTCAGCAGGGAGTCTGCTTCTCCCTCTCCCTATAACCTTACCCCTGCTCGTGCTCTCTCTCTCAAATAAATAAATAAAATCTTTAAAAAAAAAAAAAGAATTGCCATCTTTGTTTCGATTGTGCTAAATTTGTCAGCTCTATGATTCTTGTCGCTACCATCAGAGGAAAGGTATCTATTACAGTCTGGAGAAGGCTATGCCAGAAAAGATTTCTCTGTCATACTGGGGATTAGGACTTTCAACATATGAATTTTGTGGGGATACAATTCAGTCCATAGCATTGTTCTCTGGTCCCCCTAAATCCATGTCCTTATTGCATACCAAATACATTTATTCCTTCCCAACAACCCCTAAAGTCTCAACTCATTCCAGCATCAACTCTAAAGTCTAAAGTCCAAACTCTCATCTAAATATCTAAATCAGTTATAGGTGAGACTAGAATTGTGATTCATCCTGAAGCAAAATTCCTTTCCAGCTATGAGCTTATGAAATCAAACAAGTTACATGCTTCGCAAACACACGAGCAGGTCAGGCAAAGGATAGACATTCCCATTCCAAAGGGAGGAATAGGAAAAAAGGAAGGAATGATAGGTTTCAAGTAAGTACAAAACCCAGCATGGTAAATTCCATTAGATCTTCAGTCTTGAGAATAATCCTCTTTGGTGAAATGCCTGGCCTTCCAGACCCACTGGGGCAGCAGCCCCACCCTGCAGCTCTACCAGGCCAGGGTCGTGCCCTCAAGGCTCTGCCAGCAGCAAACCTGCCCCCTAGGCTCCAGTTGTTTTAACAGAATTTAAAATAGACAATGTTTAACTAGATAATAAAGAATTGTTAACTAAGTAATTGAAAAGGCAAAAAGAACACTAAGCTTTCACAGGTAGCAAGAGCAGGAAGCAGTTCATAGGGCTAGGGGAACAAAGGGAAGAGGTTGTAATTAAAACTTAGAAGCTTGGAAGAGAGTCCCTGAAAAGGGGTGCCAGCCACCTGAGCTGGTGTCTCTGCAGGGATACAATGAGTTTGCCTTTGCAAGCTGGTAAAACCTCAAACTAGATCCTACTGAATGTTATTTGCTAGGGCTGCCATAACAATGTACCACAGACTGGGTGACTTAACAAAAATCTATTGTCTCACAGGTCTGGAAGCTAAAAGTCCAAAACTAAGGTGTCAGCAGGGAGGGTTCCTTCTGAAAGCTGTGAAGAAAAGAGCTGTTCCAGCCCTCTATCCTTGGCTTGTACACAGCCATCTTCCCTCTATGTCTCTTCACATTGTCTTCCTCTATGCATATCTTCCTATAAAGACAGTCAGGCGCCTGGATGGCTCCGTCAGTTGGGCAGCTGCCTTCGGCTCAGGTCATGATCCAAGACAGAGTCCCACATTGGGCTCCCTGCTCTGTAGGGAGTCTGCTTCTCCCTCTGACCCTCCCCCATCTTGTGTTCTCTCTCTCTCTACTATATAAATAAAATCTTTAAAAAAAAAGAGAGAGAGAGATCAGTCATGGTGAATTAGGGCCCACCCTAATGAATGCATGTTAACTTGATTACCTCTATTTTTTTAAAGATTTTATTTATTTATTTATCTATTTATTTATTTGAGGGCAGGGGAGGAGCAGATGGAGAGGGACAAGCAGACTCCGCACTGAGAACAGAGCCTGATGCAGGGCTCTACCCCGCAACCCTGTGGTCATGCCCCGAGCTGAAACCAAGAGTCACATGCCCAACTGACAGAGCCACCCAGGTGCCCCTTGATTACCTCTTTAAAGATCCTATCTCCAAATAAGGTCACATTCTGGGGTACTGAGGGTTAGAACTACAACATATGAATTTTAGGGGACACACTGAGCCAGTAACAACCTGCTTCTGGAATGAACTGGCTCTGCTGGAGTGAAGAAGCAGCATTGCTGGACACTGGTGACAGGAACAGGAAGCCAACCAGAAAGAAAACCAGAAGCAAAGAGGAAAGAGTAAATCCCTTCTTCCTCATCTTGCCACGCAGTCTCCCTCTAATGTTGCTTATTGATAGAGCCTAAAAGGAAGCAGCTGACAAAGGCAAAATGTGGTTGACAGAGCCCCAGTCCCTGCATCACAAAGCAGAATATAGAACTGTGGGTTTGAAGCTGAGAGCCAATAGGTTAATAACTGGCACAGTGCTGAATAATCGTGAGTTATTCTTATTCATCACTAGCATCAGAGTGTTTATTTTCATTTTCCATATATTTTTATAATATAATAAGAAAAAGTTGCAATAAAATAATTAGCTGAACAAACATACTGGCTACGCTGCTAAAGCTGTCCTGACGGCTGGTGGGCTGGAACATCACCATGCCACAGCTCACATTCATTTGTTCACTGACACAGGACACTGAATCAGGGGCCTTCCTATGGGAGGCCAAGGTGTAATGTGCATGGTGTATAAACTAAACTAAAGGGACGCCTGGGTGGCTCAGTCATTAAGTGTCTGCCTTCGGCTAAGTTCATGATCCCAGGGTCCTGGGATCGAGCCCTGCATCAGGCTCCCTGCTCCGCGGGAAGCCTGCCTGTCCCTCTCCCGCTCCCCCTGCTTGTGTTCCCTCTCTCACTGTGTCTCTCTCTGTCAAATAAATAAATAAAATTAAAAAAATAAACTAAACTAAAAATTTGGAATCCAAGTTGTCAGCAAGTGTTTTCTCCATTTTATGGCTGAGAAGATGAACATTCAGAAGGAGAAGTTGTTTGACCAAGGTCACACAGCTAATAAGTGACAGAGCATTGATGTGATCTGAGGTCTGATTCTCTGTACCTCAATTTCTTTATCTGACAAATGAAGATAATAATGTCTATCCAATAGAGTTGTTTATGAGGATTAGATGAAATAATATGTGTAATCTGCATAACATAGACACAGGCTGGCATGTACTAAGATTTTTTTAAAAAGTTGGCCAAGGGCGCCTGGGTGGCACAGTCAGTTAAGCATCCGACTCTAGTTTCAGCTCAGGTCATGGTCTCACGGTCCTGGGATCAAGCCGTGTCTGAATCCCCACTTGGGATTCTCTCTCTCCCTCTCCCTCTGCCCTTCCCACTGGTGCTGTCTCTCTCTTTTTCTCTAAAATAAATAAATAGGAGCACTGGGTGTTATGCACAAACAATGAATCATGGAACACTGCACCAAAAACTAATGATGTAATATATGGTGATTAACATAACAATAAAAAATTTAAAAAAATAAAAAAATAAAATAAATAAATAAAATCTTTAAAAAATAAATAAATAAAAATTTTAAAATAAAAAAAATTTAAAAGTTGGCCAAGTCTGAGGCTTTTTCTACCATACCAGGTAGAAAGGTGCTATTCCATGCACCGCTCAAAACTTCACAGTATTTGGAGAATAGAACTGTAAAGAATCGAGATGGGGTTGGGAATAAAATTCCTTAAAAAATTTTTTATTTTAATGTATTTGCTATCAAATCTCTCTGAGGGCAATCATCCATTTTGGACTCCCACAAACTATAGACAAATGTTTATTGAGGAACAGCCACAGGGTAATTACTGAAGATACAACACTGAGACACAGAGAACCCCACTGTCAGGTGTCTCTTCAACTACTTGAGGACTTAGTCAAGCAATGACAACACACAATCCGGACCATGATCAACAACATCCAGTATAGGAGCCTATAACAGGGAAACCTGATGAAGAATTGAGGAAGTCAGAAAAAGCTTTCAGAAAGTCACATTTAAGCTGAAATCTGAAGAACAAATAGGAGACTGGTATGCATTTCAAACACAAGGGAAAACAGGAGAAAAAGCCACAGCAGAAGAGAGCAAGGAATATTCAAAGAACTGTAGGAAGCTGACTGTGGCATGGAAATTCGGGTGGGCAACAGACAGAGCTGGAAAGACCCCAGGACCTATTCCTGAAGGACTATGTGAGCCACTGGACCTTGGACATTAATTGGAGGCAGCATAGGACCACTGTAGGGTTTTAGCAAGTGAGGGACAATTAAATGTGCACTTGATGAAGATCAGCTTGGATGCCACGTGGAAAATGGCCTAGAGTGAGGTAAGAAAGGAGGTAGGGAAATCAGAAAGCTGCTACCTGCCAGCAAGCCAGGTAAGAGATGATGGAGGTCTGAGGGAAGTGTTCCTAGGGATGCAGAAAAATGAATGGATTCAAGTAGCATTTAGGATGGAACTAGAGGGTATTATGCTGAGCGAAGTAAGTCAATCAGAGAAAGACATGTCTCATATGACCTCACTGATATGAGGAATTCTTAAAATCAGGAAACAAACTGAGGGTTGCTGGAGTGGTGGGGCGTGGGAGGGATGGGGTGGCTGGGTGATAGACATTGGGGAGGGTATGTGCTATGGTGAGTGCTGTGAATTGTGTAAGACTGTTGAATCACAGACCTGTACCTCTGAAATAAATAATACATTATATGTTAAATAAAAAAGAAGAAGATAGCAGGAAGGGAAAAATGAAGGGGGGGAAATCGAAGGGTGAGACAAACCATGAGAGACTATGGACTCTGAGAAACAAACTGAGGGTTCTAGAGGGGAGGGGGGTGGCGGGATGGGTTAGCCTGGTGATGGGTATTAAAGAGGGCACGTACTCCATGGAGCACTGGTTGTTATGGCAAACAATGAATCATGGAACACTACATCAAAAACTAATGATGTAATGTATGGTGATTAACATAACATAATAAAAAATAAATAAAAGGTAGAGCCTAGGGGCACCTGGGTGGCTCAGTTGTTAAGCGTCTGCCTTTGGCTCAGGTCATGGTCTCAGGGTCCTGGGATCGAGCCCCACTTGGGGCTCCCTGCTTGGCAGGAAGCCTGCTTCTCCCTCTCCCACTCCCCCTGCTTCTGTTCCCTCTCTCGCTGTGTCTCTCTCTGTCAAATAAATAAATAAAATCTTTAAAAAAAAATAAAAGGTAGAGCCTAATGAATTGTTGAACACTACATCAAAAACTAATGATGTACTATATGCTGGCTAACTGAACATAATAAAAGAAAAAAGAAAAACAAATAAATAAATGGAATTTATTCCAGATATAAATCAAATAAATAAATAAATAAATAAATGGTAGAGCCATCTTTTATCAGAATCGCCAACACGGGCCACATTTGCACCAAAACCATAAAAAAGACAGCCTGGATCATCACTGAGAAGTACTACTCGTGCCTGGGCAATGACGTCCCCATCAACGTGTGTGATGGAGATTGCCATATTTCCCAGCAAGAAGTTCTGCAACCAGATAGCAGCCTTTGCCACACATGAGATGAAGCAGATTCAGAGAGGCTCGGTAAGAGATATCTCCATCAAGCTATAGCAGGAGGAGACAGAAAGCAGAGATAATTGTGTGCCTGAGGTCTCAGCCCTGGATCAGGAGATCACTGAAGTAGAGCTTGACACTGAGGAAATGTTGAAATTCTTGGGCTCTGGCACTATATCCAACCTTCAGGTCACTCAGCCTACAGTTGGGATGAATTTCAAATACCACGTGGAGCTGTTTGAGTCTTTCTGCTGTGCTGTAGTATCTTCAATAATCCTTGGACAACAAAAAGTAAATCCATAAGAACTAAAAAAAATGAAAGAGTCAACAGGATTTGGTAGGTGACTAGAAGTAAGGAGTGAGGGGCAAAAGAAAAGAAGAAAAGAGAAATAAAGGGAAATGCTCAGGTTTCTTCCTTGGGCAACTAGATGGCTGGTGATAACCTTTACCAGGACAGGGGGCACAAGGGCAGAGCAGGTTTAAGGCAGAAGCTGATGGGCTTAGGGTTAGGTTTAGGGTTGAGTTTAAAGTGTACAAGGGTCATCCAGATGGAGATGATCTGTAGGTAACAGCAAACCATCACATCTTTTTCCATTTCAACTGTGGACCACAGTCCTGCCTCCCCAAGCTGCAGAGCTGTCTATGAACCAACCAATAAGTGCCTTGAGTACCACCTGCTATCTAGAGTATTATTAGCCTCTTGTTTTAATAACCAATACATTTAAATTTTCTTCCCCTCCAAAATGCATCCTAAGTGAGAACAGGATGTGGGTGTAACCAACAGATAATTATATATATACTATGAAAGCTGTTTAAAATGAGGCCATTCTTACTCAATTGATAGAAACTTTCAAACCCAAATCAAATTTTTGCTCTTTATTTTGCTACCACCAACAAGGATAGAGGGTCCATTTTTTGTAAAGTCATCCTGTCATATTGTTCTTCACAAAAACTAAACATTAAGGAATGGAACACAAGTTATTTGAATTTTATTCTTGAAAAGAAAATCCTAAACTTCACAACATCAAATCAGTTTTCTTAATCTGAGAATGTAGCCAGTTTAGAATCAGAAAACATTATAGCTAAAACATTTAAATAAGTGGCTATTTTTCATTCAGAAATCCCTGCATACAAGGTTCTTTTCAACAAATTTTGGCCAGTGTTGGAAGATATGTAAGTGTAGTTCTGGTCTCCTCCACAAGGGTCAAGTAGCAGCTACAGGGGAGGAAATGGTGAAGTTTTTTCAAGTGTAAGCTTCTCCCAGGTGGGAGCTGCTTTCCATGGAAGGAGGGATGGCCAACCCCAGGACAGAACCTCTAGTGGGACTACACCTTTGAAGACTGAGAAAATAGAAAAGCCACAGCCCACCTAATCGAAAGGAACCATATATATTGAGAGGGATTGAAAAAGTCCACTTCCTCCAGGAAGCCTTCCTTCATCCTACTCAGATTGGTTTAGATGTGTCCTAAATTTGCTCCCATAGAACCCTGGGCATTTCTGCCACGGCACTTGACACCCCTTATTAGAAACGTCTGTTCCAGTGACCATTACTGTACTACACACACTGATGTGCAATGTGAGGACAGAAACTATGTCTTGGATAATTGCATTGCATCTCCCTAGTGTCAGGCACAGTAGATATTCAGTAAAATCTGATTAAAAAAATAAAAATCACTCTTAGCTCTTCTACTAACACAAAACCCAGCTCCCTGAAAAGTTATTTTTAAGAAGGTCTTGTTTTAAATGTACCCCCAAATAAATGTGGTTTTGTTTTCAGTCAGCCACTGCATGAAATTTGTCTTTTCTCCTCTGTCCTCATCCACCTCCACAGAGCACCATTCATACCTCATTTAATTCAAATATATTTATCCAGGGCATACTCTATGGCAAGCGCTGTGCTTAAAGCAGTATATGCAGCACTGAACATGATAGAACCAGGCCCATGCCCTCATAGAGCTTATAGTCTGGTGTCCACCACTCACCTTCAAAACTAAAGAGTCTGAGAATGCCACATGGGCATAATACATTTTTATCTTTAAGCTCTTGGAAACGTAATACACTGATAAGGCAAGCCCAGGCTAATCCAGGAACAGCTGGAGGCTTGCTGTCTAGAGTTAAATAACAAGTCTGCTTAAGTACTTTAATTTTCCCAAGGCAACTGAGAACTGATCAGTCCATTGGGATCCATTCTGAGGCACATCCAAATTTCCTTTCACCTGCCTTCAACATGGGCACCTGGACAGGGATATCCCACCCTGACTGCCATCTCAGAATAGCCAAAGGGAGATTAACGATGTCATGCAGCATCATTTGCTAAGGTCTCTCAACTGCCTGCTTATGAGACACCCTTGTGTGAATTAGGGAAAGGCACCCGCTCTGGGCAGATGCATTAGGAAAAGAGGCATCCCTTCCTCCCCAGCAGATGTAGCCCCCCTCAGGGGTGCACAGCTGGATAGGAGGAACTCAGCCAGGATTTCAATCCCAGCATGCCCCCTCAGCATAGTTCCAGGCCAAAGCCCTGCTACCAGCTCCCTGGCCCATGCCCTGGGTGCAAAATTCATTAATGCATTTATATTGTATGTGTTTTAAATTATCCTTATAACTAAGGAAAACAGTTTTTCTGTGAAATTACTGAACTATATGGAAATTCTTTCCTAAAACCCAGCAGAAGCCACAGGAACTTTAAACATGATTCAAAGGCATTAAACTTTTTCTAAGAATGCAACTTATTTCTGCCAAATAACTCTGTAACTCTTCAAAACCTGTGACTTCAAATGAGCTCTGGGCAATCAGAAATGGAAAATGAGCACAGTCTCCAGTCGTGTGGTTTGGGACTAAAGCCTTGCACCTCCCTGGACAAATATCAAGGTCAGTGTTCCCACAACTTGCCAAAGTCATATCACTAAGGAAGTGCAGTCTAATAGTTTTTGAGTCTTTCAGAGTTTAGATTCTCAATAAGTCATTTTTCTCAAGTAGCAAGTCAAGAAATCCCCTCATCCTAGCCCTATATTATATTAAAATAACCCACTCCCTGTAACTCTTGGGTTCAGCTACTTTCAAATAAACTGTAAACTAGTAACAGTTCAAAGCACAGGCATAAGGAAAACACACAAACTTAGTCATTTTTTCCATCACATCATTCAATAAACCTCACTTGAAATGTGGCCCTCATGGCAGCTGGGGTAGCCATGCGCCTTTGAGATCTAGATAGGGCCGGTTCAAATCCCAATCTGGGTCTTGTGGAAAGTCCAGGCTCTCCTGAGATTTCTGCAAACGGAGCAGGGCAGTGCTCACAGCCCCTTCAGCTCTGATTCCCAGCAGCCCTGGCCATCCATTCTGCCCCCCTGGGCTTGTTTTTTATCCTGGCCCTGGTGTGATTCACTTAGGACCAGCACTTTCACATGGGACCCCAAGATGTGAACACAAGGCTGCCAGGGGGAGACATTACAGGGCTGCCCTACATCAACCAACACTCATGTAGACAACTTGTTCTCAAAGGTCTCTCGGACACTCAGCACTGGGCATATCTCACTACCCATACCTAGCCTGGGATATCCTGGCCTTACTCACACCTCTCCCTCCTTCTCCTCTCCCCCCTTTCCTGTCACCACCACACCCTAGGTCCAGATTTTCCACACAATTTGAGGTGAGCCATTCAGCCCCTCCTTCCCAAGTCACCCTAGCCCCAACTTCAAGTAAACCCTTCAAGGGGCTCAGCTGAACAAAAAGGCCATGTACTCTCAACAGAGGCCTTGACTTACAGTTGTTTTTTTTTAACAATATTCACTGTCCTTGAAGATAGCTGTGATTTCAAAGAGCCATTTCTCTTTGCTTTTGCTTTTTTAATAAATGATGCAATGGAAATCAGGTACTTGAACCTCCTTCTTCAGCTTGAATAAACAGTGGAAGCCTTTTTTCCTTCCCTTTAATTGCAGGTGTTTGGTCTATGGTCAATGCATTCAAATTTTCCAAGCTTAGAATAAGGTTCCCAAATCACTAACTGGCAGGTGGTTTAAACTTACTGGTTTATTGAGCTAGCTACTTAGGCTTAAAGACAGAAAGAGTTTTAGTATCGAATCTTGTTCAGCCCATGGTCCAAAATCTGACAGGCCCATTCAGTTGATAAGCTCTGTGTTAGGCAGCCTGTCTCAGTGACTCATGCCCGACTGGGTATTCAATGCGTTACTCAAGGCAAAGGATGGGCCTTGTTTACTTTTGTGGCTCCTTTGGCTGACAGTCATTTTGCTTTTTCCTCTAATTCTTCTCTGCTATCCCTACTCAAACATCAAAAGCAGAAAGGTGGCAGATTCTAATTTTCTACATTCTCTGAAAAAATGAAAAGGAACACTCTTTTACCTTGTGTGAGTGTATAGTCATACACATACATATGCATATACGTGTATGTTTGTGTGTATACATTTTTTCATAGACTCCTAGAGCTCATCATAGTAATACCAAACCCTGACAGCATATTAGAATTATCTCAAGAGCTTTCTTAAAAAGACTTGTGCTACTGTGGAAAGAGCCAAGATGTCCATCAACAGATGAATGGATATAGAAGATGTGGTATATATACACAATGGATTATTATGCAGCCATCAAAAAAAGAAATCTTGCCATTTGCAATGACGTGGATGGAACTGGAGGGTATTATGCTAAGTGAAATAAGTCAGAGAAAGACAAGTATCATATGATCTCACTGATATGAGGAATTCTTAATCTCAGGAAACAAACTGAGGGTTGCTGGAGTGGTGGGGGATGGGAGGGATGGGGTGGCTGGGTGATAGACATTGGGGAGGGTATGTGCTATGGTGAGCGCTGTGAATTGTGCAAGACTGTTGAATCACAGATCTGTACCTCTGAAACAAATAATACATTATATGTTAAAAAAAAAAAAAAAAGAAGATAGCAGGAAGGGAAAAATGAAGGGGAGGGAATAGGAGAGGGAGACGAACCATGAGAGACTATGGACTCTGAGAAACAAACAGGGTTTTAGAGGGGAGGGGGAGGGGGGCTGGGTTAGCCCAGGTGAGGGGTATTAAAAATGTCACATATTGAATGGAGCACTGGGTGTTATACGCAAACAATGAATCATGGAACACTACATCAAAAACTAATGATGTAATGTATGGTGATTAACATAACAAAATAAAATTAAATTAAAAAAAATAAAAAATAAAAAGACTGTGCTTTGGCCCATCCCAGGCCAATTTTATCATTGGAAGTAGGGCCTGGGCACATGTAGCTTCTTTGAGTCCTTTCCAAACTCCAAGAAGATTCTGAGGTAGAGCCAGGACTGAGAACTCTGTAGAGGTCTTCTAAGCCCTAGCTATTCAAGTCTGAATGGTAGAGCAGCATCACCCCCTCCTACTGAATCAGCATCTGCATTTCTTTAAGATCCCAAATACTCTACCTGCACCTCACCATTTGAGAAGCACAGCTCCGGTTGCTCTCTCATTTGATCATGAGGCCCCAAGAGACTAGTGATTTCAGGGGTCATTCTGTCAACTGGAGACTCAAATGAGACCCTACTAGACCCTTTATTTTCATTACATTAGTATTTTTCAGATTTAACCAATAGTTAAGTAGTCCTCAAAATGTGTATAATATAGTCTTTTTCAAGTTTATCACAGCTCTCTGACTTGTCTCTATTTTTTTTAAGCATCAAGTTTAAAAAAAACATTTAAGACTTTCAGAGTCTTCCTTTTCTGCTAGTAGAGGACAAAATGATTAGATGACTTGACAAAAAATATTTCAGAAAGACATGGTGGAGTGGTTGCAGAGAAAAAATGGAAGGCATTTAACCAAATACCAGCACCTGAGCTGTGAATTATCAGGTTGCAGATGCCACACTGATGTTGATAGGAGGACAGACATTGCCTGTAAGCCAGCAAGGCTGTATCCTGTGACAAATCAGAACCCAGCATAGGGAAGACACCAAAGCCTTCATCTTGCATCTGAGAAAGAACACCTAAAAGAGGGGAGGTTGTTCATAGGCTTGCAAATTTCACCTTTCCTGTGAGAACAGTATACATTATGGACAAAGGAAATGCACAGAATTCCACAGATCCGTATGACAAGGTTTTACAGTCAGGATGGCCAACTATATGAGGAATCCCATCAATCCTACAGCCCTAGGAACTTGCAGGATTCCTCTTCCACCAGGTTCCCAGCTCCACATTCCATCTGTGCACCCTGAACAGCTACTTCAAGCCCTCACACCCACCCCCAAGAATCACACAGGCTCCACAGGAAAAGGAGACTCCCTCCCAAACTTGAACCAGTCTCCTTGACCCAGTCCTCATGCTTTCTTTCATTCTGATTATGCTACTTGTCTGGGAGATGATTTTGATTCTTCACCCTGGTCACGTGGGCTCAGGCTGCTTCAAGCAAACACCTTTCCCCCATCTGACTGGCCTATGACCCTTGTGTCCTGGAATGGGCTGACTGACCCTCCAGTCCTGAGAATGGCATCGGACCATCAGGAATCCACAGGCTCAGGCCCAGGAGCACTTGTTCCTCCCTGGTTCCCTTGTCCCGGTCCCTTAAAACTCCTAGCAGTTCCACAGCCCAAGGCTGTTGACAGAGCCCTGAAAAGAGGCCTCATCCCCGTAGGCTGAGCACTGTCCCACGGCAACTTCTTGCCCTGATGTCTTTGCTGGGGTATT
The DNA here is from genome assembly GCF_037043125.1 of Eumetopias jubatus. Classification (NCBI taxonomy): domain Eukaryota; kingdom Metazoa; phylum Chordata; class Mammalia; order Carnivora; family Otariidae; genus Eumetopias; species Eumetopias jubatus. Next base: position 82,028,536 of record NW_028274807.1, on the reverse strand, counting down.
TTCTGGCACATTAATGCAGCTGCTTAGCTTCTCCATGTAGTTTGTGCTTTCATGACTGTGACTCTCCAGAGAGACAGAATGAGTGGTGTTTTGGTTCCCTGCCTGATGAAAGTGATCCACATCCAAGGACACATTCTGCACTGCTTTCCCAGCTATCTGTGGCAAAGATGGACTCAACAGCAGAAAACACCACTGCTAATAGCAAGGATTACAGAAGAGAGACTCTGCAACTCTGAGAAGTCGTACTATCAGGGCAAACGCCCCTCTGCAAAGACATGGAGAAATTCTCTTCCAGCTCCTTGGATGCCTGCTTTCAGGAAGCCAGCTGGAAGCCAGGCGGGTTTGGGGCAGCACCAGGGAAGGAGGCAGCAGCTGTTACAGGGTAATTAAAGTCAGGCAAAATGCAGAGGCGGCCAGAAAGCTGATGTGAGGTCAGGCAGGACATGGATCAGCTCAGGCCTATAGCTGCTGTTAGAGGACGACAAACAGGAATGGCTCATCTAAGCACTGTCCAAAGACAAGAAAACTCTAACTGAAAGGATCTGACAAGTCTTCCTCCATAGAACCACCACCAGATCCATTCTCTCACTCTGAAGTGCTTCTACTGGGGCTCCTTCCGGAAGGTTGAAGAATCTGTTTCTTGTTAGATGATCTGACTAACAGGAAATTATTTCCCTAGTTTGTGCCACACTGAATGGATGGATGGATGGATGGATGGATGGGTGGATGATGGATGGATGGATGAATGGAGAGAGAGAGAGAAGTAGGAACAGGTGTATTCCGTAGATAGAACCAGTTACAAGGATTTAGTTTAAGGCCAGGATTTACCACCCTCCCCAAACTATCTCTGAAGACCACACTGACATTTGACTTTCAGGAATGCCCCCAGTGAGGCTAAGGGTATTATCCTCATGGAGTGGTACTAACAGCAATAGTAATAATGATAGCGACCTTTTTTGTCAGAGAACTGCTGCTATGTACCAAGCATTGTGTCATACCAGTGTATGACACAGGACTCTAATACAGTGTATTACACAGGACTCTTGCCCGTTCTGTGCAAAACACTTTGAGAAGAATGTTATTTCAGAAAATGAATGTGATAGCTCTTCTGCAATGCATTTCAAGAAGTGTTTATAAACACATATAATAATGATGGTTATAAAAGTGGTACCCGCTTGGGACAAATAAAACAGTGCTATTTAAGTAAAAAAAAAAAAAAAAAAATTTGTTACTTGCTGTCACAAGTAACAAAACCCAACTCAGATTGACACAGGTGTGAAAAATAAAACTGTTACAGATACACAGAAATCACTTTGAACCCATGATCGGGAATACTCCCAGGGTCTCCCAGGGCAAAGAATAAACCAGGAAACATTCTCTTCTCTTAACATCTGATTTACTATTTTTCTTAGACTGGCTCTTTTAGCTTCTTCATCTTTACAACAGAAAACATGACTGCTACCACCACCCACATTTATGTACAATTGTCTATCTTTCATGGCAAACAATTACCCAGTGCTTAAAGGGATATGTAAGATATCACTGGTAAAAGGCTAGAAAACAGAGGCTTTGAAGAGATTAACATGTGGAGGAATTAACATAGCCTAATCAGAAAGCAAATGGTCTTCCATTTGTCTACTAAGAAGTTGAACTGACCTAGATTGTCACTTTCCTGTTTAGACTTAATCTCTTATGATTCAGCCTGCCACCTTGTAACCATGCTAATTCCTGGTAACCTCCTATTCCTTGGAATTAGATTGCCTTTTGTTTCCAGCATGGATCACAGGTACCTCCATGTCTTAATATACACTAATGATATGCTGGATGTCAATCTTGACACAAATTTACTTGAAATCAACTTTTTTTTTTAAGGATTTTATTTATTTATTTGACAGAGAGAGAGAGACAGCGAGAGAGGGAACCCAAGCAGGGGGAGTGGGAGAGGGAGAAGCAGCCTTCCTGCTGAGCAGGAGTCCGATGCGGTGCTCAATCCCAGGACCCTGGGATCATGACCAGAGCTGAAGGCAGCTGCTTAACGACTGAGCCACCCAGGCGCCCCCGAAATCCACTTCTTGCTTTACAGCATTCAGCTTCTCTAAAAGGCTCACATCCTCCAAGATTTAGCATAGAGATGGTAGAAGAAAGGTAAGACAGGTTTGCATTTTATTATGCCTATGAAGTGTTTTAGCACAGTGAGGTATAAGCAGAAGATCTCCCACCATAATGATCATACCATCATTTGTCAGGCCCTTCCCATGTATCAGAGCCTTAAACCTGAACAACTTAACAAAGGTAATTTATTCCTTAAATGGAGAAATTAAGATTCAGAGAGGTTAAGTAACTTGCCCAAGATCATTCAGCCAGTAAGTGACAGAGATATAATTCAAAATCACATGTCTGGCCACATGCTCATGTGCTTCCCACCATAGCATGTTGATCAAATATTCATTGTCATCTATTGCTATTTGCAATTTGAATTTGGTTGTGGAGGAGGGCATGGAAGTTATAAACATAGGATGGTATCCCAGAATTTCTCAACACTTCTGTGACTCACAGCAACTTATCCAAGTCACCTTGGATCCTCTATTAGCTGGGTGTACATTAAATCAGTTTTCAGCTGTAGGAGGTCTTGAGGGCTCCGGTAGAGGCAAGCACTCTGTCCCTGAGGAGGGAGATCTTCACCTGGGCCCTCTGTACTGAAGGATTTGTTACTCAATCTGGCCATTAGAGTGGAATGCTTAAAGTGTTGCCCTTTTCGCCATTTTGATAGGATTTTCTTGAGGAGAGGCTTCCCAAGCCTTAAGTAAATTTCCTTCTCTATCATCTTCTGGCTGCAGAAAAGAGAAAACTAATTCCTGCTAACATCTATCTTTTCTGGACCATGAAGATACTATATCCCTCTTCCCAGGTAACATGGCAAAGTGGGGCATGTCACCGTGAAGTGACATCCTCCCCTCTGAACAAACTTTAGGGCCCCTGTGATTTCACTCTGGGCTCTTCTAACTCAGGTCCGCCTGGTTTCTTCAGAGGATACCTACTCATTGTTGGATGTTTCCCCCATTTATTAAATAGAAAATAAAATAAGTAAACAGATAAGATCATTTAAATTTGTGATAAGTGCCATCGATACAAGAAATAAGGTGAATTAGATAGAGAATAACAGAGGATTCAGAAGGAGCTCCTTTAGAAAGGCTGCTCAGGAAAAGCCTTCCCAAAGAGGTGATATTAGAACAGAGACATGAAGGCTGAGAGGGAGTCAGCCTTATCAGAGTCCGTAAAAGAGCATTCCAGGCAGAAGGAACAGAAGTGCAAAGTCCCTGAGGTAAACAGAAGACTGGGCCATTCAGGAAAGAGTGACTGCAGCCCAGTGAACAAAGAGGGGCTGGTCAATATGAACTTAAAAAGGAAGACAAAGACCAGATCATCAAGGCTTCTGTAGGCCATGATTAGGAGCTTGAATTTTACTTTTATGAAATAGGAATAAAACAGAGGATTTAACCAGTGATATGACTGGATTTAAATGTTTAAAATTCACTCTGGTGTGGGACACCTGGGTGGCTCAGTTGGTTATGTGTCTGCCTTCGGCTCAGGTCATGATCCCAGAGTCCTGGGATCAAGTCCTGCATCAGGCTTCTTGCTCAGTGGGGAGCCTGCTTCTCCCTCTGCCTGCCACTCTCCCTGCTTGTGCTCTCTCTCTCTGACAAATAAATAAATAAAATCTTCAAAAAATAATAAGATAAAATAAAATTCACTCCGTGATATAGAAAACAGACTAAACATGGATAGAGTGGAAGATGAGAGACCAGGAAGGAGGGCTTGGACCAGTCCAGGAGAAGCTGATGGTAACTTGGAGGAAGGGATGAGAGTAGAGATGGAAAGAAGAGGTCGGACTAGGGATATATTCTTCAAATAGAACTGATAAGACTTGGTTATGGCCTGGAAGTAAGGGAGAAAGAAAAGAGGAAAATCCAAAATAACTTTTTAAATTTAGGGGTGAAGCAATTTTTTAATGCTCTTTATTAATTATGGGAAAGAACTGGAGAAAAACAAATGGTGGAGATGGGACAGGAAAATCTGCATGGAAAGATGCTTATTAGACTAGCAAGAAGTGGAGTTGCCAGTATATTGGATTCATGATTCTGGGGCTCAGAAAATGTTTGGGCTAGAGGTACACATTGGGTACACATCTGGAAGGCAGCATTAAGTGAGTCAAAGCCATACAATGAGAAAGGATAACATATCAAGAAAACGTAGACAAAGATGAGAAGAAGACCTAGGATAGGTCCTGGGCACGCCCTCATTTAGAAGCTGGATGAAAGAGGAAAAAGTCCATCTTAATGATACATTGAGCAAGAGGGATGCACTTGGTATTATCAGAAAACCACTTTATTCTTTTTCTCCACTACGTGTTCAAATCATCCCTTCGGTGGAACTGGATGTTCCCTGCTCTTTAAATAAAATCAAAGGCAATTTTGTGACTTTTCTAGACATTCTTAAGTAATAAAACGCCATCAGGTTACCTCTGGTCAGACACACAGTTTCATTTTATAAGTGTTACAAGTGGTCCAAAGCAATAACAACTTCCAAATCCATGAAGAGTTGAAGCTTCTCCACCCCCCAACACTCCCTACCCCCCCACCCCCGCAGCTTGAGTGTGCTCCAATCTGGCTGCCTCGAGCAGGAAAAGGGTATAGGTGGCTCTTTTTTTCTTTCACCTAAGGCCTTCAGCTTCTGCTTCCTCAGGGTGGAAACAGACTAGGGAGGGAGAAAAGGTATGGGGCAGGAAAGATCTTAACTGACTTATGAACTAAAAAAGTTACTTAGGTTTGGCAGGTATTTAAAGCATATTCTTTATTTCATGGGACTACTTTGTGGCTTTTTCAGAGCTCCATCATCTCAGGAAATCTTGCAATGGCAGTTCCCTTTTTCAAAATAAATGCTTTTCTCATGGTTGGTCACTTAAAATTCTTCCCTCATTACCCCAGAATCTAAGGGTATATCTCCAGGGTTTGTTTGTTTTTCCCCAAGCAGCTCTCTTGGGCAGGATCTAAGAAAACCCCATACCTGCTCTCTATGCATGTACTATATAACATCTGTGGGAAGCTCTGAAGCATCATTTGTCCAAAACTCTGGGAGAGCAGCCATCCCCAACACAGCATCACCTCTTTACCCTGCCATCAGAGGAGCTAGTCAGCCACAGTCAGACTCCCGTCCTCTGTGCCCCCACTCTCCAAGTGCTCCTCAATGAAGCCCCTTTCACTAAACTGACAGAATAGCAAGCATCCCCACTGCTTCCCTACTGTGGGAGAAAACTTATATTGCAGATCTCTAAAGTAATTTTCTCTCCAATTTCTTAAAAGAGGTTGGTCTCTTCAACCTCTTTTATAAGGTTGAATTTTTAATCAGCTAATAGACATAAAACCCACTCTTTGCCACCTCCTTTGCAAGTCCTCACTAATCATCTCATTCCTTAATTTGGAATGTTGGAATCATCTGATTGTGTTGGGAAAATAAAGCTGAAAACAAAATAGGATGAGTCCTGTTTTACAATCCTGGTACACAGAAAACCAAGAAAAAACAACTAGAGAGAATAGAAAAACCAAGAGAACATGATGTGGCAGAAGCTAAAGTGTACTCAAATAGTCAAATGTTGCTAAAAGGTGGAATTAGATGAAGACAAAGAATGCTCACTGGAATTTGTGTCTTAGGCAATTTCATCCCACTGTAGTGTTGAGGACAAAAGTTAAACTGGCATGTTAGATACTTCGCTAAAATCTGTTTTCTCTTTCTTCCTTCAAATAGAATCCTATGGCCAGCTCCAATGTAAATCCTGATTGGTGCAAGCCAACCACTATAATCTACTTTCCTCTAGCAATATGTTTAGGAATGGGCATGTGATATAATTCTAACAAAATGTGAGGGGAAGTTTGTTGGAGGATTTCTGTAAAGGTCTCTTTTTCCTTAAAAAGAAACATAAAGAAAAGACAGCTTCTCTTCTTCCATTGGCTACTGTCATTTCTGCATGTGATTTCTAGTTGTGTAGAAACCGTCTTGATACCAGCCTGAGGATAAAGCCAATGCCAAAGAGAAGAGCAGACTCAAGAGAACTGTCACAAAGCAGAGCCAGAACTCACACCTGAAGGCTGCTCTATCTGTGGTGTTCTTGTTATTTAAATTCATAAATCCCCAGTTGATTTAGAGTTTTCTGTTATTTTTTTAAAGACCTCATTTACTTATTTATTTGAGAGATAGAGAACACCCCGGGGAGGAGCAGAGGGAGAAGGACAAGCAGAGCCCCATGCCCCATCCCCAAGATCACACCTGAGCTGAAACCAAGAGCTGGACACCCAACCAACTGAGCCACCAAGGCACCCCAAGAGTTTTCTGTTATTCAATGCCAAAAGCATCCTAAAGATAAAGTATAGTCTTAAGGGAGGTTAAAAATTAAAGGCAGAGTGTAGGTAATTCTTTTGAGATATTTTTCTGGGAAGGAAGGCAGAGAGATGGTCTGACAGCTGAAAAGGGATGAAGGATCTAGTGTAGGCTTTTTTAAAGATGGGAGACACTATACCAAGTCTGTAAGTTGATGAGGATGAACAGTAGAAAGGGGAGAGGGCAGAGCTGCAGGTACAAGCATGCTGTCACCTCACTTCATGTGCACAGCCACTCTTGGAGTCTCCATCACTGATCTTGCTGATGCCCCAACAAGGAAAAACCACCAATTCTCACACTATTGTTTGCACTGTCTGACTACAACTGCTTGCATACTCTCTCCCTGGTAGTCTGTTGGTAGAATCCTTCCAGCCATCTCTGAGCTGTTTCTTTGTCTGGAGAAAAGTCAATGGCTGATCCCTGCAGGGCTGGGCTCTTTTTTTTTTTTTAAGATTTTATTTATTTATTTATTTGACAGAGAGAGAGAGACAGCACGAGCACAAGCAGTGGGGAGCAGCAGGCAGAGGGAGAGGGAGAAGCAGGCTCCCTGCTGAGCAAGAAGCCCAATGCGGGGCTCGATCCCAGGACCCTGGGATCATGACCTGAGCCAAAGGCAGACGATTAACCGACTGGGCCACCCAGGCGCCCCACGGCTGGGCTCTTTAAGACAAATTCTGGGATCAACTGAGGCTAGCAAGAGCCCAGCTTTTTACCCTCTTGAGGTTATTCTAAAGGAAGGGCCAATCCTCCAAATTTTTACTTACCATCACAAAGAAACTCAAGAGGCTAGGCTACCCAAGAGCCTAGCTTGCAGTTATTTGTTTATTCCCCAAGCTGAGCTTACCCCTAAGCCACACTTCACCAAGGGCTGCAGGCAGATCAACTTAATGAAGCTTGTTGTTACTTAACCCCTCCCTCCTTAACATTCCTACTTTGTTTTTTTTTTTAAAGATTTTATTTATTTATTTATTTGAGAGAGAGTGAAAGCGAAAGAGATCACAGAGGGAGAAGCAGAATCACTGCTGAGATGAGAGCCTGATGGGGGCTTGATCCCAGGACCCTGGGATCATGACCTGGGACAAAGGCAGACACTTAACCAACTGAGCCACCCAGGCGCCCCATAACATTCCTACTTTCTTTTTTTTTTTTTTTAAAGATTTTTATTTATTTATTGAGAGAGAGAGAGAATGGTAGAGAGAGAGCATGAGATGGAGGAAGGTCAGAGGGAGAAGCAGACTCCCTGCTGAGCAGGGAGCCCGATGCGGGACTCGATTCCGGGACCCCAGGATCATGACCTGAGCCGAAGGCAGTCGCTCAACCAACTGAGCCACCCAGGCACCCAACAGTCCTACTTTCTAATTATAATTGCGCAAAAGGACATGCACCCATGCCTGTTGGAGAATATAGCCCCTCTCCTCAACTGTGGGAAGCCTCGTCCCCAAGTCAGCACTCTCTCCCTTTCCTAGCCACCTGAATCATATGCAAATTAACTCAGGTTATAGGGCCTTCCCCCAGGGGAAAAGAAACATTCAGTCCCAGCTGGGGTTTGCACTATATCAGATACCCATTTACTGATCAACTAAATGGTGATCCAAAAGGGCATTGCTATAAAGTATTTCCAGTAAAAATATAAAAACAATGCAAAGGACCAAGTCAAGAACAATGTTGATTTGCCTTTCTATTGCTTCCTGTCCAGAGTAATGATTTGTTCCGCATTTTACTTCCCCTACTCAGTTAGCAGTAAAACAAGATACGTTGCCTAAAATGTTTAATACCCATGCTATGGGGTACAATTAGCTATAGTCATATAGAAACACCTGGTAAAGCCAGACAACCGGGTTTCATTTCCTTATGAAATTTCAACAATTCGTTAACCAAAATATTACAATTGACCAAGATATTTTAAATATCTAAAACTAGCTCCCTCTGTTGATTAAATTCAAATTGATTTACTAGTTCTTCTTTTATTACATTTTCTTACTAATTTAATTTTGGCTAAAATACAGACTGCATTTAAGTAAAAAGAAACAAACCAGCCAAATACTCACTTTTTAAAATCTCCACACTTAACTGTAATCACTTGGAATAAAACTTTCCACTTAGAACAATGACTTAAACTAAGCCACACTTGAAATTTTTAATGATTTTGGAGTAAAGTATTTTAATACTAAATTTATGTATTTTCCAGGCTTATCATATTAAAATCTGTACATGTACATACTTTAAAAATTAGCTGCCTCATATCCTTTTTCAGAATAAGGCAGTTATTAATTAATTATTTTGTAATGATCTTTCTCTTGTTGATGAGTCCTTGCAATGAACATCAGTGATATCTGGTTTTAAGAGACTTTTTCTGGGATTCTCCTCTGAGAACTGCCCTAAGGGGGTAATTTCCATAGATAGGTTCTTGTTGATTTCACATTCCTGGCCACATTTGATTGGTCCAAGGATAGACACCTGGCCAAGCTGGGCTGAGCAGATTGTCTCTTATGGAAATTTGGAATTGGATATAGCCATTCTAGTTAGGCTATACGGATACTGAAGAGAATGGATGAGAGGCTGAGCAGAAAAAACAGCAAAGGAAAGAAAAGAATGAAGCACGCTCTCAGAACAGAAATAAAAGACCATGAGGCCTCACAGAGAGAGGTAAAGAGGAAGAGACAACTTGGTTTCTGGTGGCTTTCCAGAATTCAATCTGGTGCCTCATGAGGCTCTCTCTAGACCTTTGGTTCTGTGAAACACGTAGTCTTGTGTCTCTTTTTAGCTTATGCAAGTTTGAGTGAGTTTCTGGAACTCTGAATTAAGTCTTCTCTAAAATAACCTCAGGGCCTACTAAATTATAGAGAACAACTGGCAACAACAATAACACTAAATTTCCACAATTTATGCTTGCTGAGTTCTTGAGTCTGCTCTTTCTTTGATGTGTTAAGCACCTATATAGACTGAATAATGCTTTCAAATGTTTCTGACCACAACACAGAGTGAAGTCATCAAAATGGTGAAATAAGAGTTTTCTACTGGGGCGCCTGGGTGGCTCAGTCGGTTAAGCGGCTGCCTTCGGCTCAGGTCATGATCCCAGGGTCCTGTGATCAAGCCCCACGTCTGGCTCCCTGCTTCTCTTTCTCCCTCTGCCTGCCACTCTGCCTGCTTGTGCTGTCTCTCTATCTGTCGAATAAATAAATAAAATCTTTAAAAAAAAAAGTTTTCTACCATCTTCCTCCTAAAGAACACTAACTCTGACAATTACCCATGGACAAGAGTGCCTTTGTGGAAGTCTAGGAATCCAATGGAGAAGTTCCAGCACACTGTTGGAGCAAAAAAATATCTGATGTTGGATACACTTAAGAGAGTAAGAGGAAACAGTTTCTCTTTACCCATGTCACCCCTCCCCCAAGGCAGCACATCTCAGTGCCAAGAGTGACATACTCAGCCCATGATTTCTCCCACAGGGGAAAGTGAGAGTGTGTAAGTAAGTGCCCAGCAGCCCCAGATGTCCACGATGCTGCCAAAGGGCCCACTTTTTTTTCACCCACCCAGAATACTGAGGATTACTGCATGACCTGGGGGTGGGGGTGGGGGTGGGGGAGGTTGGGTCAGAGAGTGGCTGGAGACCAGCAGACAGGGCTCTTGAAGAGCATCCGAGGGACAGAGATTTTATTAACTGTGTCATGTATTCCATCAAGAAGCCCAGCTATGCACTCCTGGGGATGCCTGACCTGAAGATCCCCCAAACGGCCCACAGGGACCCACAACAAAGCTCAACATGCCTCACCCACATACACCCACATCCTATGGCCAGCTCCCTGTGTGTGTCCTGAAGGGCAATGAGAGTGAGGTTTGCAGAAAGACTAGTGAGCACACACAGAAAGCTGACCAAGCCCTGAAGATTTAGGTGAAAGTAAACAAACTTAAGCATTCAGCACCACCCCAGGGAAAGCAAAGGGGAGGCTGTCAGCACCTAGCCTGGCTTTGCATACAATCTTAAGAATCCCACCCGCTCCCACAAGGGAACAAGAAATATGAAGCAGGGATATCCATAGAAAAGATCCAAGAAAGCCTCAGAATCCTTAACAGGGCTGACAAAAGGTATTTCTCTCCCAAAGCCAGTCAGTAAAGGCTAAAGTTAACTGTTTCTTCAGATGTGAAAGCAGTAACGCAAGACTTTGGGACACATTTTAAAAATCAAGGAAACATAATACTAGCAAAGAAAAACAATAAGTTTCCAGTAACGGACCTCAAAGAAATGGAGAACTGTGATTTGCCCAATAAAGAATTCAAAATAGTTGTTTTAAGGAAGCTCAGTGAACTACAAGAAAACACAGAAAGACAATTCAACAAAATCAGGAAAACAATACATGAACAAAATGAGAAGCTTAACAAAGATAGAAATCACAGAAAAGAACAAACAGGAATTCTAAGAATTAAAGAAGAATTCTTATGAAAGAATACAATGAATGAAATGAAAAACACAATAGAGAGCATCAACAGCATACTGGATCAAACAAAAAGAATATGTGAAGTGTGAAGTAGAAGACAGGTCATTAGAAATTATACAGAGGAGGAGCACTTGGCTGGCTCATTTAGAAGAGCATGTGACTCTTGATCTCAGGGTTGTGAGTCAAGCCCCATGTTGGGTGTAGAGATTACTTAAAAAAATAAATAAAAACTTAAAAAAAGAAAAGAAATACATTATTCAGAGGAGAACAAAGGAAAAAAGAATGAAGGAGAATGAAGAAAGCCTACGTAAAATATGGAACAGCGTTAAGAAAAACATTCTGTGCATTGTTGGAGTCTCGGAAGAAGAAAAGAGGGAGAAAAGGGAAAAAAGTTTACTTAATAAATAATGACTGAGAACTTACCAAATCTGGGGAGAGATTCAGACATACAAGTTCATGCAAATCACAGGTTCCCAAAATATTTCAATTCAAAAAGATTTTATTCAAGACATATAATAAAACATTCTAACTTCAAAAACAAAGTGAAAATTTTAAAAGCAGCAAGAGAAAAAGAAATTCCTCACATACAAGGGTACTCCCATAAGGCTCTCAGTGGATTTCTCAAAAGAAACTGCGAAGGCAAAGAGAAAGTGGGATGATATATTCAAAGTGCTGAAAAAAAGAAAAAAAACCACCACCCAATAATACTTTACCCATCAAAGCTGTCCTTTAGGAATGAAGGAGAGAAAAAGATTTCCCGAGAAGCAAAAGCTGAGGGAGTTCATCACCACTAGAATAGCCTTACAAGAAATGCTGAAAGGAGTTCTTTAGGTTGAAATGAAAGGACACTATTAGGGGCCCCTGGGTGGCTCAGTCGGTTAAGCGAATGCCTTCGGCTCAGGTCATCATCCCAGGGTCTTGGGATCAAGCCCCTCATCGGGCTCCCTGCTCAGCAGGAACCTACTTCTCCCTCCCCCACTTCCCCTGCTTGTGCTCTCTCTCTCTTTCTCTGTCAATAAATAAATAAATAAATAAAATAAAGGACACAATCAGTAACATGGAAATATATGAAAATATACAACATGCTGGTAAAGGTAAATATATAGTCAAATTCCAAATACTCTAATACTGTAATATGTTTAAGTGTTAACCATTAAACTCTAAGTATAAAGGTTAAAGGACAAAAGTATTAAAAATAAGTATAACTATAGGGGTGCCTGGGTGGCTCAGTCATTAAGCGTCTGCCTTCGGCTCAGATCATGATCCAGGGTCCTGGGATTGAGCCCCACATTGGGCTCTCTGCTCAGCAGGAGGCCTGCTTCTCCCTCTCCCACTCCTCCTATTTGTGTTCCTTCTCTCACTGTGTTTCTCTCTGTCAAATAAATAAATAAATAAATCTTATTTGTTATAGGATACATAATATAAAAAGTTGTAAATTATGACATCAAAATTATAAAATAGGGGGGAAGCGAAAGAATCAAGTTTTTATATATAATCAAAGTTAAGTTGTTCTCAGTTTGAAGTGGACTGTTATATCTATAAGATGTTATATTTATAGGATGTTTTATGTAACCCCCATGGTAACCACAAAGCAAAAACCTACAGTAGACACACAAAAAATAAACAGGAGGGAATCAAAGCATACCACTATGGAAAACCATCAATTCACAAAAGAAGACAGCAAAAGAGGAAAAAAGGAACAAGTGAACAAAGCACCCAGAAAACAATAATGTGGCATTAGTAAGTCCTTACCTATCAATAATTAGTTTAAATGTAAATGCATTAAATTCTCCAATCAAAAGGAGCACCTGGTGGCTCAGTTAAACATCCAGTTCTTGATTTCGGCTCAGGTCATCATCTCAGGGTCACGAAATCAAGCCCCACACTGGGCTCTGTGCTGAGTGTGGAGCCTGCTTAGGATTCTCTCTCCCTCTCTCTCTCTCTCTCTGCCCTACCCCCCCACCCTGACTAACATCTCTCTCTCTCTAAAAAAAAAAAAGGGTGCCTGGGTGGCTCAGTCGGTTGAGTGTCCAACTCTTGGTTTCGACTCAGGTAATGGTCTCAGGGTTTAGGATATAGCTCCACCTTGGGCTCCACACTCAGTGGGGAGTCTGCTTGGGATTCTCCCTCCCTCCCTCTCCCTCTCTCTGCCCCTTTCCCCCTCAAATAAATAAATAAATCTTTAAGAAAAAAAAGGCACAGAATGGCTGAATGGATTTTTTTTTTAAAAAGGCAAGATCCGACTTATATGCTGCCCACAAGAGACTCACATAAGCTTTAAGGACACACATAAGCTCAAAGTGAAAGATGGAAAAAGGTTTTCCATGCAAACAGAAACCAAAAGAGAGCAGGAGTAGCTATCCATAACATCACACAAAACAGATTTTAAGTCAAAAACTGTAACAAGAAACAAAGAAGGTCATTGTATCAAAAAAGGGTCACTTATTAAAAGGATGTAAAAATTCTAAATGTATAGATTACCTTTAAAAAAAAATCAGAAAGGGGCACTTGGGTGGCTCAGTTGGTTAAACACCTGCCTTCAGCTCAGGTCATGATCCCCAGGTCCTGGGATGGAGCCCTGCATTGGGCTCCCTGCTTAGCAGGGAATCTGCTTCTCCCTCTTCCTCTGCCTGCCACTCCCCCTGCTTGTGCTCTCTCTCTCTCTGTCAAATAAATAAATAAATAAATAAATAAATAAATAAATAAATAAAATCTTAAAAAAATTAAAAAAGAAAACATAGGGGAAAATCTCCTTGACATTGGTCTTGGCAACAACTTTTTGGATATGACACCAAAAGCACAAGCAATGAAAACAAAAATAAATGAGTGGAACTACATAAAATTTAAAAGATTCTGCACAGTAAAAGAAACAATCAACAAAATGGAAAAGCAATCTATAGAATAGGAGTAAATATATGATAATGAGTTAAAGTCAAAAATATGTAAGGAACTCATACAACTCAATTGCAAAAAAACCCAAATAATCTTATTTTAAAATGGACAAAGAACCCAAAGAGACATTTTCCCAAAGAAGACATACAGATGGCCAACAGGCACATGAAAAGATAAACATCATTAATAAGCATCAGGGAAATGCAAATCAAAACCACAATGATATATCATCTCACACCTGTTAAATGTCCATTATCAAAAAGACAAAAAGTAACAACAAACCATTGTGCACATTTGGTGGGAATGTAAATTGGTACCATCACTGTGGAAGACAGTGTGGAGGTTCCTTAAAAAATTAAAAATAGTACTACCATATGATCCTGTAATTCCACCTCTGGGTATATATTCAAAGGAAATGAAATCACTATCTTTTTTTTTTTAAGAGGTGGGGAGAGGAGCAGAGGGAGAGGGAGAGAGAGAATCTTAAGCAGGCTCCACACCCAGCATGGGAACCATCATGGGGCTTGATCTCACAATCATGAGATCATGACCTGAGCCAAAATCAAGAGTCAGACGCTTAACCAACTGAGCCCCCAAGCACCCCTGAAATCACTATCTTGAAGAGATATTTGTGCCCTCATGTTCATTGCAGTTTTATTCACAATAGCCAAGACATGGAAGCATCCTAAATGTCCACTGATGAGTGAATGGATAAAGAAAATGGAGACACACACACACACACATAAACACACACATACATACAGTGGAATATTATTCAACCACAAAAGGGTGCCTGTGTGGCTCAGTCAGTTAAGCATCTGCCTTCAGCTCAAGAAGTGACCCTGGGTTCCTGGGATTGAGCCCCCAGTCAAACTCCCCACTCAGCAAGGAGCCTGCTTCTCTCTCTCCCTCTGCCCCACCCCTGCCCATGCTCTCGCATGTGCACACTCTCAAATGAATAAATAAAATCTTAAAAAAAAAGAAATGGAGAAAATCAAGATAAAATTAAAAAGGTAAAGAAAAATAATGTTTAAGGCAAATAAAATAGAATGTAAAACTATAGAAATAAAGAACTATTGAAATCATCAATATTTGGTTTTATGAAATATTTAGCAAAATTCAAAGTTAGCTGAATTTTATAAGTAAAATCACAAATGAGAAAGAAAACAATTTTTTTTTAATTTAGGAAGAACTGGGGTGCCTGGGTGGTTCAGTCCATTAAGCAGTCAACTCTTGATTTCAGCTCAGGTCATGATCTCAGGGTTGTAAGATTGAGCCCTGTGAGAGGCCCTGTGAGAGACTCTGCGCTGGGCATGGAGCCTGCTTAAGATCCTCTTTCCCCCTCTGCCTCTTCCCAGCTCTCTCCCACTCTAAAATAAATTAAATAAATAAATAGATTTAAGAAGAACTATTACTTATATCCTATTAAATGGAATGTCCAACAGAAAATTTGTAATCAGGGGCGCCTGGGTGGCTCAGTCGGTTAAGTGTCTGCCTTTGGCTCAGGTCATGATCCCAGGGTCCTGGGATCAAGTCCCATGCATCAGGCTCTTTGCTCAGCAGGGAGCCTGCTTCTCCCTCTCCCTCTGCCTGCCACTCCTGTTGCTTGTGCTCTGTCAAATAAATAAATAAAATCTTTAAAAAAAATTTGTAGGTAATTGCACAGATATTAGTTTGTATAGTTTCTGATGAGAACTTCACTCTCAACCTTACCTTTGTTCCTCTTTGTATAATTGTCCCTTTTCTGTTTTTAAGACTGCCTTTTTTTTAGATTTTACTTATTTTTATTTGAGAGAGACAGCACTTGTGTGCACTTGGTGGTGGGGCAGAGGGAGAGGGAGAAGCAGACTCCCCACTGAGCAGGGAGCCTGGGCTCCAACCCAGGACCCCAGGATCATGACCTGAGCTGAAGGCAGATGCTTAACCGACTGAGCCACCCAGGCACCCCTAAGACTGCTTTTAAGTTTTTTCTCTTTATACAGGTTTTTAGCAATTTTATTATAATAATGCCATGGTATGGTTTTCTTGATGTTTGTTCTGCTTGGTGTTCATTATACGTGGGTTTATAGTTTCCGTCAAATTTGGAAATATTTTAGCCATTATTTCTGCAAATACTTTTTCCTGTTTCCTCCTTTAGCCCCTCCTTACTTCTCTTTCTGGACTTCCAATGACATGTATGCTAGACCGCTTATATTATCCCACAGATCATAATACTTTGTTCATATATTTTCAGTATTTTTTCTCTCTATGCCTCACTTTGAATTTGAATTACTATGATTTCAGATTCACTGATTTTTTTTCTGCAGGAACTAATCTCACATACCATATTTTTCATTTTATATATTTCTCATCTCTAGAAGTTGCATTTGGATCCATTTTGTATCTTCCATTTCTATCTTAGGTTTTCCTCTACCTTCTTGAAAATATGGAGTGTATTTATGGAAGCTTTTTTAATGTTTGTCTTCTCATTCCATCATGTCTGTCATTTCTGAGACTGTTTCTATTGATTGACTTTTCTCTTGCTTATGGATATTTTCCCACTTCTTTGCATACCTGGTAATTTTTTTTTTATTAGATGCCTGACATTGTGAATTTTATCCCTCCGGTGCTAGATTTTGTTGAATTTCCTCAATTAATTTTGGATTGTGTTCTGGCGTAATCACGTCACTTAGAATCAGTTTGTTCTTTTCAAAGCCTCCTTTGAAGCCAGAGCAGCCTTTAATTTAGTCTAGAGTTAATCTAGCCTTACTACCAAGAAAATAGCTTTCTGAGCTGTCTCCCTGATGCCTTATGAGGTCCTTCTACTCCAGCTGGTGTAGAGCACAAACTGTTCCCAGCTCCATGGGAGCTCTAGGAATTGTCTGATTTACAGCTTCGTGGTGATCCTTTCCATGGCCTCAGTAGTTTCCTCTTACAAATGCGCAGATCACTCGGGGCGCCTGGGTGGCTCAGTTAGGCGACTGTCTTCGGCTTGGGTATCGAGCCCCGCATCAGGCTCCCAGCTCCGCGGGAGGTCTGCTTCTCCTTCTCCCACTCCCCCTGCTTGTGTTCCCTCCCTCGCTGTGTCTCTCTCTGTCAAATAAATAAATAAAAATCTTTAAAACAAAAACAAATGTGCAGATCAGTCAACCAAACCCTTAAGGGGGTCTTTCTGTAAATATACAGAGCTCTCTCTCTGTGAAGTTCCCTCCCCTCCTTTACTCAGCCCCACAAGTTCTATCTGCATTGACCTCTTGGAACTCCAATTTATATTTATAGCCTGGAGTGTTAGTTCCTTTTCCCTGCACTCAGTCCATCCAGGCAGTATACTGAGTCAATTGTAAAACTCACCTCATTTGTTTTTCTTCTCTCAGGGATCACAGGTCTATTCTACCTGTCTACATTCCAAAAACTATTATATATTTTGTCCAGAGTTCTAGCTGTTTAAGGCTGGAGGATAAATCCAGTCCCTATTATACTCTATCATGTGTGGAAGCAAAGTCAGCTCATTTCTTTCTTTCTTTCTTTTTTTAAGATTTTATTTATTTATTTGAGAGAGAGAGAGAACGTGCGAGAGAGAGCACAAGTTGGGAGGGGCACAGAGAAAGAGGGCCAAGCAGACTTCCATGTGGGGCTCGATCCCAGGACCCCAGGATCATAACCTGAGCAGAAGGCAGATGCTTAACCAAATGAGCCATCCGGGCACCCCAAAGTTAGTTCATTTCAATCAAAAACAGAAATCAGACAGAAGTCACCCCTTTTATTTAATTTATGGCAATTGTTATTAGCACAATAGAAAAAATATCAAGGTGACACTGTTATGTATTTAGCAAATTCAAACAAACTACCTATATTGTGCCAAGACTATTCCTGGTCTTGCAAGTCTCAATGTGGTTCTTTGAGAGTTGTAGTTAAGAATAAAATGTTCCAGGGGTGCCTGGATGGCTCAGTCGTTAAGCGTTTGCCTTTGGCTCAGGTCATGATCCCAGGGTCTTGGGATAGAGCCCCACATCGGGCTCCCTGCTCCAAGGGAAGCCTGCTTCTCCCTCTCCCTCTCCTCCTGCTTGTGTTCCCTCTCTCTCTGTGTCTCTCTCTGTCAAAAAAATAAATAAAAATCTTCAAAAATTAAAAAAAATAAAATAAAGAATAAAATGTTCCAGTGCTCCTTTCTGTGTGGAGCACTGGGTGTTATGCACAAACAATGAATCATGGAACACTACATCAAAAACTAATGATGTAATGTATGGTGATTAACATAACAATAAAAAATGTTTTTAAATGTTCCAGTGCTCAATAAACAGGAGAGCTTGGTGAATCTATGTGAAGAAACCAGTGAGACAATAACCAACACTTCTCTGCCTATTTCAGTCAATGCTTAGTTATGAAGTTACAATCATGTTGCCCTCTTACATTTCATTACCACTAAAGATCCTTTATATCATATTTTTCTTACTTCTAAATGTATACTGTTTCTGCATGTTCACTATAGAAAAAATTAGAATATACAGATAAAAATAGAATGAACATTCACCCAAAGTTTGCACACATTGTAGGAGATAACAATCAAAATACCATATTCCAAAAAACTAAAACTCCTTGGTGAATTTTAATAAAATAAAACTAGCAAGAATATGGGGGCATTTGGGTGGCTCAGTCAGTTAAGCATCTATCTGCCTTTGGCTCAGGTCATGATCCTAGAGCCCTGGGATGGATCCGAATTGGGCTCCCTGCTCAGTGGAGTCTGCTTTTCCCTCTCCCTCTGCCCCTCCCCCTGCTTGTGCTCACATGTGCTCTCTCACTCAAATAAATAAATAAAATCTTTAAAAAAATCTAGCAAGAGTCGCCTGGGTGGCTCAGTTGGTTAAGTGTCTGCCTTCGGCTCAGGTCATGATCCTAGGGTCCTGGGATTAAGCCCCGCATCAGGCTCCCTGCTAGCAAGGAGCCTGATTCTCCCTCTCCCGTTCCCCCCTGCTTGGGCCCTCTCTCTCTCTCTCTGTGTGTCAAATAAATAAAATCTTTAAAAAAAAACTAGCAAGAATATGAATGACCATTTAAATAGACATATCCTAATTAGGAAATCTGTTTGATATGGGGCTATACTCAGAAAAAATGACTCTCTCTCAAATAAATAAATAAATCTTTAAAAAAAATGACAAATAAAATTGAATCAAATCCCAGAAACAGACTCAAGATATCAGACCATAAGCATAAGCACCTACTGTACAAAATAAGCAACACATATGAAACATTAGGTAATAAAACTTGGCAAATGGATTAATAATAAGTCTTTAATACCCACAGTTAACTATTTAAAGCTGCAGATGTGTTAGAGAACCAAAAAGTTTTTATTTTAATGGATGATAAATTTATGACTATTAAAGAAAAATAAAATACATTTTCTATTATAAGATAGATATATTTTATAGAAAGATATATACAAAAACTTCAGCATAATAAAATGGAATAAGACTGCACCACAAATAACACAGACTGTAGAAAAATATGCAAGGCAAATATGATTGAAAAAGCTCATTAAAAGTATGAAGATTTGAGGGGCACCTGGGTGGCTCAGTTGGTTAAGCGACTGCCTTCAGCTCAGGTCATGATCTCAGGGTCCTGGGATCAAGCCCCGCATCGGGCTCCCTGCTCCGCGGGAAGCCTGCTTCTCCCTCTGACCCTCCCCCTGCTTGTGTTCCCTCTCTCGCTGTCTCTCTCTCTGTGTGTCAATTAAATAAATAAATAAAATCTTAAAAAAAAAAAGAAATTATAACATTTAAAAAAAAAGTATAAAGATTTGAATCTTATGTAAAAGAGAAGGTCTCAGCACTCATTACAAATTTAAGTATTTTTAAAGTATTGTTATTGACCAGACCTTGGAAATAAATGCACCCAGATACTCTATTTGCATTTCAAATTGGTCCAATGTCTCTAAGTACCAACTGGCGGGCTACAAAGCTGTTTACACCTTTGACCTAATCATTTCACTTCTAGGAATATAGTACTAAGGAAACCTGCATTCTGGGCAAAAGTGTTTATGGTAGTACGGTTTTGAATAGTTTAGACAAACAAGAATTAGAAACCTTCAAAACCTTAGAGATGCCAAAAACTATAGCTACAGAAATAATTACTCTAAGATATTTTAGTGGAATATTATACACAACAATATAACAATTTTAACCATCTACTGAGCACTTGCTATGTGCCAAGTACTGTGCTGGGTGTCTTGAGTATTCTATTTTGTATTTGCATTTAATTGCTTAATAGTCTCTACCTTAGGTAGATAGCTACAGATGGAGAAATTAAGGCTCAGAGAGATTATGTAATGGGCTCAAGTTTGCAGTTAATAATAGCAGACAACTCAAATCTGTCTGACTTCAAAACCTTTCAAAACCTCCTTCCACTTTATCACGAAGTTGCAGGATCCAAATAGGGCAAATCCCAAAGTTCATAGAAAAATATCAGGAAACATAAACCTTTGAGGACACAGGATGCAGTAATCAAAATTAGATGCTCTTTTACTGGCCACCTATAGAGATCTTTCCGGGAAGATTTGTAATTGTGATTACAATATAAATTTCAACACCGTACTCTTTAAGTACTGTGTGTTTTAGCTGATGTAATACCATTTTCAGTCAAAAATTTCATGCACCTGCCTTGGTCCTCCTTCCAAACCCTTTCTCTGTACCTTCCTTCTGTCTCCTTGACACCCTTGTTGTCACATACCCTTCCCCTTGTTCCATCAATTCCTGCCAGTCTCCTGCCTTCTCTCATCTCTTCCACCTATCCCCCATGCCTTCCCTGCGAAGAGGCCGATCTCTCCGTTGTGTAAGGGACCAAGCACATCTCTCCTGAGCTGGGAAAGAAAATTCTAAACTGATGAAACAACTGGTCCTGAAAGCTCATTCCTGGGTGCTAAACAGAGCAGAAAGATACTGAAGAGGGTGGATCCCGCAACTCCAGGAGACCACATCCCAGAGAGGGGACTGAAGTCCAAGGGGTCCGGGATTCCTTCACTATATGGAAGGCATGAATTTAAAATGCAACCGGTAGAAGAAAAACTATAGATTTTTTAAACAGTGTCATCAGGAAAAGCCTCACATACAGAATACTTCAGTGATTGATAATGCAAGAGAAGAGAGAAAATCTACCTGCATTTACCTAGGACTGTCCACAGGAGACAGACAGGACTCAGTGACTTCTAATCTCTGGAAAAGTGCACCTTCTAGAGGAGGAGAAATACACACTCTGTCACACCCCAGCTGAAGCAAAGGGTACACACACAAGAGATACAAACAGGAGATGGCTTTGTCTCCTAACAGCGTCTTTTAACGTCCCTTTTTAAGCCCCTGGACAACCAACATCCCAGAAAGATCTTGAAGTTTTCCAGGGTCTCCAAAGGTTATAGGAAGAGCTTCATCTGGGGCCTTTTAAAAAACAAACACACACACACACCCAAAACCAGTCCATAGTAAACAAACAAAAACACCTTACATCCAATTCAATACTTCCCACCCCTCAGGCCTGACCTGTGGCTGGAGGATCCACATTGGATAAGAAGGCATGTGTGGTGTGCCATTTCTCTGGCTACTTCATCCACCTCTCCTGGCTCCTGCGGCATTGGGTTAGGGGGCAGGGAAAGGTCTTTTAACCTAGCCTGGTACAGTTTGTGATCTCTTGACTAACAGTGGACCGATGTTCAAGTGTTAGGTCTTTTGTTCCTTTCCTTTTCTTTCTTTTTTCAGGCCAGGAAGAGCACTGGGCCCCACCTGGCGGGAGGACCCCTTCGGGGAAGCAGAGGGGCTCGGCCCACACCCGAGGGTAGGTAGTGGGGGGGGGGCATTTCCGCGGAGGGGGGGCGGCGCTGGGGGGGTCTGGCACCCCAAGGCATGCCCTCAGGTCCGTGGAGGCTTTCTCGCGAGGGCACATCACCACCACCGATTGTCCCCACCAGCGGGAAGGCATTCAGAGACGCCGGGACGTTGGGCGAGGGTGCGGTATGGGCAAGCCTAGGGCATCGCAGGCGTCTGCGGTGGGAGCCCTAGCCCCGTGCTGCCACAGGCTCGTTCCCTCGCCTCCCTCGGCTCCTCGAAGTCTTACTGAGCATCCCGCGTTACCTGCAAGTTCGCTTCTCGGGCAGGAAAGGAGCCCAAGCGTACACACATATTGGCCACAGGGTAGCTCTGAAAGATGGCCAGAGCGCCGCGTGGCTGGCTCTGCCCGCCACCATAGCTCACGAGGCCGCGTTCAACCCACCACCATCGCTCACACGGCCGCATGCAACGCGGCGAAGGCAACACGCGGTGCGCCCGGGAAACAGCGGGACGATGAGGCCGCCCCCAGAATGGGACCGGTGCGTCACCCATACCTACTCCACCCAGCTCCTCCGACACTCCGCCCACGCCGCTGCCGCCTCAGCGGGTCGCTGGGAAGGGGAAACCACTCCTCCGCCCGGCCTCCCACACCTGAGCGACCCCGCTGCCTCAGGCGCTGCGAGGGCACCACAGAGAGCCGCGAAAGACGCGCGCCGGCGCCAAGGCTGCGCGCGCAGCTGCAGGGCCCTCGCCGCCGCACACCGCCGGGAGGGCGACTCGCGGGCTCCTGGGAGAGCGCTGCGAACGAGGACCCGGCCCGGGAGGCAGAGGGAGCCGGAATCCCCAGCCCCACACGCTCCCCCTACCCACAACCCCACCTCCTCCTTCCACAGGCTGCCAGTGCGCGGGGAGCTCAGGTGAGGAGTGGTGGGCAGAGCGAGAAGAGCGGCCCCTTTTGCCTGAATGCCGCTCCCTCCTGTGGTGTGGCTCAGGCCCAGCCAGGGAGAGCGTCGTCACATCCATGAGTACTTCAAAGGCTAGGTCTTCAGAGGGGAAGCATCTGTGGGTTCTTCAGAAGGCCCCCTGGTACCTTTGTAGTGCATGGTTCCCTGATGTGGGTGATGTCTTCTCTCACTAATTTGTTGTGATCCACCCACTTGGCTCCTGACCCCTGGCGATAACCCCCACTTTGCCTTACTGCTAGAGTCCTGGCAGATAGCCCTGTGGGACAGGATCCCATCAAGGCAGCTCAAAGCCCATCCCTTACTGCAGAGTCCACTTCACCAAGGAGCTCACACATCCTTGCCCCACCAAACTGTTGCTCTCTTTGCTCCTCCATCAAGGTCTGCTCTAGCCTGCCTTCTCCTTTCAGAATTCTCCAAGTGAGAAGAAAACACCAGTGTTTATTTCACTAGGACCACCCCTAACCCCACCACTACCTTCCACCTCAAACTTCAGGGTCTCTATATCAGGCTCACCCTAACTCTCTTAGCCCATAACTCTGGCTCTATGGAAGCACAGGCACTGTGATTACTTGTCAGCCCATCACTTAATCACATCACATCCTCATAGGCAAATTCTGAAATAAGCCACCTTTGAAATCTTAGTTTCCTATGAAGCTAGAGGTAAATGGCAGGCTGATTAGTCATAGGGCCAGCTCTGTCATCCTTCAGGAAGCCCTGAAGTTATGTATAATGATATTCTTTAGAAAGGGAGCTTTGAGAATTTAACTACAATTCTGAGACTCTAGAAAAATTCCATTCCATATCCTTTTACATTAACAACAACAATTCAGTTCTATTTCTTGACATAGTTGCTGGTTACTTGGGTGCATTCACATTGGGAAAAATTCACCGAGCTGTGTGTTTATGCTTTGTGTACTTATCTTTATGTAGGTTATACTTGCATTAAAAAGTTTATTTACAGGAAACGATCCTGAATCCATTGTACATTGGATTCTTTTTTTTTTTTAAGATTTTATTTATTTATTTGACAGCACAAGCAGGGAGAGCAGCAGACAAAGGGAGAGGGAGAAGCAGCCCCCCCCCACAGTGCAGGGAACCCAACGTGGGGCTCAATCCCAGGACCCTGGGATCATGACCAGAGTGGAAGGCAGACACTCAACCGACTGAGCCACCCAGGCGACCCTGTACATTGGATTCTGTGCCAGATGTTTTGCATATCTTATCTTATTTAATCAGGGTGACTAACATTTATTAAGTACCAGCTATATGTCAGCATTATTTATTATTATTTACATTCTTTCTTTAAATTTGTACTGTGATATGTAACATATACCCAGAATATGTTCAGTTTAACAAATAGTTATAAAGTGAAATGTAACCCAGATCAAAAAATACATTGCCAGCACTCCAGAAGTCCCTCATGACCTCCTGATCATAACCTCCTGCAATATTCTGATCATAAGCATTATTTAATTTAATCCTCACAACAATCCTGGGAAATTATAATCAGTGGCTGCCATTTGAAAAATTCCCAGAGTTTACCTAGATCTGGGACACATTTGAGTTCTGATCAGTCAGAGTGCAGAAACCTCTTAGAGCACCTGAGATATTCAGTAAAGACCCCAGAGTCACATCTCACTAACAGGACATTAGTCCAAGAATAAAGGCTACTCTAGACCTACAATAACAAAATTTTAAAATAAGCTTCAGTGGGTGCCTGGGTGGCTCAGTCAGTTAAGCATTCAACTTGATTTCAGCTCTGCTCATGATCTCAGGGTAGTGAAATCAAGCCCCACCAGACTCTGTGCTGGGCATGGAGCCTGCTTAAGATTCTCTCTCTCCCTCTCCCTCTGCCCCTCTCTTCCCCCCACTCACGTACAAGTGCTCCCTCTCTCAAAAAAATAAAATAATAAAATAAATTTCAAAAGGATCAAATTGATCTTCTAATAATTCAACTCCTACCAGAACAAAGGTCAACATTCTTTAAAGGAAGAAAGAAAACTCCCATGCTCAACAAATGTCAAAATGTCCAACATCCAAACATATATTAAAAGATATGCAAAGAAACCAATAAAAAAAATTAAACCCTGGGCCATTTGGCTGGCTTAGTCAGCAGAGTGGGTGACTCTTGATCTCATGGTTGTGGGTTCAAGCCCCACATTGGGTGAGAGTTTACTTAAAAAAATAAAATCTTTTTAAAAAATTGAACCATGACAAGGAGAAAAATCAGTCAGTTAAGAACAATTAGAAATAACAATAGTAATGGAATTACCAAAAATGTATGCTAAAACAACCATTATAGCTATGTTAAGGTATTTAAAAGAAGAATAAACATAATACAGAGAGAAATGGAAGATATAAACAAAACCAAATGGAAATTCTGGAGATGAAAAATACAATGTCTGAAATAAAATTTATTAAACGTCCGAAAGGGATTAACAAAAGAGGCACCTGGGTGGCTCAGTCCATTAAGCATCCAGCTTTTGATTTCAGCTCAAGTCATGATCTCAGGGTTGTGAGACCCAGCCCCACGTAAGGCTCCACACTCAGCAGGGAGTCTGCTTGAGATTCTGTCTCTCCCTCTGCCTTCCTTCCACCCCCTCCCCCACTTGCTCTCTTTAAAACAAATAAATAAGTCTTAAAAAAAAAAAGGTTAGGCACTGTGGAAGAAAAGATCAGTGACCTTGGAGACTTAATAATGAAAGCTATCTAAACTAAAGCACACAGAGAGAAAAAGGCTAGAAAAAACTGTACAGTCTCAGTGACCTATAATAGCAAGTAGTCTAACATATATATAATAGGATTACAAGAGGAAAAAGTGGGGGAGTGACAGAAAAAATATTAAATGGAACAGTTGCTGAAATTTTCCAAATTTAATGAAAACTCTAAACCCATGGATCCAAGAATCCCAGCAAACCCCCATGCAAGATAAATACATACACATAGACCCCCTCCCCCCCCGCACACACACATATTTAAAAAAACAAAAAAGCAAGGCATATCATAATCAAATTGCTGGAAAAAAAGTGGTAAGAAAATATTAAAAGTAGACAAAGAGAGGCTCCTGGTTGACTCAATCAGTGGAGTATGAAACTCTTGATCTGGGGCGCCTGGGTGGCTCAGTCAAGCGTCTGCCTTCAGCTCAGATCATGATCCCAGGGTCCTGGGCTCGAGCCCTGCATCGGGCTCCCTGCTCGGCGGGAAGCCTGCTTCTCCCTCTCCCACTCCGCCTGCTTGTGTTCCCTCTCTCACTGTGTCTCTCTCTGTCAAATAAATAAATAAATAAATAAATAAATAAATAAACAAACTTTTAAAAGAAACTCTTGATCTCAGGGTTGTGAGTTCAAGCCCCACATTAGGTGTAGAGCTTATATAAATGAATGAATGAATGAATGAATGGTCTTCAAGCAAAGGGAAATAATACCAGATGGAAACTTAGATTGACATAAAGAATGAAGAGTGTTGGGGCACCTGGGTGACTCAGTCAGTTAAGCATCTGCCTTCGGCTCAGGTCATGATCCCAGGGTCCTGGGATTGAGCCCCACATCGGGCTCCCTGCTCAGCTGGGAGCCTGCTTCTCCCTCTCCCTCTGCCTGCCATTCCCCATGCTTGTGTTTTCTCCCTCTCTCGGTCAAACAAATAAATAAAATATATAAAAAAAAAAAAAAAAAGAGGAGGGTGGGGGGATAGGTTAGCCTGGTGATGGGTATTAAAGAGGGCACATTCTGCGTGGAGCACTGGGTGTTATGCACAATGAATCATGGAACACTACATCAAGAACTAATGATGTAATGTATGGTGATTAACATAACAATAAAAAATTTTAAAAAATAAAAGAATGAAGAGTGACAAAAATGGTAAATATGTGGGTAAATATAAAAGACTTCTTTCTCTGTTTTAATTCTTATAAATGTTAACTGCTTAAAGCAAAAAAAAAAAGACCCCACAAGTTTTTGTAGAATTTATAACATATGTAGAAGTACAGTGTATGACAACAGTAGCACAAATGACAAAAGAGGGGGGAATGGAAGTATACTGTTATAAGTTTTTTACATTATACATGAAGCAGTATAATATTATTTGAAAATAGACTGTTCTAAATTAAAGATGAATATTATAAATCTTATAGCAACCACTAAAAAGCCAAAGAAAAGAGATATAGATAATAAGCTTATTGTGGAAATAAAATACTCCATTAATCCAAAAGGAAACAGGAAAAGACGAGGAAAAATGAGCAAAGCAAATGGGACAAATAGGAAATGAATGGCATAATGGTAGATTAAAACACAACTATATCAAACATTACATTAAATGCAAATTATCTACCACTGTGCTTAAAGGATAGAGATTATCACACTTCATAAAGAAGCAAGATTCAACTCTCAACTGTAAACTGCCTATAAGAAATTGACTTTAAATATAAGGATACAGGGGTGCCTGGCCGGCTCAGTTGGTGGAGCATGTAACTTCTGATCTCAGGGTTGTGAGTTCAAGCCCCACATTGGGTGTAGAGATCACTTCAAAATAAAATCTTTTTAAAAATAAATAAATAGGGATGCCTGGGTGGCTCAGTCGGTTAAGCACCTGCCTTTGGCTCAGGTCATGATGCCAGGGTCCTGGGATTGAGTCCTGTCTGCATCAGGCTACTTGCTCAGCGTGGAACCTACTTCTCCCTCTGCCTGCTCTGCCTGCCGCTCCCCCTGCTTGTGCTCTCTCTCTCTCTGACAAATAAATAAATAAAATCTTTTAAAAAAACATGAAGCAAAACTAATTGAACTGAAAGAAGAAAGACAAATCTATAATTATATCTGGAGTTATAAATACTTGTCACTCAAATATTGACAGAACAGTAAACTAAATCAGTAAGGACATCAAAGATTTGAACTCTTATCAGGTCTTCTGGGTGGCTCAGTCGTTAAGCGTCAGTCTTTGGCTCAGGTCATGATCCCAGGGTCCTGGGATCGAGACCCCCCCCCCCGGATTGGGCTCCCTGCTCCATGGGAAGCCTGCCTCTCCCTCTCCCACTCCCCCAGCTTCTGTTCCCTCTCTCGCTGTGTCTCTGTCAAATAAATAAATAAAATCTTTAAAAAAAGAAAAAAAGATTTGAACTCTATCGAATAACAGCCTAATTGACATTTATAGAACACACCACTCAACAACAGAAGATACCTTCCTTTCAAGTGTACATTAGTCACCAAGATAGACTGTATATTTGGGCCATCAAACACAAATGGAACCACTAATGTTTTAAATCCTGTTTTTGGATCAAGCATCTTTTTTGGGGGGAACTCCATGGATTAATGGGGTATATATTGTGTCACTCTGTCTATACAGCAGAAAACAAAAATGCCAAATGCTACAAATTTTTAAATATTTGAAATTAAATGAAAATCCTCTCAAATGATGTTAAACACAAAAATACACCACAAATATCTTTTACCCAAATCAATAGGAAGTCCCAAGTCCCAGATAACAATGCTCAAACTCATGGCCACGTATTATATATACATTTTTTTGTCTTTTTATCTTTTGACCCCCTTTACCCATTTCTCCCACCCCACCCCCACCTCCGAGTAACCACTAATCTGTTCTTTGTATCTATAAACTTGGGGTTTATTGTTGTTGTTTTGGTTTTTTAGATTCCACATACAAGAGATTCCACATATAATATTTTTCTTTCTCCATTTGACTTATTTCATTTCACATAATGCCCTCAAGGACCATCTATAGATCAATCATCTTAATCAGAAATTGAGTCTTAAGTCCCTGCTCAGTTTCTATGATACTGGGTTCTGCCCTGTTCTCCATACCCCAGAGGGTGGGCCAAGTTCCTAAGGTCCAGTCCCTGTACCTATAACTCTTGCAATGCTCTGCTTATCTCCCTGACACTGAATTCCTAGACTTGCCTGACCACTGGCCACCAGAACTTATTCCCTAGGGACCCTCATGAGTCCCTATGCTCTGGTTCCAATTACCTAGGGTACCGCTCACTCATTCATTCAACAAGCATTTATTGAGTCTGTACTAGGTACCAGATACTGAGCAAGGTCCTGGAGATACAACAATGAACAGGGCAGACATAGTAACTTTTCCAAAGTAATTATAGTGTAGTGGGAGATATAGATAAGCAGTAAGACAATGACAGAACAATGTGATAAGTCGTATGAGCTGGCAAGCCCAGGGAACTTTGAAAACACAGAGGATAAATGCCTAATTTGGACTTCAGGTTTAAGAAAGACTTTCTAGGAGGGCGCCTGAGTGGCTCAGTTGATTAAGCGTCTGACTTCGGCTCAGGTCATGATCTCGGGGTCCTGGGATGGAGCCCCGCGTTGGGCTCCCTGCTCAGCGGGGAGTCTGCTTGTCCCTCTCCTTCTGCGCATCCCCCCTGCTCATGAGCGTGCTCTTTCTCTCTCAAATAAATAAGATCTTAAAAGAAAGAAAGAGAAATACTTTCTAAGGGCGCCTGGCTGGCTCAGTTGGTAGAGCATGTGAGTCTTGATCTTGGGGTCGTGAGTTTGAGTGTTGGGTGTAGAAATAACTTAAAAAAATAAAGCACTAAAAAAAAGACTTTCTAAAGGTAATAAAACCAAAGCTGAGACCTAAAGGATGAGTAGGAGTTAGCCAGAAGGATAGGAAGAGTAATAAAATGTTTTAAGCCAGCACTTCTCAGAATGTGTTTCCAGACCAGCAGCAGCATCAACTGAGAACTTGTTAGAAACACTAAGTTCCCAGACATACAGAATCAGAAATTCTAGGTACCGGGTCCACCAACATTTGTCTTAACAAATCCTCCAGGCGATTCTGGTACCTGGTAAAGTTTGAGAGTCACTGTTCTAGGCCGAGGAACAAAATGTACAAAGGCCTGGAAAATATGTGTCCTTCTTGTCACACAAGTCAAACGCCAGTTATAAGAATGTGATTCCAGTGCCTCATCTGAGATGGTAAGTCCAGGCCCAACCTAGTCCCTTCATAACAGAAAAAAGAATGGGGAAGGACTACTGTTTGTTAAATACATCATGTATACCAGGTCCTACACTTCACATTGTTTCTTTTGTCTAATTCTCACTACATCCCTATTATTGTGCCCATTTCACAGATATGGAACCTGAGGTTCAGACACATCAAAGAACTTCTGTCCAACATCACTCAGCGAGTTAAGTGCCAGAACTGGGACTTGACTCCAGAACCCAAAGAATTTTCTACAGCCCACTACTTCCAGGGAAAAGAATTTAAGTTTAAGAGATTAGGACAAGATCTTGCCCTATCTTGTTTGGGCTCTTGCCCAAACAGTACCAGCTAGGGTGGAGGAGGGAAATTCCAGTCTCTTCTTATGTTCCCATCTCTCAGACTCCCTACTCCACAGAAAGGAGATGACCAATAGGCAAGAGCAAGGAAGCCAAGAGGGGCCTGGCTGGCTCAATTGGGGGAGCATGCGACTTTTGATCTTGGAGTCATGAGCTCAGGATCAAGAGTCTCACACTCCACTGACTGAGCCAGCCAGGTGTCCCTCACACACAGTATTTTTGTGACCACAAGAATAATCATGATATATTATTAAGGAAAAAAAGTGGTATAAAAATTTATATATACAGTGTGATTCCAATCATGTTAACATGCTTAATAAAAATACTAGAAAGAGGGGCACCTGGGTGGCTTAGTCAATTAAGCATCCAACTCTTGATTTTTGGCTCAGGTAATGATCTCAGTGTCCTGAGATGGAGCCCCCATGTTGGGCTCCGCACTCAGCAGGGAGTCTGCTTGAGATTCTCTCTCCTTCTCCCTCCCCCTCACTCTCCCATGTATGCACACTCTCTCCCTCTCTCTCAAATCTTTAAAAAAAAAGATTAGAAAGAAATGTACCAAAATGTTAAAATAGCTTCTCCCTCATCTAATATGACAATCTTGTTATAATAATCATGTCCACTCCACAGATGCAGAAGCAGAGTGATTGCCTCTGAAGAATGGACTTGTGGTTGGCTTATTCCAGTTCTTTACCACTTCTTTCTATATTTTCTCTAATTCCACCCCTTGTACCTATCCCAAGAGGTAGGAGGCTGGGTCTGAAGGAAAAATCCAAAGATGGTCCCTGAGGTTCAAATGAATCCCCTCTGCCCAATGACACAGCCTGTCATCTGTCATGAACCTCTAAGGAAGTGAATGGAGGTGGGCATTTGGCTTCCCTGAGACGTCTAGTCCCTAGAAGGTCTAGAAAGACCATCTTGTGGGTGCAGTTGTCCATAAAATTTAGTCTAATTTCATTTTTAAAACTTAAAAACCTGAGCCATCCCTGATTAATTAAAATTAACTCAATTTCATTTTTTAAAAACCCCATCTAAGGCTATAGGGCTGTGACCTCCTCTCCGGGAAATTTGAAAAATTCCTGATGCCATCTCAGTCCCCCTAGCCTCCATTTCTGCCTTACCCACTCCCCTGGTTCAGAATCTCTTTGTAAACCAGAGAACCTGACTTCCCTCTGATTGTTTACTGATCTGGTACCTCTTCAGGCCCCAAGCTTGCCCGGATCCTGTTTGAGCCTGTTGGTGACCCAGCCCTTGGCTTCCACTATGCTCCCAACTCCCTGCTCCCTGCCCCTGCTGGCCACCGACTGAGCCAGCACCCTTGCAGCAGCTCTTGGTCATGTCTTCAGCACACTTTTATAGACACAACATTTGTTAGTGAAGGTAGCGATCCAGAGAAGTCAGATTTATTTCTGGTGGTGACATCAGCAGCGTTAGAGTAGCTCCTGGCTATAGTTAACAACAGAAACTAGCTCAGACAATTCGACTGCTCTCTATTTTTGCCATTTCTCTTTGTCTGTACTTGCTGCTGCCTCTCTTTTTCCACCAAGCTTTGCTGTTACCATTAAATTTGTCTCATAGAGAAGTTCTCTGAAAAAAAAAAGTTCTCTAATTCTGAACGGAGTCAGATCCATCAACCAGACCTGAAACACTTCAGCTGCTAATGGTTCTTTTAATAAAATTTCGGTGCTCATGAAATAAGCAGAGGGAAATGTCTCCAGCAGCACTGTCCAGATCCCTGTTCTGCAGTGCTTTAAAATTCTACCTCTCTCGGCTACAACTTCAGCCTAACCTTACACTACTGGGCAAATTTCATTCCTGGGCAATTTGAGGCACCTGGACCAATAATTCAGCCCTCTGTATCCTAGTGTGGTGGCCGGTTCTATTCTGAATCTGCTAAAAGAGTGGGAATGGCTTGTAACTAAGCCCCTGTCTTGAAACCTCAGGTGACCTTGATCTCCTGTCTGGGTCTCCAAGGCAAAGCCAGCCTGGCATCCCAGGAACATGAAGGCAGTTCTTTTGTAGGAGAGCCTTGTCCTCCTCAGCTATCTCAGGTGCAGTGATGGGTGCTGTTATGAAATGTTGTGAGCAGAGGTGAAAGGATGCAACCTGGCCTCTTGGCTCAGCTCTGGCCCAAGGCCAAAACGATGGACTTTGGGTACTCACCAAGAGGTGTCAGCCAGACTGCAGCAAGAAGGAAACCTTAGAAGTTGATCCCAAGCCACCAGCTGCTGGTACTCTGCCCTTTTCCCGTCAGACTCCGAGATGGCTCCTAAATTAGGTTGGGGTTAGTCTACAAAGGACATCTAAGACGACACTTGGGAGGGATGGGATCAATCAAAGCCAGACTTTCTTTCCCTGTGTTATAGTCTGGGTTTCCCAGAGAAAAAGAACCAATGGGACACGATAGGTAGATAGATAGATGATAGATAGATAGATCATAAAGAATCAACTCACACAATTATGGAAGCTGAGAAGCCCCAATATTTGCACTTGGCAAGTTGGAGACCCAGGAGAGCCAATGGTATAGTTCCAGTCTGAGTCTGACCCAATGGCAGGAGAAGACCAATATTCCAGCTCAAAGACAATCAGACCGAAAGGGAATTTTCTCTTACTTCATCTTTTGTTCTATTTAGGCCTTCAACCGATTGGATGAAGCCCACCCCCACTGGAGGGGGCACTCTGCTTTACTCAGTATACAGACTCAAGTGTTAATCTCATTCGGTAACACCCTCACAGACACATCCAGAAATAATGTTTGACCAAATATCTGAGCACCCCATGGCCCAATCCAATTGACACTTTAAAGTAACAATCAAACCCTCACTGGGCCTCAGTTTCCTCAATTTTACAATGAGGAGATTGGTTATGGTGATCGTCAATCTTATTTCTGGTTCTGTGAACTTTCCAGAAGACCTAGCCCATTCCGTAATCAGACAGGATAATAATATTACCTAAAGGTATGCATTGTAAAAAGCAAATTATATGTATGAAAATGTAAAATGGGGCGCCTGGGTAGCTCAGTCGTTGGGCATCTGCCTTTGGCTCAGGTCATGATCCCAGGGTCCTGGGATCAAGCCCTGCATTGGGCTCTCTGCTCTGCAGGAAGCCTGCTTCTCCCTCTCCCACTCCCCTTGCTTGTGTTCCCTCTCTCGCTGTGTGTCTCTCTGTCAAATAAATAAAATCTTTAAAAAAAAAAAGAAAGTGTAA
Source organism: Eumetopias jubatus (assembly GCF_037043125.1). Lineage (NCBI taxonomy): Eukaryota > Metazoa > Chordata > Mammalia > Carnivora > Otariidae > Eumetopias > Eumetopias jubatus. The sequence continues at coordinate 81,995,513 of NW_028274807.1, read as the reverse complement.
AGTAGTGACATTATTATTAGTTATTGAGATTATTGAAGTGCTCTATAAGTTTATAAAATTATTGTTGGTACTAATTATCATAATTATCATGCCCTCTCCCTGGCTGTTAACCACTATACCCTACAGTTAGTGCCACTCTTCCAGTCGGTTACATCTTACAGCCCTACTGTCCCCCTCTGTTGTCACAGTATCTCAGCCACCATTATCTTAGTCATTGTCAACTTTAGTACACTGTCTGAAAATGCAGGGGAACAGTGGCTCAAAGGTGAGAGTCCCGTGAGAACCCAATAAGGCAGGTGATGGGGATATGGTCTTAGATTGGCTGGTTTACATATGAAAGATACTCTCCTAGGGGAGTTGTTTGCTATCTATAGGGATTTGTAGGAATTTGCTAACCATGGAGTGGACAGCACCTTCTAGTAGGCAAGGCCCCACAAAGCTCAAAATAGAAAGACTTAATATACACCTCAATATTTAATACATACCCTAGGAGGTATTGATTTTTACTATCATAGTTAATCCCACTGAAACTGAGTTCACAGTTAAGAGAAATCGTTTCTCTCTCTATCCTTCATTTGTTCAGTCAACAGGTATCTAGTAAGTACTTACTATGTACTAGATATTATGTTAAGTCCTGGGTACAAAGGAGAAAAACAGTCCTTTTCTTTAAGTGGAGTAACATAATGAAAATGTTAAAATGCTTGTGATAAATGTTATGATAAAAGGAAGTCTAATGTTCCATAATAGGAGAGGCACCAAACACAGCCTGAAAAGGACAAGATTCCTCAATGCCATCTCCCCTCCCCCCCACACTATAAAGTTGGGGGGCTCAATCTCAGAGCCTGTGGGAAAAGAACTGAATACATTCCCCTTGCCTTCTCTCAACAGCTCCTCCAATAAGGTCCTTTTGAATAAAATTTTTCAGGAAAATTATTTTCCCTTTCCATTTCTGAGAACTAAGCATAAGGAAATCATGCAGTAGAAGCAAAAAATCTATATGCAGAAATATGTCCATTGCAGAGTTAAAAAGAAAACCTAGATGCAATAAAAGTATCCAAAACTAATGGAGTAGTTGAACAAAATGTAGCACATCTAGCAATGCACATTATGAAGCACGATAACTGTAATGATTCAGAAGGAGCACAGACTCTGGAGTCAGATTTTCTAAGCTTTATTCTTTGGGCAAAGCACTTACTGTTCCTGAGTCTCAGGGGCACCTGGGTGCCTAAGTCAGTTAAGCATCTGATTCATGATTTAGGCTCAGGTCATGATCTCAGGGTGGTTAGATGGGGCTCCGCGCTCAACAGGGCGTCTGCTTGAGATTCTCTCTTCCTCTCCTTTTATCCCTCCCCCCACCTAAAATAAATATTTTTTTAAAAAGGTAGTTAGTGTACCTGAGTCTCAGTTTTCCCATTTAAAAAAAATGCAGTTAGCTAATTGGGGTGCCTGGGTGATTCAGTCAGTTGAGCATCTGGCTCCTGATTTCCACTCAGGTCGTGATCTCGGGGTCATGGGATTGAGCCCCATGTTGGGATCCGTTCTCAGTGGGGAGTCTGCTTGAGATTCTTTCCCTCTCCCTCTGCCCTTCCCCCCTGCTCATGGGTTCTCTCTCTCTCTAAAATCTAAATTTAAAAAATGGGGTTAGCTAATAATAGTTGTTATCTCACAGTGCCATTGTGGAGGTTAAATAAGCTACTCCAGGTAAAGCACTTAACGAACACCTGGAGTAGTGCTCAGAAAATGTTGCCGTTACTGTTATCATTATTAATATGAAGTTAATTGGGTGCACTTAATAAAGCGGCGCCTGGGTGGCTCAGCCGTTAAGAGTCTGCCTTCGGCTCAGGTCATGATCCCAGAGTCCTGGGATCGAGCCCCGCATCAAGCTTCTTGCTCGGCGGGAAGCCTGCTTCTCCCTCTCCCACTCCCCCTGCTTGTGTTCCTGCTCCCGCTGACTCTGTCAAATAAATAAAAAATAAATAAAAATAAATAATAAAGCATAGAAAATGTTCCCAGTACAGTTTTAAGTGAAAAAATATATATAAAATAGTACGTAGGGGCGCCTGGGTGGCTCAGTCTTTAAGCGTCTGACTCTGGCTCAGGTCATGATCCTAGGCTCCTGGGATCGAGTCCCACATCGGGCTCCCTGCTCAGCGGGAAGCCTGCTTCTCACTCTCCCACTCCCCTTGCTTGTGTTCCTGCTCTTGCTCTCTCTCTCTCTGTCAAATAAATAAATAAAATCTTTAAAAAAAATAGTACATAAATTCTGAGCCTATGAAAAATACATATGAAATAGTTCTATTGATAGCATGACATTATGAATTGTATTTTAATGAAAGATTTATTTTAATCTTATTGCAAATTTTTCTCTTACTAGAAAAGGAAAGGGAGAAATATAAAAATAAAATTTAAGGGGAGCCTGGGTGGCTCAGTCGTTAAGCTTCCGCTTTCGGCTCAGCTCATGGTCCCAGGGTGCTGGGATCAAGCCCCACTTCGGGCTCCCTGCTCGGTGGGAGGCCTGCTTCTCCCTCTCCCACTCCCCCTGCTTGTTTTCCTCCTCTCGCTGTATCTCTGTCAAATAAATAGCGACTGCCTTCGGCTCAGGTCATGATCCTGGAGTTCCGGGATCGAGTCCCGCATTGGGCTCCCTGCTCCGCGGGGAGTCTGCTTGTCCCTCTGACCCTCTTCCCTCTCGTGCTCTCTATCTCTCATTCTCTCTCTCTCAAAGAAATAAATAAAAATCTTTTTAAAGAATCTTTTTTTTTAACGAGCTTGTTTCCTTTGTTTTTTAAAGATTTTATTTATTTACTTGAGAGAGAGAGAATGAGAGATAGAGAGCACGAGAGGGAAGAGGGTCAGAGGGACAAGCAGACTCCCCGCGGAGCAGGGAGCCCAATGCGGGACTCGATCCCGGAACTCCAGGATCATGACCTGAGCCGAAGGCAGTCGCTTAACCAACTGAGCCACCCAGGTGCCCTAAAAAAAGCTTTTATAAATAAATAAATACATACATACATACATATATACATACATACATACATAATAAAATTTAAAATGTGACGATGGGGCACCTAGGTGGCTCAGTCAGTTAAGCATCTGACTCTTGATTTCCAATACGGTCATAATCTCAGGCTTTTCAGATCAAGCCCTGTGGGGTGCTTAGCACCCAGCACAGAGTTTGCTTCAAATTCTCTCTCCCTCTCCCTCTCTCCCTCTACCCCAACCCCCCACTGGCCTGTGTGCACATGCAAAAGCGCTCTCTCTCTAATAAATAAATACATACATACATAAAATATTTTTTAAAATTCTCTAAAAAAGTCAAAAATAAATTTTCCCTGGGTTTCATGTCTGCAGAGTTGATGAGCCTCTATGATCTTCAGTTTGGGGAGAGACATCTTTCTTTTAGCGTATAAAACTCCAATTGATCTCAATATTTAGTAATAACATACAGATGAAAGCTAATTCCAAGATATAGGTCAGCATGATTGGGACTGCCAAGAAGTAGATTGAAACAGATCAGAAAGAAGAAAATAGAGAGCCACATATTAAATGTTACTATATGAGTTTCTTTTGTATAATATTAATTCAAACATGGAAAAAAATGTATAAATAGCTACAGATATATTAATATAAACATAAAGAAGTAAATAATTGGAAATATATTGCTAAGAGTAGGTACCTTTGGGCTGGAAGATCACAGATAATACCCAATTTCTTCTTTGTCCTTTCTAAAGTTGCCTACTTGGCATGTAATACTTTTAAGTTGGGGGAAAGGGAACTTTAAAAACTATTCATTTCTTCTTTTTATAGCAAGAGACTTTTAATGAGGATGTAAGAGGGAGAATGCAAGCCACTGATATCATAAATTCCCTAATGCATGTGATTGTTTATTCTAAAAGTCCCCCAGCTGGGCGCCTGGGTGGCTCAGATGGTTAAGCATCTGCCTTCGGCTCAGGTCATGAACCCGAGGTCCTGGGATAGAGTCCCGCATCGAGCTCCTTCTCCTTGGGAGCCTGCTTCTCCCTCTGCTTCTCTCTCTCTCTCTCTGCCTCTGTCTCTCATGAATAAATAAATAAAATCTAAAAAAAAAAAAAAAACTCCCCCAGTTGGGAGCTAAAACTAATAAGAGCTGGGGGCTGAATTTGGTGAGCGGGGGGGGGGGGCTGTTACAACGGGTCCCACAAGAAAGGCTATGAGCGGGGCAAACTGGGATTCAGCACAGGAGCAGGGTGACTGAGAGAGAGGGCAGGTTGGCTCAGGGCTCCCCATTAGGAGTGGGGACTGTACAGGGAGGCGGTGCTCAGCCAGGAATGCATCTTGGAGAGGCTTTGTGGAGGTCACTGCTTCACGAGTGGGAGCTGTTTTAAAGGTTCAGTGGAGGAGCCAAGTTCAGTGTGATCCTCCCAGTCTCATTAGCCTGCCAACCAGGTTTCCACCCCCAGACCTGCAACCTGATTTCTGGTCATGTGTAGCCTTTTATATCCATCCAATTTCTTCCCACAGAATTTTTCGTACTCCCAGGTATGTCCTGATGTGGGTGCTTCTTGAACTAAAAGAACTTCTCCAATGAAGTCTTTCAATAAAAAATATGCAGACTTCCTATACTTCCAAAACTAGACCAGGCCTTTGGAAACACTTTAGCCAAATGCCCTCATGAGCTCAAGGTACTATGCTCCTTTTAGACCACTAGGACCTGAAGGGTTTAGGTGATTTATCCAGGGTGACTGAGTAAGCTATGGCAGCCACCCCCCCACCCCCAACCCCCGCTCAGGATCCCTCTTTTTTCTCTGTTGTTTTTGTTTTTGTTTTCCCCATTACTCCATGTTGTTCCTTGTTAAACAGGAAGAATCTTCCTTTGCTAGGATATATCAACACAACATTAGCTCCTGTCATATTGGTACTTATCATTATATCTTGACAAATAATACTTAGGATTATGTCCTGACTGAATAACAGTTACCATTTATTGAGTCCTATGTGTTCCTTTTATAAGCTGTCATTTAATTCCCATAATAAAAAGGTATTATTAGAACGTATTTTCAGACAAATCATCAAAGCAGTTAAATAAACCATCCACCATCATCCTGTTAGTGGTAGGAGAGTCAGGATCTGAACCCAGTCCATCTGAATCCAAAATTACCTTCTTAACACTCCATAAAAACACCCTGGTTGAGGGGGGGCCTGGGTGGCACAGTCACTTAAGCACCTGACTCTTGATTTCATCTCAGGGTCATGAGAATCAATATCTCAGGGTCATGAGCTCGAGCCCTGCGTTAGGCTCTGCACTCAGCAAGAAGTCTGCTTGAAATTCTCTCTCTCTCTCCCTCTTCCTCTGGCCCTCCCTACCACTCTCTCTCTCTCTCTCAAGTAAATAAATAAATAAATAAATAAAAACCCTGGGGGAGGGGTGTGAATGTGTGTGTGTGTGTGTGTATACATGTTATATAAATATACATATAATGAGGGCGCCTGGGTGGCTCAGTTGGTTAAGCGACTGCCTTCGGCTCAGGTCATGATCCTGGAGTCCCGGGATCGAGTCCCACATCGGGCTCCCTGCTCGGCAGGGAGTCTGCCTCTCCCTCTGACCCTCTTCCCTCTCGTGCTCTCTATCGCTCTCATTCTCTCTCTCTCAAATAAATAAATAAATCTTTAAAAAATAAATAAATAAATAAATAAATAAATAAATAAATAAATATACATATAATGAAATATTATTCAGCCTCAAAAAAGAAGGAAATCCTGCCATTTGCAACACCATGGATGAATCTGGAGGACATTATGCTAAGTGACATAAGCCAGACACAGAAAGACAAATATTGCATGATCTCACTTATATATGGAATCTAAAAAAGTTGAAGCCATAGAAGCTGAGAACAGAATGGTGATTGTCAGCGGCTGGGGGACCAAGAAAACTGGAAGATTTTGACCAAAGTACAAAGTTTTGGTTATGCAAAATGAATAAGTTCTGAGATCTAATGTACAACAATGTGACTATAGTTAGCAGTATTTTATTGTATTCTTGAAATTTGTTAAGAGGGGAGCTTGTAAGTGTTCTCACCACGTTAAAAAAAAGAAGAAAACAGTGGGGCACCTGGCTGGCTTAGTTTTGTAGAGCATGCGACTCTTGATCTCAGGATTGTTAAGTTCAACTCCCACATTGAGCATAAAGATTACTTAAAAATAAAATCTTCAGGGATGCCTGTGTGGCTCAGTCAGTTAAGCATCTGCTTTCTGCTCAGGTCATGATCCCAGCATCCTGGGATAGAGTCCGGCATTGGGCTCCTTGCTCGGTGGGGAACCTGCTTCTCCCTCTGCCTGCCCTCCCCCTGCTTGTGCTCTTTCTCTCTCTCTATCTCTCTCTGATAAAAAAATAAATAAAATCTTTGAAAAAAACGGTAACTATATGATATGATAGATATGTTAATTTGCTTGATTGTGGTAATCATTTATATATATAAATGATACATATATATATATATCGACAATACTTAGCATTATGTCCTTACTCTCTCTCTCTGTGTATATATATATATATATATATATAAAATCATCATGTTGTATACTTCAAATATATACAATTTTTAATTGTCAACTATATCGCAGTAGAAATTTTAAAATAAATAAATAAAAATACTTTGACTATACAAAAAAAAAAAATACCCTGGTGTGGCTTCCTTTCAAGGAGCTGGTTCTTTATTAAGGTGAATTCATCGTGGGGCACCTGGGTGGCTCAGTTGTTAAGCGTCTGCCTTCGGCTCAGGTCAGGATCCCAGAGTCCTGGGATCGAGCCCTGCATTGGGCTCCCTGCTTTGCAGGAAGCCTGCTTCTCCCTCTCCCACTCCCCCTGCTTGTGTTCCCTCTCTCACTGTGTCTCTCTCTGTCAAATAAATAAAAAATAAAATCTTTAAAGTAAATTCATCATTCCCTAAAGTTCTCTCATTTGTGAAATTGTCTTTTCTTTGATGAAAATAGCAACATTTAAGCATCTTGACATTATATGAGAACTAAATTCCTAAATTGTATTAATTCTAAACACCTCCATAGAGTTACCAGGATAAGAATTTTTACCCTGGACTTGTTTTTATTTCATTTCAGTGTGCAAAGTATTATTATGATGTATTACTATAATATGGTAATGCTTTGCATACTCAAGTGAAAAAAAAAAAAGGAGGGGCGCCTGGGTGGCTCAGTCGGTTAAGTGTCCAACTCTTGATTTCAGCTCAGGTCATGATCTCAGGGTCATGAGTTCAGGCTACATGCTGGGCATGGAACCTTCTTGTGATTCTGTCTCTCCCTCTGCCCCCCCACCTCTCTGCACGTGCTTGCTCTTGCTCTTTCAAATAAATTAATTAATTTTTAAAAAAGAAAAAAGGGGGGCACGTGGGTGGCTCAGTCATTAAGCGTCTGCCTTCAGCTCACATCATGATCCCAGGGTCCTGGGATTGAGCCCCGCATCGAGCTCCCTGCTCTGCGGGAAGCCTGCTTCTCCCTCTCCCACTCCCTCTGCTTGTGTTCCCTCTCTCTGTCTCTTCTCTGTCAAATAAATAAATAAAATCTTTAAAAAAAAGAAAAAAGGAACTCAGGGTAAAATTTTTGTGAGAACTGTAAAGGAGAAATCTTAGATACTCCCTGTGTTTTATTTTATTTTCCATTATTACGGCAGTCTTCATAAGTTTTATATTATGAAACATCTACTCTGACACTTGAATTAGTAAATAAAAAGCAAGGTGCCCTCCAATTCCTTACTAGTCTTCAGGACAAAGATCATTCAGAGTTCATCCTGAAAAGCATCTAAATTTAGAGATTTGCTGCTGGAGCAAAACTTTCATGTACCAGTAATAGAACCAGGCTGGCTATCCAAAGTATGTCAGACATGTGCTTGCGATGCTGTCACAAGCAGGGTCAAGAGTGTCTGTCCCTACGCACTGGTGACCTAGGAGGCCTGCTGTTTCTAGGCCAGTCACAAAGAGATCTGAGGCTAGAAGCAAAGGAGTTTGCACAATAGTGAGTACATTTGTCAGGCAAGGGTTTTTAAAAACATTTTTGTTTAATTTTAAAAGTGTATATATGCACATAGTGCTATTGTTTTTGTCTTAATGTCAAAAGCTTACTGAAAAAGACATAGGTCTCCCTCAACCCCTGACTACTAGCCCCTTGATCTGCAACTCAGAAGCAATCACAACTGAAGCTCAATTATGTGGCCTTTGAGTGTGGATATTTTAAGAGCAGAGGAAAACTGCTTTCCGACATCCGGTAGTCAGTCTCTCTTTTTTAATCTTACAAATGCCCACTGGCAAAGACAAAAGAACATTAGAGGACAGGACCCTGTTGAGTATTCAGAAAGCCCGCTTTGCCTTGTTTTTCAAATACAGATAACAGAGGTTATAAGTTCTATTACTCTTCCTTTGTTTCCTTCTTTACCCCTCCTATTCTGGAGCAAAGGACAAAGCATAGAGGACATAGCTAGAAATGGTGGGGGAGGGGACAATAAACACAACAGTAACAGCTGTGGTTGTTATGGAGCACCTACTATATTCCAGGCACTATAATATATTTTTTGCTTTTCTCATTGCATCTTCATAACAATTCTATGAGGTAGGTGTTTTTATCCTCATTTTTACATACAAGAAAACTGGGAAAGTTTAAGTAATTTACTCGAGGATCTATAGCTACTAAGAAACAAAGCTAAATTTTGAAAGGTTTTTTTTTTTTTTTTGACACACACAGAGAGAGAGACAGCGAGAGAGGGAACACAAGCAGGGGGAGTGGGAGCGGGAGAAGCAGGCTCTCCTCTGAGCAGGGAGCCCGATGCGGGGCTCGATCCTGGGTCCCTGGGATCATGACCTGAGCTGAAGGCAGAGGCTTAACGACTGAGCCACCCAGGCACCCCGACAAAGCTAAATTTTGAACATAGACTCTTCAACTCTGAAACCGCACTGGAAACAGATTTTCGGTCTTTGTAGGGAGACAGAGGACATGACTGGCAGAGTGCTGAACTTGCCTAAGGAGTGAAAAAAGACCTAGCACAAATTAGGGTGGTCCCTGGCCTATCAGTGTATGGGAACTGCTCTGAGATCTGCTTTAGAGCTTTGGGGAGGTTACACTGTTCAAAAGGAGTGCATTAGAGGATCTGATGAGCACAGCATCAAGTGAGCTTACTAAAGTGAGAATTCTCAGGCTGGAGATTAGTGTGCCAGTCTCAACAGAAACAATTTCTTAAGAAACTGGATGGGGTCTTTCAAGAACAGGAGAAGTCTTCTGCAGATATTCTTGGACAGGTCCTGACCTTTCATACCTGCTGAAGAATTCCTGGGAGGGCTGCCCATCAGGCAGAAGGGAACCACAGATGGACAAGACACTCTCCAAAACTGCAGTCATTTGGAAGGAGAGCAGTGCCAGGGACAGCAGAGAAAGATCAAGTTGAATTATATATGCCCTTAAATGTCACAGGACAGCAAGAAACTGGAGATGGAGTAAAAGTCCCCTGGGGCCAGCAGCAGGAATTCTATATGGGCTCACAAGCATCTGTGAGACAGATTGCTGAGCAGAGCTAAGAGTGGGAAAAGAGTCATTTTTTTAACTGGCCTAAGCCTGGGACCAGATGCCATGAACAAGAGGAGACACTTTTCTTTTCTTTTTTTTTTTAAGATTTTATTTATTTGACAGCGAGAGAGGGAACACAAGCAGGGGGAAGTGGGAGAGGGAGAAGCAGGTTTCCGGCCGAGCAGAGAGCCCGATGCAGGGCTCAATCCCAGGACCCTGGGATCATGACCTGAGCCGAAGGCAGACGCTTAACGACTGAGCCACCCAGGCACCCCGAGAAGACACTTCTCATATGTGTTCATACCTGAGAGGGGTTTGTAGCAAGTCATGTGAAAAGGTGCTAGGGGTGCTATGGAGAATCAGGTCTACCTAGGGCAGTCAGGGCAGGAGTAACTTATGACAAAACATTTCCAGAATGTCAGATCTCTTCATGGAGAGGGGGAGAGGCAGAGAGAGAATCTTAAGCAGGCTGCACGCCCAGCATGGAGCCTGACATGGGGCTCAATCTCGTGACCCTGAGATCATGACCTGAGCCAAAATCAAGAGTCGGACGCTTAACAGACTGAACCACCCAGGTGCCCCGAGGTTTCTTCTGAGACCAAAGAAACCACCTGAATTCTCACTACTGGGGAACTAATTAAGGAAACAGAAAGGGAGGTGAAATCAGATGTCCTCGAGGCAGAAGAATGAAGAGCAGAGCAGGGTTTGGCATCACAGAGCAGGAAGGGTGCAAGTATGCTTCAGCCATCTGATGTCAGAGCCCGGGACTCATGGTGATGACCAGTCACCCTTATCTGCACGTACTGTAGCAAGTTTGGTAACAAACAGGATCCTGAAGCCATCAAGGCACCGATTACTAACATCTCATTGACCTCAACCTGTGATAGTTCCAAGAAAAAAGCAAGGATTTCCACCCTACCCTACCAGCAACAGATGGGTTTGTTTCAATTGTGAGGAAAGATACCTTGTGGCAGGCAAGAAAAAGCTCATGAGGAAAAAGCTCAGGGAAGAGGAGAGGGAACTTACCTTCCAGGTGGCAAAGTTACCTCTTTTCCCAGATCCCCAAATGGAAATTTTTCCAGCTATAACTTCTCTTGTTGAATCCTAATGCTACTATGTTTGACCTTAAGCTTTAACTGGCCCAGTCTGGGTTGGGATAGGAGTGGGACCTCACCAGGGTAACTCAAAACTTTCCTGGTAACTATACAGCGAGGGAGAGTCAGAACTCTGCATTCAAAGGGCTTCAGAGATGAATCACATCTCACCTCACCAGCAAAGAAGGGAGGGAAAGGGTGGACCTCAAGACTGGAGAGACTCGGGTGCCAAGAGCAAATAGTGTACTGTGTTTACTCTCCCCTTCACTCAACACTCTGAGGTGGTATTGTGTAATAGACTTGCTGAGATGTTAAATTGTCTGTGGAGGAAGATGAGGTGGGGGTGGGGTGGGCAGAGATCATTTGTTATTTATGCTATTTTCTGTCTTCTTTTTATATTTTTAAATTTTATTTATTTAAGTAATCTCTACACCCAACATGGGGCTTGAACTCACAACCCCGAGATCAAGTGTCGCACGCTCCTCCAACTGAGCCAGCCAGGTGCCCTGCTATTCTCTGTCTTCTGAAGAATGGAACACTCTTGTTTGAAAGATGATGAGCATGTGGGGTGCCTGGGTGGCTAAGTTGGTTAGTAGTCCGACTCTTGATTTTGGCTCAGGTCATGATCTCAGGGTTGTGGGATCAAGCCCCGAGTCGGGATCTGTGCTCAGGCAGTCTGCTTGTCCCTCTTCCCTCTGCTCCTCCCCCTACTTGCTCTCTCACTCTCTATCTCTAAAATAAATAAAATCTTTTTTAAAAATTAAAAAGAAAGATGATGAGTGTGAAAATGCAAATTGCAGAAAAAGAGATGGGTGTGTCCTGGAGGAAGGTGGCAGAGATTATGGAAAGAGAAGAAGCCCAAGTTTGTGGCTGAAGAGAGGCCCAGAGAAAGAGCGTCTGGTGGGCAAAGAGGAGTAGCTGGTACCAACAGAGAAGCTGAGATGAGGGAGCAGAAATGTTTGAAGGGATTTGTTATGTAGTTCTGCAGTGTGGAATGCTGTATGATTCTCATTGTGAAACCTTCAGTAAAATCTCCATTCATCAGTGCTTTGTAACTGGGATTTGTTTCAGGGGAAATCAAATGACCCCTGCATTCCAGGACTGGGTATGAACACAGTGTGAGTGTCACATTCTAAAAGACCTGAGAGGGGCACGTGGGTAGCTCAGTTGGTTAAGCGGCTGCCTTCAGCTCAGGTCATGATCTCAGGGTCCTGGGATCGAGCCCCTCGTGAGGCTCCCTGCTCAGCGGGGAGTCTGCTTCTCCCTCTGCCTTGCTTGTGCTCTCTCTCTCTCTCTCTCTAATAAATACAATCTTTAAAAAATAAATAGGGTGCCTGGGTGGCTCAGTCATTAAGTGTCTGCCAAACCCTGGGATTGAGCCCCGCATCAGGCTCCCTGCCGAGCTTCTCCCTCTCCCACTCCCCCTGCTTGTGTTTCCTCTCTTACTGTCTCTCTCTGTCAAATAAATAAATAAAATCTGAAAGAAAGAAAGAAAGAAAGAAAGAAAGAAAGAAAGAAAGAAAGAAAGAAAGAAAGAAAGAAAGAAAGGAAAGAAAGAAAGAAAGAAAGAAAGAAAGAAAGAAAGAAAGAAAGAAAGAAAGAAAGAAAGGAAAGAAAGAAAGAAAGAAAGAAAGAAAGAAAGAAAGAAAGAAAGAAAGAAAGAAAGAAAGAAAGAAAGAAAGAACAAACCTGAGAGAGATGCCCAGCCTCACAGCAAGTCAGGGAGAGAGGAAAGAATCAGAGGAAGCCCCATAGGAGAGGTGGCACAAGAGATGAGCCTTACCCAATGACCAACATTTCTACTGCAATACTGCAGGGGGACTAAGTGTGAGAGGCCAAGAGGGGAGGCAAAAAGGTCTGAAAGTGTTCCATTAATGATTTACTATGTCCTGACAGTTGTCTGCATGAAGAAGGGGAGTAGGCTGGAGAGGGAAAAAAAAGAATGGCTGGAAGAACTACGGATAATGGGCCACCTTCAAACATTTAAGGCTGTCATGGATGCGTTGGAGAGCAAAACACAGCCTGGCATGGGGTATTTGCAAGAATAGAATATGGCACAATTTGTTATATCCCTGAAAGGAGAGGAAATAGGTCTGAAGACCCTCTGATCTCCCTACTCCAAGTAGCTGCCTCCTTCAAATGACTAAGCCAACCTGGATTGTAAACACTGCAGAAAATAAATCATGTTACAACTTAATCACCCTCAACTTCAGTAGATTCCCCCTGGACTCAACAGCTGTTTCTATTCCAGTCCTAGCTGAGGAAAAGGCTGCCACCCAGCCATGCTCACTGATTTGTGGGGTAGGTCTAACTCCCAGGGCCCTCCACTAATGCTGAAACTACCTATATTTTGGCTGCCTGAGGAGCTCCCACACCCACCAGTAGGCCTCTGCCTGTCTTCAGGGCTGCCTGTTCTGTGGGTCCCCTCAAACTCCTCCACTCTCAGAACTGTGATTGATCACCCCATCTGCCCCAAGAGAGTCTGAGGACCTCCTCATGTAGATCCAAGTGGATCCTAGGGCATATGGTGGCAATTTTTTTTTTTCACTCCCGTCCCCATAACCTCAAGAAGTAGAGATCATTCCATCAGTTAACAGATAAATATTGAACACCTACAAGGGATGCTATGATACAAAATTAATTAGACATGGTCCCTGGGGTGCCTGGCTGGCTCAGCTGGTGGAGCGTGTGACTTGGAGTTGTGAGTTCATGCCCCACATTGGGTGTAGAGATTACTTAAAAATAAAATCTTAAAAAAGAAAAACAAAGGACATGATCCCTGACCTCAGGGATCTCAGTTGAGAGAGACATGTAAATAAACATGGACAATTAGTGTGATAACTGCTGAGAGGGAGGTAAGGAAGTGCTGCTGTGGGAAGACTGAGGGGAGATCCTTAGTCCAGAGGGCAATGAGGAGGAAAGGAGAGTTTCCCAGGATTCTTGGAAGGAAAAGCAGGAGTTAGCCAGTGATTAGGATGAAGGAATGGAGGTAGTATAAGAGGCATAGGGAATAGGTATGGATGGGAATGGCCTGGAGAGCAAGTCCTTTGGGCAACAGTGGGTAGTTCACTGAAGCTTGGCGTTCAGGCTGCACAGGTAGACCCCAGGGTGCATCAAGAAGGATCTTGTGGGGCGCCTGGGTGGCTCAGTCGGTGAAGTGTCTGCCTTCAACTCAGGTCATGATCCCAGGGTCCTGGGATCGAGCCCCGCATCAGGCTCCCTCTCATCCCTGTTCCTGCTCTCTGTCACTATCTCTGTCACTATCTCTGTCTTGCAAGTAAATATATAAAAAATCTTTTATTTATTTATTTATTTATTTATTTAACAGAGGTAGAGAGACAGCACAAGTAGGCAGAGCGGCAGACAGAAGGAGAGGGAGAAGCAGGCTCCCCACGGAGTAGGGAGCCCAATGTGGGACTCAATCCCAGGACTCTGGGATCATGACCTGAGCCGAAGGCAGCCGCTTAACTGACTGAGCCACCCAGGCGCCCCAATAAATAAAAAATCTTAAAAAAATTTTTTTCTTAAAAAAAAAAGAAGGATCTTGTATGCATTCCCAGGAAGTTGAGACTTTATGAAGGCAGTGAGGACCATGGCTTCATACTCTAGGGAAAAAAAAAAAACATACAAGAAAGGAAACTGTATACTATTTGACTCAGCACTGAATAATAAATACACAGTCTTAATAACATAAACATTAAATAATGATTTAACTAGAAATTATAATATTGGAAGGATGGGGGACAGGGATAACAGCTTTCTTAATAGGAAATAACCATGTTATGTGAAAAAATATATATAAATAACCAGAATCACTCAAATAATTGTGGTTTGCTTCTGGAGAATCAGGAGTGGGGAAGGATGGGAGATGAGACTGCTTTTCACCACTAGCCTTGTTTTTTTTTTTTTTCAAGGTTTTATTTATTTGACAGACAGAAAGAGAGAGCACAAGCAGGGGAAGCAGCAGGCAGAGGGAGAGGGAGAAGCAGGCCCCGCCGCAGTGCAGGGAGCCCAACGTGGGGCTCAATCCCAGGACCCTGGGATGATGACCTGAGCTGAAGGCAGACGCTTAACCGACTGAGCCACCCAGGCACGCTCACTACTAGCCTTGTAATATGTAACTTTGTAAATAAGCTTTTTAGAAAGATAATTAAAATTATATATATTATATTAATATAACTTATTAATTTAATATTAATATTTCTATATAATTATATATAATTATTAATTATATATAATTATATAATTAATATTAATAAAATATTAATATAAATAAAAACTTTTTTTAGTATTTATATGTGAACCTCATCTTCATCACTCAATAACTGAGCGACCAGGGGACAATTCTTTATCCTTTCTGTAGCTGAGTTTCTTCATCTGTAATATGGGAGAACAACACCTATTTTGCAGGGTTATTATGAGGACTACATATGTAAAGTGCTTAGCACTAAGTTTGGAGCTTAATAAATAATATTACTATTATTCAATATTTATTAAATACTTAATATAAAAACTTAATAAATGGCAGGCACTTTTTTTTAAGTTTTATTTATTTATTTTAAGTAATCTCTACACCCAAGGTGAGGGTTCAACTCACCACCCTGACATCAAGAGTCACCTGCTTTTCCGACTGAGCCAGCCAGGCACCCCTGAGCTCTTTTGTTTATAATAAGAGATGGAAAAGAGGCCTAAAAAGCATATTTTAAAGTCCTGAACACATGCTTTCTTTATTATTTCCATCACTGGTCATTGGAACACGTTCCATTATTTAACAAGAGCATGGCTGTATTCATAAAGTATAGAAGAGAGAGAAGTTATAATTCCAATATCAGAAGCCAAAAACTAGTTAAATGTTTCAAAATCAGGAGGTATACTCATCCTTGAAAAAAACATTTGCAGAAACAAAGAAACAGAATAATGTGCTTTGAGGAATCTATCTGCCTGGGAAAACAGGGCTTTGCGATAACATTGTTCCACTTGGATGTACGTTTAAAATTAAAAGGTAACCTAGGATTTGATATGACTGACATGAACAGATTTGCAGAGAAAGGCGGTTTCCCTGGGCTGTCTACAGACCAGAGTTCTAGTGCCTTTCATCCCTCAGGCCCTCAAATTTCCCGATTGTGTATCAAGGGGTCAAATAAAAAGATCTCTTATGTCCTCGGCCCACTCTCTAAGGTTCTGAGAATTCTTGGTAACGTGCTTTTGCCTCGGGACGTGGCAATAAACATACGACTCAGGTTTCTCACTAAGGCTCCTAACATGGGTGGATTTCCCTAACCCGTCTCTAACTAAAACAAAGTGTTTCCGAATCAGCAACCCCTGGATTGAGTCTCCTCACACTCCGCACCGACACCCGCCCTATACCGGGAAACCCAAGTGGCCCCGCCGGGCGCCCCCGAAGTGGCAACTACATATCCCAGGGTGCCCCAGGGTGGGGGGTGCTCACTCGGATTGGCCAGGGGTCGCTGACGCTCAGTGTTTTGGCCCGGACGGTCACATGTTTCCTTTGTTGTGAGCTGCCGCAAACACTGGTGGCTGGAAGGAGACGCCGGCGCTGCAGAGAGCCCTGCGCTGCCGGCCGCTAAGGGAAGGCAGGGGCTGCGGCTGCTGGCCGTTTCCAGCCTTCGCCGAGAGGTACCCGGGGATGACAGCTCTGGAACTAGCCGAGAGGCGAGGAACCGGCTAGAACCGGGGGCGGAGGGTCGACTGAGGTCGCCACCATGGGGGTGTCTGCAGGAGGGAAGCCAGCGTCGGCCGACTCGGAGCCAGACGTGGGGTCTGAGGAGAGATTGCGGCTGGGACTTGCACGGTCTCTGTCTGGGGCGCGGGGTCTCCAGGGCACCCTGGCGGGGGGGGAATGTCTTCAGTGCCGGCACGGTAACGGCAGTCCTGAAGGGAGGGCACCCCTGCCTCCTGGCACTACCGCCCCGGAACCGCGGCGTTGCTGGCGCGGCCCGCCGTGGGCGGGTTGGGAGGAGTATGGCCGCCGGGATTGGGGGTAGCAGGTGCGGGTCGCCCCGATGTCCCAGGGGCAGGGGCAGCTGGCGGATGGGGCTGGGCAGATGGGCCCCGCATGTTGCCGATGGGCTTTGAACCGGGCGCTGCTCTTTTTTAATCGAAGGAAGCACTGAGAATGCGAAGGTCTCAAGTCAAGTCGTGTCGTTTGGTGGGGGCAGCCGTTGGTCCTGTTGGGGAGGACTGACGGGGTCAAGGTGGGTCTCAGGGCATCGGGCCAGAGAAGCCCCATTAAAGCGGTTGCGAAATGTGCTAGGCACCGTCACCTGACCGTTACTCCCGCCCCCACCCCCCGAGAGCCTTTGTTTACCACGGATGGCGGCTGAGCCAGCGCCGGGAACCCGGCCCTAGAGCGACCGTCCCCGGGGAGTCGGGGCGGGCGGGGGCGCAGGATTTCAGCCGGCCGAGTCTCCGCCTAACCTCCCCACCTTCCTACCAGTCCAGGACGAGGTTTCTTAATTTAGTTCCTAATGTCCCCGCCCCCAAGTTCTGGACACTCAGGGCGCAAACTGTTACCACAGCTGGGATTGGGCGCCTGCGGCGGACTGCAGGCGGGACGACTGGGCAAGTTCCGAGTGTTTATTGGCGGGTGTCTAGTCGCTATGCCCAAGCAGTTCTCCTCCGCCCCCTTGAAGGTGATCTGGAGGACGCGCGGGAGCGCGCGCTCTCGCCTCTGGCGCTGCTGTGGCCCGACTGGAGCTAGAAGCGCGCGTTCCCGCGCGGAAGGACTGGAGCTCGAGGCCGAGCCACCCTGCTGTCACTCGGTGACCGCCGCAGCTTCTGCCAGAGCCTTAGGCAGTTGTGGAACAGCAGCGGAAGGCCCTCTTTTCGAAGACCGGAAAATTAACCCCCTTTAACTAGTGTCGCTTTATTACCGAGATGGTGGAAGGAAGTCCTCTTACGAAATTGCCCTTGCTGGTTCTGTAAACAAGATTTAAGTAGCGAAATAAGGACCTTAACGCTATATTTTAGGATGCCTCACTCACCCCTGAGGCAGTGACTATTCACAATTGATTTTAGGATTAATCACTTGGTTTCAAACAGCTTTTTCTCAAGCAGCTTTTTAAGAATTACGCCTTAGTATTTGCTATAGCCTTTTAGGTCCACCAGCTGAGTTTGATTTTTATTAGGAATGTAAAATAGATTTAAAATCTGCCTCGTGTCGACGAAGATTAAAATTAGAATTCTACTTTTTTAAAAAAGTAGCGTAAGGGTATTTTCCTAAAAGTTAAGAGTCTTCTATACCCCGGTTTAGATGAATTGTTTTCCTTGTTTAGAGGACGGTGACACACTCATATATTAATCCCCGTGGTAATTCAAAATTTGAATGAATTTCAAATGTGTTGTTTTAAAATTGTAAATTAAGAGGACATTAGTAAGATCTCCCAAGAAAATCATTGTAGCTGTAATGTGTTGAAGATAAAATTTGCCTAATTTCATGAGTTAATAGCGTACTTGGGCTTTATCAGATTTTCTTTTCCTGTAAATTTGTAGGAATTCACCCAAGACCTAATGCATATTTGTAGAAGGTAGATGGAGTTCCCTGCGTGAAGCACGAACTGAATATGAACAGTTCTCATTTGTTATGCATTCTTAATATATTTTTGATATTTGAGTGGAGATGACTACACCAGAAGGGCAGCTTCTGTGATCCCAAACTGTCTCATCACTTGTGCATTGAGGGCATTTAACATATTTAAATAAGTACAAACTGCAAACCTCTAACCTTTTTTTAAAATCAACAGTCAAAAACCTGCTTATCTAGACAGAGCCTGCAACTTAGTCTCAGAACAGGAAAAAGAAATATTTTGAGTTAAGGTTATAAGTTTTAAATTAAACTTCCCTAGCTTTTGTTCAAGTTGCTAAAACCTTAATGCTGTTTAAAAAAAAAACAACTTTAACTTGTTTTTCTGCCATTAAAACCCAAAAGTCAAGCCTGTGAAAAATAAATACTATTACATAAATGACAGCAGTTATTTTTGTATATACTTTTACCTAGAAATTTGAGATCCTTTTTCAATAAATATTTAGGTATGGACTGTATGCTGAAAAATGTAAATAAAATAGCCTTATAAGTATATCCATCTAACTACATGAAAAATACATTTTGTATGATTCTAATTGTGTGACTAAAACAAAATGTGGCCATCTGACAACTGTTGACGTTTTAAAACCTTTATTCTACTAAAAACACAATAGCTAAACTTTTAATTGATGAATTTGTCACTCTGCCTAAATTCATCATCCAAGGGCTTATAATTTTTCAGCATTTGGCACATCTTAAAGTCTACTAATTGATGTTTAAAAGTGATTAGGCCTGGGGCGCCTGGGTGGCTCAGTTGGTTAAGTGTCTGACTCTTGATTTCAGCTCAGGTCTCTTTCTTGGGGTTGTAAGTTCAAGCCCTGCATTAGACTCCATGCTGGGCGTGGAGCCTACTTAAAAAAAAAAGTGGTTAGGCTTTACTCTTTACTCAATAGTTTCTAAAAGTTATTTCTGTAAATAATTTGTGTCACCGCTAGGTAAATAAAAATCACTGACAAAGATATTTTTATACATAGAGAAGTCGTCTGAAATACTAGATCTCAAACTTGTTCGAGTGGCAGAGCAGCGGGTAGTGTCCTTGCAGATTTAATTTTATTTTAATAAAGAACATGCATTAAATACTTCAATATGTTAGCAGGGTAAAACCAAATGACCTTAAGTTTACACGTTAAGTCTAGTGAAAAGCGTGAGTAGGCTTAATAGGCAGCTTGATTGCAGGTGTGATGCTTGATAACATTTTTTTTCCTTCGTGGGTAGGGGAATATTAGTAACCAAAAGTTTTAAGGCAAGGGAGAGAAACACTGAATGGAGATATTTGATTTTTTTGTTCTGTGATTTAAGTTGTTTAGTTATAGAACCATATTGTTAAGTCTGACACATTGTTTAGGCACTGCTAAATTTTTCACCATTAGACACTTATTTTTTTTCTCTTGTTAATCACAGTCAGAATGTATTGACCATTTGAATTCTAGTCAACAAGGGATAATCATTAGTTGCTATAATCCTAGGCAAAGAAATTTAAGTGTCAGTTGGTTTCTGTTGTCTGATGGTGGGTAAATATGTTCTTGGTAGTTCCATTAAGAAAATTAAAATGTTGAAAATAACATCTTGTTTATTTACTGTTTCTTAAATTATTTTTCATTTAGCTATGTAAAATAAACTCTTCTTCCTCCCCTCAAAAGAAAAGAACAGAACATCTTGAAGACTGGACTTTAAATACTGCATTTGTAAAACTTGGTTCAGGAACCACTCACTGCTCCCAGAGTAAAGCTTTAAATTGAAATTTTTAAGAGTGTAAATTTATAGTTTTTAAAAAGTCATTAAATAGAATGTTTCAAATAAATTAGCTTTTGAGAAAATAAGGTGAAAATATTTAAAATGTATAAAAACTGCATGGTTTTATGTAGTACCATGTTAAGTATAATTTTCTAGTCATTTTTAAATAATGGACTTACTATGTTGTACTTTTCTGGCTTTCCTTCTTTTGCTTTACTTTATATAGCTTTATATATCTTTAAAGATAAACCTCTTCTTGGGGTGCCTGGGTGGCTCAGTCGTTGAGCATCTGCCTTCGGCTCAGGTCATGATCCCAGGGTCCTGGGATCAAGCCCTGCATCAGGCTCCATGCTCAGCGGGGAGCCCGCTTTTCCCTCTCCCGCTCCCCCTGCTTGTGTTCCCTCTCTCACTGTGTCTCTCTCTGTCAAATAAATAAATAAAATCTTAAAAAAAAAAAAAGATAAACCTCTTCTTGGTTAGTCTTCTGGTTGTCTCTGCTATGTTTTCTGCACTCAAAGTTAAATTTGAGAAAATGGAGTAGTGTAGAGCATGGTATGTGGCGGGTCACTGTCACTAGTTGTAGGAATCACAATAGTGAAAATGTTGGTTTCCTTTGCTATTTGGTATTTATTAGTCTTTAAGCTTCTCCTTAATCCACACTATCTTTAAGACTGATAGTAATTTCTTTATTTTGTATAGGATTCCTGCATTCTAAAGGAAAATTAAGCTTGGTTGCAGTACAGCTACATTCTAGATCAATTCTGATATTATAACTCCTTTGGACTTTGTACACTGACCTCCTCTGTCCCTTGCCCTTACCTATTAGGTTGGTAAGTATTACCTTAAAACTCAAAATGCCCTAGTGAATTGCCTTGCCCTCCTACTCTTCAAGGTAATAGTTCTAGACCAGGTCAGTCATGAGAAAATCTATTCCAATCTTTGTTTTCTACTAGCAAAACATTAAAAATTTGAATCTATTTTAGTAGCAGTTCTGGAGTTTTGTTTTTTTTTTAAGTTTATCTATTTATTTATTTAAGTAAACTCTATACCCAGTGTGGGTCTCGAACTCACAACCCAGAGATTGAGTCACATGTTCTATTGACTGAGCCAGCCAGGCACCCCAATCCTGTAGAGTCTTGAATTGCATCTGAATCCAGTATTTGTGACCCCAGCACCAGACAGAAAAATAAGCATTTCTTTAGTTGACCTGGATACCTACATTGGCTCAGGATTTTATTGTCCACTGGGAAAAAACACTTACTTAGCTAGGATTAACAATCTCCTAATTTGACCAAGTTGAAATATTCTTTACCAAGGGTACACACAAGTTAGACTTACTTCTGGGAGTAAAGAAACATTCAAAATAACTTCTATTTCACAATTGTAGCAAAATCAGGGCATAGAGATATGTGTTTGTGTACCTATATAGGAAAAAATCAGTAGTCCATATCTTGGTTTTCACAATCAACTTTTTTTATTTGCCTTAACTTGTTAAGACATTATGAGTTCTGTTTGTAGATGTTTGGGCCAGGCACAAGAATTGCTTATGTTTAATTACCATTGCCATTCCGTGCACAGTTCAAGGTTCTGGTATTTTCTCTTAAGCATTCCTCTCCTTCCCATCCACCAAAAGAAAAAAAAAAGAATTGTGCTGGATTAGTTGGTTTCCACAGGTACTAAGTTTATAAGGTTTAACAAAGCAGAAAAAATAATATATATTAATGCATTAAAATGCATATATAATAATGTATTTATATATTCTAAAATAATTATTTGAGATTATGGATAATCTAGATAACTAAGGATTAAAAACTAATTTTTTTCTTGAATTACTAAGACATTTTCTGATTTTCTCAAATTGATTCCATAGTTTTATAATACATAATGACTAAACTGTCAATTTTTGTAGTATTGCTAGACCAACTCAGAATTATTTAATGGCCCCAAACTCAGATGAGACCCCAATTACCAGACACTCTTCAAATATCCATTGCAGAATTATCACAGGATATATATTTTGTCATCTCAGTGCCACCAATTAGCTTGCTGTTGACAATAATCTTTGTTTACTCATCTTTCAGAAAACTTTACTCCAAGATAATATTGTCAAGTAAGGAAGTTGACAAATAAGGAAACTAATTTGTATGTAGAAGAGCATAAAGTTATTAATTTGCTTTAAGGAATTGTTATTCAGTAATGATTTCCTATGCAAAAGTAAACTTTTAAAACTGCAAAAGTCAGAAACTGAAGTCTAAAAACTTCTTTCAACATATTAGTAAATAACGCTAACTATGCATTAAGTGATTAGTATCTGATAATATATTGCTGTTCTCCATTTACTTTAGGTGTGGAAATTAAAACAACACAAATATTTTGACTGGGGATTTGATCAAGCAAATGCTAAAAAGGTATTATATTTATAGTATTTATAAAGTATCTAAGGGGTGCCTCGGTGGCACAGTTGGTTAAGTGTCTGACCTGTGGTTTTGGCTCAGGTCATGATCTCAGGGTCATTGAGATCGAGCCCTGTGTCAGGCTCTGCATTCAGTGCAGAGTCTGCTTGGGATTCTCTCTCCCTCTCCCTCTACCCCTCCCACTTGTGGGCTCTCTCGCTCTCTCTCAAATACATAAATCTTTAAAAAAAAAAAAAACGCAACTAAACATTGTTATTAGAGAATCTAAACCATTTTCCTTTCTTTAACCAGGGATTACTTAAGCCAATCAGAGTAATGAACAGTTCTATCCTCAAGATCATAAAAGAAAACAATGTCATAGTCTTTTTTTTTTAAGATTTTATTTATTTGACAGAGAGATACACAGTGAGAGAGGGAACACAAGCAGGGGGGAGTGGGAGAGGGAGAAGCAGGTTTCCTGCTGAGCAGGGAGCCTGATGCTGGGCTGGATACTAGAACCCCAGGATCATGACCTGAGCCGAAGGCAGACACTTAACACCTGAGCCACCCAGGTACCCTGTCATGGTCATTTCTGTTACCAAATAAAGTATCCGCTCTTTTCACTTCCTCCCTCATGTCCTCAGTCCCTCTTCTACATTTTTCTCTAGCCTTAGAGATACTAAAATAAGTTATCTCTCCTCATTTTTCTGAGACATAGGCCAAAAACAATTTTAAATCTACCTAGCAATCAGGAACTAGGTCTACAACATGCATGAGTTCTGCAGTTGGAAATAAACCCTAGAGTACCTTTAACCAGAAGAATCTTTGTGTTAAGAAAAATCCTTTCAAGTGAGGGTATCGCTTCAGGAATTAAGGTCCTGAAGAAATGAGGGAGGGAAAGAAAGATACTAGCTTTTCTAGACAAATCATGCAACTGGCAGTCAGTTGCTGACATGACAATCTCATCACCCTTGCATTTGCTATCTTTATCTAGATAAAACTTTGTCATTGTATTTCTTCGGAACAAACATTTTCCCCTCTTACTTTGTCTAGAGATGCTTACTTAGTTGCTTACTTTCTCCTGAAGGGAATGATGATGCTTTGATACTTGCTAAATTTTTAGAAGAATTTTATCTGTAATTTATGTTTTGTTTGCTTGATTGTGTATGAATTTGTTTATTATAAATCTTGAACCTATATTAGATACTGTACTCTGAGATGTGGTTAAACTTTATATTTTTAACCATTACTAGTTAAAATACTTCATTTGTGTAAAATGGGAGAACAAAAGCTAGTAAATTACATCTGGAAGCCCAAAAGATGCACTTTGAAATGCATCTCCTATTCCTAAGACCCTCCTGTGTGAATTATTTACCCTGTCATCAATAGGCAGAATTTACATTTTGTGTTGCGGAGATTGGTTAAAGGGCAAGTTCTCAGAAAGTCTAGGGAAAGTGAGGATGTACAAAAGCCAGGCCAAAGCTGCTTGGAAAGAAATAGCCCAGATCTATGAGATAGCCTCTCTACATACAAAGCAGTAAACAGGTATCTTGTTGCTGTTGAATACTTTGTAATAGCAGGTGATTTTATAGCTGTTCTAATCCAGGATTTTCAGTTTTACACTGGCAAAAGCAGTGGAAGACCGCTTGTTAGTCAACATTCAAGGAACCAGCTATGAGAGTAAGAGGCAGAAAATTACATAAGACAAACCCTTAACTCCTATAAAGGTTTTATCAGCCTTATATTAATACATAACTTGCTCAATCTGCTATCTCCAAATTTATCAGATAGAGATACCAGATAACAAATACCAGACACAGTAAAATTATTGGACACAGAAAGCAGAGTATCTTTTCATTTGTTTTCTTTCTTGTCCCTTTTAGCCAAAAGGGAAATTCTTAGTTTTTGCAGTATGTTATTTTATTTTTCATTTTGTTTGTATTCTGTTGCATTGTTTTGCATTCATTTAAACACTGAGAAGGGGCACATGGGTGGCTTAGTCAGTTGGACATGTGACTCTTGATTTTGGCTGGATTGTGATCTGAGGGTTGTGAGATTGCACCCTACGTCTGGCTCTGTGCTCAGCGCAGTCTACTTGGGATTCTCTCTCTTCCTTGCCTTCTACCCCTCCCCTGGCTTATGAGCCCCCCCCAAAATAAATGAATAAATAAAAAATCTTTAAACACTGAGAGAACAAAAACGTAGAACAGAAAAGGCATAAAGTTGAAGATTTTTGTTGTCAGTAATGCCAGTAATCATACCACTAGTCAAAAACAATAATTTGTGAATTTTTTGGAACCTGAAATGCAGTAAGAAATTAAGTAAGCTGATTTGAAGATAAATTCTTGTTTTGAAAGCTGACTTGTGACTGATTCAACCATAATTTGAATTTAGCTTAGTAAAGCATTAAATAAGTTATATTCCATATCATATTTGTTTATGTTTATCATAATTGAGTGGTTATCACTTGTGATATTACATGCTTTGAACTTTTTTCAGTTTCAACAACAAAAAATTGGCATTCAGGCACAGTAGTGATCTCTCATCTATGGGAGATAGGTTTCTGTGTATTAAACCATTATTGAGATAACTTCAGATTAAAAGTGTATTTGAGATATGTGCTACTGCACATGTATGGGAGCTTGCAATTTAAAAGTGATGATATGTACTATAAGTGAATTCTTAAATTTTAACCCATGTATATGTGCATGTATTTGTGGATGGCACACACATGTGTGGGCAGCCATAATCCAAGAAGTTGAATGACCTGTAGTAAGGCAAACATGAACTCTCTAGTCAGGAAAATCTCAAAAGAGATGGGAAAAAACATCTCCCTTTTTTTTAGTTTGTGATGATACATTATAAAACTAATAGTAAAATATTTTAAACCCATGCAATTTTATTCATTTAGGTATTAAAATTAATAAAAGAACATTTTTATTCTCATGCAGATCTGTTACTTAAAACCTCCAAAACATAATTAGATTACAGTTCAAAATCTGACTTTCTTGGACCATAACATATGTGTAGACAAATATTCCCTCAAATTTAAGAAAAGCTCATTTTACTGACTAAATATCCAATAATTGACATTGCTCCTAAAACCAGTTATTCATAAGCATTCTCTTAGGTTTATTTTTACTTGTGTGTTTATTTAAATAGGCCTTCTACATGAGTTTCCACTGCTATCTAACAGTTTCATTATATTATAAACTTTGTTATACATTTAAAAAATAAATGACATATATATTTGAATACTTAAAATTTTCTGTTTGTTTTCTTAAACTTAGAAGTGAGGGTAAAGTTTATCCCTGTCAGTCTTTCACTTACGTTGTAAATAGTTCCTGCCTATTTAGAAAAATCTGTCTTGGGGCACCTGGGTGGCTCAGTCGTTAAGCGTCTGCCTTCGGCTCAGGTCATGCTCGCAGGGTCCTGGGATCTAGCCCCGCATCGGGCTCCCTGCTTGGTGGGAAGCCTGCTTTCCTCTCCCACTCCCCTGCTTGTGTTCCCTCTCTCGCTGTCTCTCTCTCTGTGTCAAATAAATAAATAAAATCTTTAAAAAAAGAAAAAAAGAAAAATCTCTCTTAATCCTTTACATAAAGTCCTAAGGCTGTAAACAATTTTCTTGTTAATTGTAGTAACAACTTCATAAGGTTGTTGGGAGGTTTAAATTAATTCTGTATGAAGAATTTAGAAAGTTGGAGCACCTGGGTTGGGCATCCAACTCTTGGTTTCGGCTGGGGTTGTAATTTCATGGGTCGTCGAATCAAGCCTGGTGTTGGGCTCTGCACTGAGGGAAGTCTCCTTGAGGATTCTCTCTCTCTGTCCCTCCCCCCCTCAAATAAATAAATAAATCTTTTTATTGTTTTAAATATTTACTTAATTTATTTGAGAAGGAGAGAGCAGGGGAGGGACAGAGGGAGAGGGAAAGAATCTCAAGCAGACTGCCTGCTGAGCGCAGAGCCCCTTGTGGGGCTGGATCTCATGACCCTGAGATCATGACCTGAGCCAAAATCAAGAGTCGGTTGCTTAACCAACTGAGCCAGCCAGGCACCCCAATAAATAAGTCTTTTAAAAAGAGAGAGAATTTAGAAAGTGCCAGGCACATGGCAAGCAGTTTTTAAAAAAGATTAGTGTTGTTCTGTTTTGTTTTTTAATATGTATAAGGAAATACAACCCCCATGGTATCGTATCGTCAAAGCAGTTAATACACAATGAGTACACAGATTGGCACTTAATAGTCCTACAGCCTTACTTGGTAGATTTCCAAGAACTTCCTCAGTTTTTGTTAGAATTCTTAGAGGGAACCAAAATGACCCTTCTTCGGTCATTTTAGGACTTTTTAAATTCACACAATCCACATGAACACAGCAGGAATTTCCCTCTTAGCATACTGCCTCTGAATCCCCACTCGGTGATCCTAAATGAAAAAAGTATTTGTTTTACTTGCATCTTTATTCCATTTGACTAATAAAATTGCTTGAATTTTTTTCTGACTTTACCTGCAAAATTAAGAGATGAAGAGAGGAATGGAAGAGAAAGGATTTTGTACATGCAAACATTTAGGTGTCCTTAAATGTGATTACAACCAGGTACTTTTCCCTAACAATTAGAATAGCCTGCTGTACATCTGTCTAGGGAAAATCCTAACACCTGGACTTCAGAAAGATTAAGTGCTAATTTATATGAAGAGGTAAAAAACATTTAATAGAAACTTAAGTATCTATACCAGTGTGGCATCATATCGCATATACTACCTTCCTATTTATCTTCTTGTGAATATGCTTTGTCTCAACTATATTAAAAAAAAAACAAACCTCAACAGCAACATCCAGTAATATCTTACATCTCTGAAAACCATAGGCTGAGCACAGTATTCTGACAATGGTAGGCACACAATAAATATTTGTTGATGATAGAAATGGAAGTGACAAAATTAAATACACTCAGTGAGGGAATTGAAAATTGGAAGTATCTAGTGAATATTGTAACTAGGGTATCTGGGTCATTAGAGTGATGAGAAAAGAAGGAAAATATAAGAATAAATCAGGGGGCACCTGGGTGGCTCAGTCATTAAGCGTCTGCCTTCAGCTCAGGTCATGATCCCAGGGTCCTGGGAATGAGCCCCTCATTGGGCTTCCTGCTCAGTGGGGACTCTGCTTGTCCCTCTCCCTCTGCCCCTCCCCCCCCTTGTGCTCATGCACTCTCTCTTTCTCAAATAAAATCTTAAAAAAAATAATCAGAATATGAAAGAATGTAATAGAACGAGTTGCTTCTTGGTTTTGATAGTTCATATTTTCTAGCTTACTATGTCACATAAGGATTCTAAAAATGGGGTACAGTTTAATGTGTGATGGGTATACAAAATACAGGGTTTTTTTAAAGGATTTATTTTTAGAGACACAGTGCGAGTGTGGGCACACATGAGCAGGGGAGGGGCAGGAAGAGAGAATCTTTCAAGCAGACTCCCTGCTGAGCATGGAGCCTGCCCTGGCTCAATCTCAAGACCCATGAGATCATGATCTGAACTGAAACCAGGAGTCAGTGGCTTAACTCACAGGAGCCCCACAAAACACAGTTCTAAATTAAGATTAACTCTCAAGTGTCCATTTTATTTGTGGCTTGTGAATGTAGGACAGCATTTCATTTGGGGGGTTATCTTTGATGTTCTTAAGCATTCTTTAGGCTTAGTTAGGTCTGGATGTCTGACTGTTGAAATATTTCAGAAAGAAGCAGGGACCTTTAGAAGGAATTGTGTAAAAGATTATGAGAGAATGGGAATAGTTGAGAGTTATTCTCAGTGCTCTTAAGCCAGTTACAGTTACATTTTGGATCACATATTAATTTATGGAGATGTGAAAAGAGAGTAGCTGTGGAAGAACCACCTTAAAAATCAAAACTTAAAGAGAATTGATAGCCATAACCCAGTGCGTCAATCCATTAGTTTACCTATTCATATTCATTTCTGAGAGAAGTTTGGGGATGTTTCTTATTAGCAAAAGGGAGAAGGGCATGGATAGATGTGTTTAAAGATCTGAAAACAAAATACTACATATTTATAGTGGAAATTGGGTGAAATAGAGGAAAACAAAAGATAAATAAATCACTTAACATTTTGGCATATATGCCTCCTTTTTTCTATCCCTAAGATACACTGATACATAATTTTTTCTGTTTTGAGCATATGTTTTACGATCCGCTTTTCACTTACTATCTGACTAATACTTCCCTGTGTCATTAAATAGTCTACATAATTTTAAATGGCTGCATAGACTAAGATGCAATATGGTTTAACTCATCTTCTATTGTAGGGCATTTAGATTGTTTTAAGTATTTTCTATTAATAGAGCATAGAACATCTCTGTAGATAAATCTTTCCACATACTCCAGATTATTTCCTTAGGATAGATTGCTAGAAATGGACTTGCTGGTCGAACAATACACATTTTTTTTTTTAAGTAATCTCTATACCCAACATGGGGCTCGAATTTACAACTACAAGATCAAGAGTTGCATCCTGTACTGACTGAGCCAGCCAGGTGCCCCAACACACATATTTTTAAAGGCTGCTGATACATATAACTGAATTCCTCTCTCATAATATTATATTAAGGTAATAAACATTTATATTAGGAATCTGAATATAGTCAAATTCTTGGTCTTACAGCATTCAGACTTAACTCTACAGTCAGTAGATAAAACCCAGTTGTGTAAAAGGGGAGACAGAGGTTATTAGTAATTCAAAAAGTATATAATATCTTTGGGGGGGTGGGCTTAAGGAGTACTATGGCAGATTGTATCCATAATGCAAATTTTTATTTATCAATTCTTATTAAAATGAGATAGTACTCTCTACTCCGCATAAGATATATTAAGTATATGTATTTGTTGTAATGTTTACATCAAAATGAGGCTATGTAGTTTGAGTGCTGAATTTTTTATATATTGAAATGTTTTCCT
Organism: Eumetopias jubatus; assembly: GCF_037043125.1. Classification (NCBI taxonomy): domain Eukaryota; kingdom Metazoa; phylum Chordata; class Mammalia; order Carnivora; family Otariidae; genus Eumetopias; species Eumetopias jubatus. Next base: position 81,966,189 of record NW_028274807.1, on the reverse strand, counting down.
TTTTTTTTTCTACTTTTAGCCACATAAAGAAGATCCTTAACATTTCTCAACAATTATATAGTCAACTGATGTAACAATGGTACTAATATTGGGACGAAGACTAAACAGAGAGGATCTTGGGGTGCGTGATTCCCCAGCAACTAAGCGTAAAGTTTTTGAAATGGACCCTAAATCTTTGACAGGCCATGAGTTTTTTGACTTCTCCTCAGGATCATCCCATGCTGAAAACATACTCCAGATATTCAATGAATTCCGAGACAGCCGCTTATTCACAGACGTCATCATTTGTGTGGAAGGCAAAGAATTTCCTTGCCATAGAGCTGTTCTCTCAGCCTGTAGTAGCTACTTCAGAGCTATGTTTTGTAATGACCACAGAGAAAGCCGAGAAATGTTGGTTGAGATCAATGGTATTTTAGCTGAAGCTATGGAATGTTTTTTGCAGTATGTTTATACTGGAAAGGTAAAGATCACTACAGAGAATGTACAATATCTCTTTGAAACATCAAGCCTCTTTCAGATTAGTGTTCTCCGTGATGCTTGTGCCAAGTTCTTAGAGGAGCAACTTGATCCTTGTAACTGCTTAGGAATCCAGCGCTTTGCTGATACCCATTCTCTCAAAACACTCTTCACAAAATGCAAGAATTTTGCATTACAGACTTTTGAAGATGTGTCACAGCATGAAGAATTTCTTGAGCTTGACAAAGATGAACTTATTGATTATATTTGTAGTGATGAACTTGTTATTGGTAAAGAGGAGATGGTTTTTGAAGCCGTCATGCGTTGGGTCTATCGTGCTGTTGATCTGAGAAGACCACTGTTACATGAGCTCCTGACACATGTGAGACTCCCTCTGTTGCATCCCAACTACTTTGTCCAAACAGTTGAGGTGGACCAATTGATCCAGAATTCTCCTGAGTGTTATCAGCTTTTGCATGAAGCAAGACGGTACCACATACTTGGGAATGAAATGATGTCCCCAAGGACTAGGCCACGCAGGTGAGAAAACTGTTTATAAATGAACTACAACATAATTAACAAAAGTTTTTATTTTTTAAATATTTTTAAACCTCCTGAGTGAAATCTCAGTGTAGTCATTTATATATATTGTCTACATGTGGCTTTCCATAATTTAAGATTTGTTTTGGATTATGTAAATCATTAAAATGTCTCTCCCCCTCAAAAAAAAGTTTTTTTAAAGTCTTTGCCAGTGAACACTAGATTCAGCAGTATCATTCTTTGTTATTCGGAGCTATGAAAGGGTATTGCAAAGGGTCTTTGCAACTGTGAACATCTCAACATATTTCTGCTTATTTCTCTTAATCTTTTCTCTTAATCTCTAATCATTCCACTTTTCTTTCCAAAGAGTCTTTGGATATAAAGTAGACTAAAGACTTTGGTAGTCTCGCGGGTGCCTGGGTGTCTCAGTTGGTTAGGCAACTGCCTTAGTCTCAGGTCATGATCCCAGGATCCTAGGATCGAGTCCCACATTGGGCTCCCCCTGCTCTGCAGGAAGCCTGCTTCTCCCTGTGCCTCTGCCTGCCACTCCCCCTGCTTGTGCTCTCTCTCTCTCTGTCAAATGAATAAATAAAATCTTAAAAAAAAAAAAAAAAGACTTTGGTAGACTCTCTTGTACTGCCTCTACATATAAAAAACAATTGGCAGGGGTGCCCAATTGGTTCAGTTGGTTAAGTGTCTGACTCTTGATTTCAGCTCAGGTCATGAATTCAGGGTCATGAGATCAAGCCCTGCATTGGGCTCTGCACTCAGGGGGAGTCTGCTTGAGATTCTCTCTCTCTCAAATAAATAAATAAATCTTAAAAAAAAAAAAAAAAACAATTGGCAAATTCACAGACTTCCTTTTTTCCTAGCAGGCAACTTAAAATATAAAGGTGAAGTAAGTAAGCTGATATATATTGAGTGGATTCTTTTTTTTTTTTAAGGTTTTTTTTTTTTAAGATTTTATTTATTTGACAGAGAGAGACAGCGAGAGCGGGAACACAAGCAGGGGGAGTGGGAGAGGGAGAAGCAGGCTTCCTGCTGAGCAGGGAGCCCGATGCAGGGCTTGATCCCAGGACCCTAGGATCATCACCTGAGCTGAAGGCAGACGCTTAATGACTGAGCCACCCAGGTGCCCCTATTGAATGGATTCTTGATGTAAAACCCAGGTTTCAGATCTCTTCTCATTGTCACAGTAATTTAATGTCAATCTTAATTTTAAAATTTTTTTCTGATTATAAAAATTGTATCATCATTAGAGAGAATTTGGAAGATATTTAGAGGTAGGAATTCAATTCAGTATTAGACTTGTATCTTCTTACAGTGCATTATTTCAATAAAACATACAGATTTTAATTTATAAGCTATAGGAAAATAATATCCATGTCTTAATAATTGAAGGAATAATATTAAAGGTACTATACTGTGAATAAGCAAGAAATGGCTATTGTGAGAAATATAGTAAAGAATCTTGCAGGGCGCCTGGGTGGCTCAGTCAGTTAAGCATCTGCCTTCTGCTCAGGTCATGATCCCAGGGTCCTGGGATTGAGTACCACATCAGGCTCCGTGCTCATCAGGGAGCCTGCTTCTCCCTCTGCTGCTTCCCATGCTTGTGTTCTTTCTCTCACTGTGTCTTTCTGACAAATGAATAAATAAAATCTTTTAAAAAAAATCTAATATTTTTCTAACAAAGCTAATTTTTTTAAATTGTGGTTAAAAAACATATAGCATAAATTTATCACCTTAACCAGTTTTAATAATTGTACCACTCAGTAGTGTTAAATATATTCACATTGTTGTGAAACTGGTATTTACTTTTATTTTCTCATATCATCTCCACTTTTCCTATAAATTTACTAGAGCGTAGCTCTCAAACCAAAATTTTAGCTTTCATTTTGATTATTATTGTTTTGGGATATGATTAAAATTCAGCATATGATGAGATAGCATGTCTTTAAAATCCACACTAGTTTGAACATCACAAGATTTAATCTGTTTCCTCATATGTAAAGTGAGAATGATGATAAATAGTACCTATCTCACAGGTTCTGCCATTGAAACTATTAAATGCAATAATCCTTAAGGTACTCATCATTGAAAGTGGTGCAGAGAAGTACTTAAAAATTATTAGCTATTATTTATAGAGTGTAGTGTAGGTTTGACCCACTTAAGAAAACTCCCAGGAGTGCCTGGTTGGCGTGGTTGGTTAAGAGTTCAATCCTTGGTTTCGGCTCAGGTCCTATCTCAGGGTCTTGAGATCAAGCCCCGAATGGGGCTCCTCTCTTAGCTCAGAGTTTGCTTAAGACTCTCTTTCCCTCCGGCGCCTGGGTGGCTCAGTTGGTTAAGCGACTGCCTTCGGCTCAGGTCATGATCCTGGAGTCCCGGGATCGAGTCCCATGTTGGGCTCCCTGCTCAGTGGGGAGTCTGCTTCTCCCTCTGACCCTCTTCCCTCTTGTGCTCTCTGTCTCTCATTCTCTCTTTCTCAAATAAATAAAATCTATAAAAAAAAAAGACTCCCTCTCCCTCTGCCCCCCCACTTGTGCACTCACATGTGCACGCACGTGTGCACTCTCAAATAAATAAATCTTTAAAGAAAACTCCCAGTACTTGACAGTCTGAACTTTTTATAAATTGGATACAATATTGGGTAATTATTATTATAAAAAATTAATACTTCTTTGTATTTAGGGTTAGAGTACATTTTTTTCTTCAAAGTCAACTGAATTTAGTGAAAAGTAATAATTGCTTTGTAAGAAAGAAGTATATTTGACTCTCAGTTTTTTAACAAGGGACAAAAAACAGAATTTTGTTATATAAATATACTAATTTTTTAAGTTGTTATTTTTTTTAAGGACTACTAAGAAACAGGGGCTGAGCTTAAAAATGTGAAAGACCAAGGTTCTTAAATGTATTGATTAAGAATGCTGAACAGCAGGCGCTTGAGTGGCTCAGTCAGTTAAGCTCTGCCTTCAGCTCAGGTCATGATCTCAGGGTCCTGGGATTGAGCCCCGCATCAGGCTCCCTGCTCAGTGGGGGGAGTCTGCTTCTCCCTCTGCCCCTTACCCCTGCTTGCTTGCTCTCTCTTGCTCTCTCTCAAATAAGTAAATAAAATCTTAAAAAGAATGTTGAACAGCTTTGGGACTGTTCAGAACTTTTCTGGATACATAGTATCCCTCTAAGGGGAAAATTGTGTATTTTTTCAAACAGACTCCCCTTACAGCAGACAGAATGGCTTTGGGTCAAATAGGGCTAATAATAACTTTCCAGCATATATCTCCTATATACGCATAGGATTAGAATTAGGGACCAGGGGATGTATGTTGTAAAATCAAATAAGTTATTTGTTATTAACATTATAAAAATATGACCTAAATGAAATCAGATTGCAGTCTAAAGGTAATTAGGCTTAGATAATACATAGATAATTTTCCAATTCACTTAATTATTTAATTTGTAAAAATGTATTTTACATCCAGTTTTTAAGGGAATCAATCCATTTCATACAGTGAAACACATCTATATATAAGATTTCAATGTCATCTTTCTTTAGGAGGCAAGTAGGAAAAAAACGAACTATAGTTATATCGAGTTTATGGACTATTGTAAATATAATAGAAGATACTTATTTTATGTAGCCATTGTCTAAGGAGCATAAAGAGAATTCCTTATTTTACAACTCTGCCACCACCTCCCGCTCCTTCTGTTCCTTCACTTACCTGTTACTGCATATTAATACCAATCACTAGGAATTTCATTCTCTGAACAATGTGCATCGTCTGTCAGGTTCTCATCTTTCTGAGGAACTCCAAACTTCTTTGAAAGAGGAGTGATGTCTCCACTTCAACTACAGTTCACTCCTCTGACTTCCCCTCCAGTCACTAGACTAAAACTCCTCTCAGTCAGGTCATCACTGACCTTCTATTTGTTATTTGTTAGCCTCTTTTCAATCTTATTCACCTTGATTTCTCTTTAGGATTTGACTTTATCCAGTTGCTTTACTTTTTCTTGAAATTCCTCCATTAGCTTCTGGAACACCTTTTTCCTCACGGTCCTCTTCTCCAGCTGCTCTTTTTCCCTTTGATGGTTCTATATCTGGCCTTTGAAATATTGATAATCCCCTGGGTTCACAGCTCTCTGTCTTGCCTTACATCACATCTTCCTAGATGATCTCATCTACCCTCTTGATTTTAATTACCATACATGCTATTGACTAGCAAACCTATAACTCCAGCCCAGACTTTTCTCTTTCATTTATTCACCCATTCATTCAGCCAATTTTTTAAAAAAATTATTTATTTGTTTGCTTATTTTTACCTCAGGATGCATCTTTAAAACAATAACATAGGCTAAATAACACCCCACTTGAAGTTAATATTTTTTTTCATATTAACTAATACCCAGTCCGTATTCAGATTTCCCCAGTCTTTTCCAAACTGTTCTTTAATGAACCTTGATCCAATCCAGTACCGCTCATTGCATCTGGTTATTCCCATGAAGTCTCTTATTCCAGAACAGTTTCTTTTTCATGATTTTGTTGATGGGCAAGTTGTCCAGAAAATATTCCACCTTCTGTATTAGGTTGCTTCCTTATGCTGTCACTTAGCTGAATTTAGCTATGTTTTCTGGAAACTGGAAGTTAGTTCAACAAGCTTCCGCTTGATGGAGACAAGTTAAATATTTTTGGCTAGAGTTCATCCTAGGTAATGTGTATATTGTATTGCATTACTTTAGGAGACACAGCATATCTGGTGGTCCCACCATTAGTGATGCAAAGATTAACTCGGATTAAGGTGATAACAGTCTGTTTCCACCACTGTTCAGTTAGGTTATAGTCCTCACATCAGCCAGGATTTCTTCATGGTTTATCCTGTGCCGAGTGTTCTCCAGAGTTCAGTCCATACTGGATATTCTACCTATATATACCCACATGTCTCTTAAATAAGAAAGAAAACTCCAACGTACATTGTATTAAAAACAAAGGATGATAATGGTTACCTAAAAAGAGGATAAGGACCAATCTAAGAGCACAGAAGCTTTGGTAATATGCACTACCAGTTGTAAACCCTCAGGAGAAAAAACAGTAGAGACCAATCATGGGAGTAAAGCTTAGGAATAGTTGTCTTTTTATTAACATATATGATGCAACCTGAAGTCTCTGTACTACTACATAATGACTACTTTTTAATAAATGACAAATGCAAGTATCATGATGTCTTCAGAGTACTGACTTCAGAATCAGGTCTAGACTGGGATTTGGCTCTATACAAATAGTTAATACCATGACCTTAGGCAAAACATTTTAACTTTTCTATCAATTTTCTCATCTGTAAAATAAGCATAATACCACCTCGTAAGATTGTGAGGATTGGAAATAGATACGAAAAGTACATAACCTAGTATTATACACAAAAATGCACAGTAAAGATTTTTGCTGGTTTCATGAAGAAAATAATCAAAATACATTGTAAATTTGCGCTCTGCTTTTACAGAATAGGAAACGTGCTTTGAAAGACAGATATGCTTGATATCAAATAGTTTAAGAATAGTTTGTTCATGTCTATGGAAAAAATTGATGCTCTTTGCCACATTCCATTGAGCAATAGAGATAGCTAAGATTTAATAAGCTTGTCATTTTGAGGTTTGAATTAGTTAATTAAGTACTTTTCTAAAAACTTTCTACTACCTCTTGTCTAACAATCAGTTATTATATAATGAAAATTATGTCCATAATGAAGACAAAGTTCAAATTCCTAATGGAAACCAATAAAAACATGAAGATTATGATTAAGATTTTTTTAAAAGATTTTATTTATTTATTTGACAGAGAGAGCACAAGCAGGGGGAGCAGCAGGTAGAGGGAGAAGCAGGCTCCCCGCCAAGCAGGGAGCCTGAGGTGGGGCTCGATCCTAGGACCCTGGGATCATGACCTGAGCCAAAGGCAACGTTTAACCGACTGAGCCACCCAGGCGCCCCTGATTAAGATTTTTTTTTTAAGAAATAGTATTTTAAAATTCAGTGTTCTGAATTTTTCTTCCAGTTCCTCTTAAGAATGATAGTCTACTATATTAGATGCATAGTTTACCTCTTTTCCACATTAGTTCATTTTTAATTTTTTTAAATGGTTTCTTTTTTTAAGATTTTATTTATTTGTCAGGGAGAGAAAGAGAGAGCACAAGCAGGGGAGCAGCAGGGTGAGGGAGAAGCAGGCCCCCACTGAACAGAGAGCCCGATGTGGGGCTCCATCCCAGGACCCTGGGATCATGACCTGAGCCGAAGGCAGACGCTTAACCGACTGAGCCACCCAGGTGCCCCTCATTTTTATTTTTAACTCAAACATTTTTCATGAAAGTATACATGTAAGTCTCCCTCCACCTGATCCTTTATAGATCAGTTCTCCCCAAAGGATACTACTGTTAACCAGTTTTTTGAACTCTTTAAAAATATTCTTTGTGTATGTATATATTCTAGGTATATGTATATATGCACACATACTTCCCTGCTTTTTTTTATACACTGAGTTCTGTGCCTTGTTTTTATCATTTATAAGTATCTTGGAGGTTATTCCACATCGGCACATATAGATCTTTAAGCCAGTCTGTTCAGCATATTCTTTTACTATGAACAAATCACTAAGCGGGAAGCCAATGTTTTCAAAGGTTGTTTGGCAAGCATGGGATCCAAACAAAGGGAGTTAGTAGATCTTTAGAACAGGAGTCCTATCAGCTAGTATAGCTTGAGGAAATCTCACCCACCATAAAAATATTCTTACCAAAGAACCAGTAATGTTCAAGTTAGCTAAGCTAAGATTCTCTTTCCCTTGGACAAGAATTTGAGTGGACACAGGAGATGTTTGCCTCTGTGATTATTTACTTTTTCATTCATTTACTTTTTGCTTCTATGATAAACCAATCCCTCTTTTGATACATAGTTCTTTCTTTAGATATATTAATACACTGAGTTTAGTAACTATCATACCTTACAGACTAGAGAGCCAGGTGGTCTCTTCAGGGCTTCAAGTCTCATATCTCTATTTTAGTTAATTATTTTGTTTGATAGCTCAGTTTTCAGGTATTTTTGAGTCTTGGAATGGTGAATAGATTATATTACTAACATCATTCCCTTCTTTCTTCCAATTCCCTACTATATGTAAACATTGCCTTTCCTATTGTGCTTTTTAAATACATTCAGTTATTGGGGCGCCTGGGTGGCTCAGTTGGTTAAGCGACTGCCTTCAGCTCAGGTCATGATCTCAGGGTCCTGGGATCGAGCCCCACATCGGGCTCCCTGCTCCGCGGGAAGCCTGCTTCTCTCTCTGACCCTCCCCCTGCTTGTGTTCCCTCTCTCGCTGTCTCTCTCTCTCTCTGTCAGTCAAATAAAAAAATAAATAATCTTTTAAAATAAATAAATAAATAAATACATACATACATTCAGTTATTCTTCCCAGTAGCCATTAGCCATTCCCAGTGACTCCTTTTATTGGTGAGAATTAGTTTGACCTATCTCTGGCATATTTGGCATTAATAATAAGTAGGTCTGTTATTTCAGCCAACAAGTTCTGTATTTTGCGTTTTGAGATTTTTTTTTTTTTTAAGATTTTTTTTAAATTTGGGGAGCCTGGGTGGCTCAGTCGTTATGTGTCCGCCTTCAGCTCAGGTCGTGATCACAGGGTCCTGGGATCAAGTGCCTCATCGTGCTCCCTGCTCAGCAGGAAGCCTGCTTCTCCTTCTCCCACTCCCCCTGCTTGTGTTCCCTCTCCCACTCTGTCTCTGTGTCAAATAAATAAATAAAATCTGTTAAAAAATTTTTTTTAATTTATTTATTTGAGAGAGGGAGCACGAGCAGGGGGAGGGGCAGAGGAGAGAATTATTTTATCTTTCACATAAATCAAAGAATGTAATCTTTTAATTTGATCTTTTCTTAAATTCATGATAAAAGAGGGTGATGATTTTTTAAAAAAAACAATATTTGCCATAGTAAAAAAAAGGATAATTTAGTTGTCATACTTTCCCAGGAACAAATGGTAAGATTTAATACTAAAACAGCAAATATTTGTTATTTAATCACAGCAGAATCAGGATTTTCACTTTAAAGCATTAATAAAATAATGTTCACTCTAAAAAATAGGTTGAATGGGGTATCCAGACTTTTATTCATCCTGTGCTATCATCTTGACTGCCTTTTTGTTCCAGTTACCATTATCAGCTGTAGTAACTTACTTCCGTTAAGGCAGTCATCTCCCTGCCTTAGATAAAAATTTTTCCAAGCTCAAGAAATAAAAAATAACTTTTTTAAAAAAGATTTATTTTAGAGAGAGAGCCCTCACGCAAGCAGGAAGAGGGGGAGAGGGAGAGAAACTCAAGCAGACTCCCCACGGAGCTGGGAGCAGGATGCCAGGCTTGATCCCACAACCCTGAGATCATGACCTGAGCCAAGACCAGGAGTCCAGCCACTTAACTGCCTGAACCACCCAGGCGTCCCTAAAAATAACTTCTCCTGGATTAACAGTCTCTAATGAGAACACCAGACTTGTCTCTAATTAAGTTAAGAGCCATTTGGTTGTAAATAAGACCTTCAGTACAGGTAAAACTACTAGTTTGTTGATCCTTTCAGATAAAAACACATTTCCATAGACACTGAAATGATCCTTTATTTAGTGGGACTAATTGTTTTAGCCATTAGTTTTTGGTGCTATTTTCTCTTCTTACTACAAGGTACAAAAAGAGACAATATATGTTTATTAGGCTAAGAAGTCTTGAAAAAAGCAAGCAAATTTAAGCAAAGAGAAACTGTAAAATAAATCATATTTGGGGACACCTGAGTGGCTCAGTTAGTTAAGTGTCTGACTCTTGATTTTGGCTTAGGTCATGATCTCAGGGTTTTGAGACTGAACCCCACGTTGAGCCCCATGCAGGGTGTGGATCCTGCTTAAGATTCTCTCTCTCCCTCTGACCCCCCCACCGTGATGCCACTTCTGCTCTCTCTCTGTCTCTTAAAAAAAAATAAAAAATAGGGGAGCCTGGGTGGCTCAGTCGATAAGCGTCTGCCTTCAGCTCAGGTCATGATCCCAGCGTCTTGGGTTCGAGCCCCACATCGGGCTCCCTGCTCTGCGGGAAGCCTGTTTCTCCCTCTCCCATTCCCCCTGCTTGTGTTTCCTCTCTCACTGTGTCTCTCTCTGTCAAATAAATAAATAAAATCTTTAAATAAATAAATAAAATGTTATAAGGAAAGTGTATAAAAGACAATTCTATAATATATAGTAGTTACCTTGATTTTATATTAAAATAATTGGGGGTCATTGAACCCCAGTGACAGTATTTAGCAACTTTTGTTTTGATCAATCAATAAGTAAGGAAAATCACATGGATTTGTTTTAGAGGTATTTTAAGTGTAATTTTAGGAAATGATACTTCTATGGAAAGAAGGATAAGTTAATAGTTATACCAAGTATCTGGTGTTATTCTCTATTTATTTTAATAGTTTCATTTTAGAATTATTTGGAAAATAGTATTGATAATATTTCAGTCCTTCTGATAATGTCTTACTATATACTAGATTAGGGTTATATGATTTGCTGGGTTCCTAAAAGTAATTTTTATTACATCTATGAACAGGATTCTTTTCTACAATATATTTTTCTGATTTTATAATGGAAAAATATACCTGGCATGGAACAGGTGAATGATTATTAGTTGAAAAAGCTATGAGTAAATGTAGCTAGAAACAGTATCTCTGTTAAAGTGACATACCAGTACTGCTTAATTTTGTTTTTTTTTCTAGTGTAATTGTGAAACTCATACTGACTAAAACTACAAATCAGTGTTCTGATGTGGTCTTTTTTCCTTCCACATTTAAGTTAAGAGGGATTGTTAGCATTTTGCTTCATGAGATCAGAATTGTAACAACCATAAAATGTAGTTACAGGACCTTTTTCATTTCAGTTATATTTGTGAAAAAATATAAAAGCCAAATAATTTTAAAATTCCAAACTTTCTACTGAGCCTTATGAGTAACAACAAAGAACTTGAATAAGCTTTTAGTTTTTCCTGTGTCTATCTTAAATTTAAACTATAAAATAAAAGAAGTCCATGATTAATAAACCTTAGGATTCTCTTAGTGCTCTAAATGTTGTTTTTTTCCACTCTAAAAATAGTCCATGTTCATTATCATTTTGAAAATTTGTGTTGATAGAAAGAAGGAAGCCACACTATCCAGAGATAACCATCATTAGCACTTGGTATATTCTTTCCAGACACATTTTTTACATAGTATTGATCAGACCTTCTGTACAATTTTTTGTCTTGCTTTTTTTCCTTTAACATTCTGTGTTATAAACTCTGTTAACACTTTAAGGACTGCTTGGTGTTTTGATTTGGGTTACTTTAATGTACTTAACTTTAAAAATTTATTTTAAAAAGTATATTCCGAACAAATACATACACTCCTTTAAAGGGTACTTAGATTATACTATGAATTAGTTTTTTTAGAACTAGCAATATGGGGTGCTTGGGTGGCTCAGTCGGTAAGCGTCTGACTTCAGCTCAGATCATGATCCCGGGGTCTTGGGGTCAAGCCCCTGCATTGGGCTCCCCGCTCAGCAGGAGTCTGCTTGTCCGTCCCCCTCTGCCCGTCCTCCTGCTCTTGCTCTCTTTCTCTTAAATAAATAAATAAAATGTTAAAAAAAAAAAACTAGCAATCTGATAAAAAATCACTATATTCCTACATTATCTTACCTTAGTATGGCTATACATATCTGAATTACTGCAAAACTGCATTTAAGTCATCCTTACTATTCCCAGGATTCCAGTTGAGTTAGGTAGGATCTTTGGACTGCTTTACAATTTTTAGGGCAAAACTCAAAGAAAAAAAATACCCATAGAAATTTTCTGTGGAAAATGATGTCACTAAATCCCTTGCAAATGCTCTCAAAGTCACTGGCAGCCTGTACTATTTGGCACATGCTCAGAGAATAAACTTAACTGTTTACTTTATAATAATGTTCTACTTTCTTTATGTTAATGGTATGTTTTTAGAGTTTTCAACAATCTTGAGTATTTTATCATTTATACATTCTTATAATAATTGTTTTAGGTCAACTGGCTATTCTGAGGTGATAGTTGTCGTTGGAGGCTGTGAACGGGTTGGAGGATTTAATCTTCCATACACTGAGTGCTATGATCCTGTGACAGGAGAATGGAAGTCTTTGGCTAAGCTTCCAGAATTTACCAAATCAGAGTATGCAGTCTGTGCTCTAAGGAATGACATTCTTGTTTCAGGTAATTAGAGAATTATTACAGTAGCTACTTTTAATTTGAACACAGCTTGGCTGTTTTAAACAATAGTAGTGTCTCAGAAGAAAATATGAAAGTGAATATACCCACTTTCAGCAGAAAGTATTTGTTATACAACAAAACTGAGAATGACTTTTTGCTCTTAAAAGCAGGCTCAAGATGATCCAGAATGATTTATAAAAGATCCACCAGAAAAATGCCTTTAATTGTCAAATTTTAAATGCTCTCAAGTGCATATAGGATATGGTATAATTTTTAAAACTTTTACCTGTTAACTTTGTTTTAAGGAACACAGTGAAGTATGCAAAGTGCAAATTACTCATAGAATTAATTAAGCATCTCTGATCCACCCAGGTTTTCTGAAATTCTCCCCAAAGTTTATAAAATAGGATTTTCCTTAAAATTCTTAATTTGAACTTCTTTTATGTGATGTTACATCTAAAATCTGAGACAATAAAATGACAGACTTATACAAAGTATAACTACATTATCAATGGTTTTGAGTCTGTTATTTGGTTAATAATTTTACCAGCTTTGGAGTTACGCTATTACTACATGTTGAACAATATAACAACACATACTTTATTTTGTACAATGGTATGCTTTTTGAAAAAATGGATGATTTTTAAAAATCTTTTTAAAATAATTCTGTTGTTTGGGTGCTTCTGATGTCTCATTCAAATCAATAGTCTTATACATTTGTAAAATTCATATTCTGCATTTTATTATTTGGGGCCTATAATTCTCAAGATCACAGTCGGCAAAGTTTAAATCTGCTCTGTAGAACTGTTTCCATTAAGCTTTAAGAGGGTCCTTGTTTCATTTATTGAACTGAATTCACAAATTCTTGGGGTGAATAATTCCCATGTTATATCTATGCCTTAAGCATAAATCCCTTGGTGATACACATATTATTGTGTGTACATTGTTTTGCATTTAAAGGTGGAAGAATCAATGGCCGTGATGTGTGGATTTATAACTCACAGCTAAATATTTGGATCAGAGTTGCTTCTCTAAATAAAGGCAGATGGCGTCACAAAATGGCTGTCCTCCTTGGTAAAGTAAGAGAAACCACTTTTTATTACTATTGCTGGCACATTCCCAAAATAAATACCACAGTTGAATCCTTCATCTCACTCTCTGGGTATTTTGGATTCAAATTGTATTTCCTTCTATTTCTAACCTCAATAGATAAACTGAAGGTATAAACAATTTGACACTGTACTTTTGAATGGCTACTTTGTTCTCCCAATTTGGAATTTGTGGCAGTGCAGCACATTTCTCTTTTCATGCTCCATTGGAGTCTGAATGCCTAAGAAGCATTGGAAAATAAAGGAGTTACATCAAGTACAAAAACAGGCCAATGTCTAATCCAAGCAATCTTTTTCCCTTTATTGACTTTGGCAATCAGGCAGAGATATATTTATCTAGACTGATGTTATTTTTTTTCTTTATGCAAGTTAGAGACAAAACAAATTTAAAATAGTGTTAAAATAAATTCACCAATGTATTTTAAAGAAAATTGATTATTGACTGCAGCTAATAAATATTTAAAAATATATAATTTGGGGGGCGCCTGAGTGGCTCAGTTGGTTAATCATCCGACTCTTCATCTCAGCTCAAGTCTTCATCCTCAGGGTTCAAGCCCCGTATTGGGCTCCATGCTGGTTGTGGAGCCTACTTTAAAAAAATAAGTAAATAAATGTATGTTGGTTCTGAACCATTCTCTGTCCTTGGGAACCTGAGAAACACTTGTGGACTAGTGGTTTTCAAACTTTTTAAAAGCAGCCACACCTTCTTTTTTAAAGTTAAAAAAGTTAAATCTAATATAAAAAGCCATTACATAGAACAGATAAAAATACAGCAGTATGCCAAGGGCTCTTTAGCTTTTCTTTGCCTCCATCTCACTTAGCTCCTTCAAAGCTACCATAAATTAATGAGCAGTCTGAATAAAAGCAGCATACTTGCTTGCACATGTGTTTCTGACTGGTTCCCTGATACTCCCTTCTAAAAAGATTGTTGCCTCTTGGGCCCTCGCGGAGACATTTTAGAGCAACCAATGAGAAAACAGAACTGCTCTAATAGAAACAGAGATGGTGCAGGAACCCTTCCCAATCAGCCTCTCATCAGCCCTTGTCTGTTTCCCCATAGAGGCTTCTTGAAATTTCTATACCACAGAATATTAGTTTCTCAAAGCACAGTTTTGAAAGCTACTGTTAATTCCTAAGGATGTTGATCTATTGTGCTGCTGCTGTCGACAAGGTCAATGAAATAATGAGGACCTTGGGATAGATGTAATGGAAATAAAATACTAATTCTAAAAAAAAAAATTAAAATAAAATACTAATTCTATTTGGATATTTTCCAAAATCACTAGTTTGTCAGTAATTACTATGTTATATATAGTTTTGGTAGCCATGCTTCAAGAATGATAAAATATTACTGAAAGTGACAGCTAAAATATTCAAGGGGTTGGAAAGAGAAGAGAGCTGACTTAAAAAAATTGTAATTATTTAGCCTGGAAGTACAAAGGCAAATGCATATGACTTATGTCTCAAATATCATGTATGGATTGGTGAACACAAATTTATTTGACAAATGTTAGTATACTTGGCTTGAAGTTACTTAAAACTTAGAAGCAGTAAATCAAGACATGAAAGGAATCTTTCCTACCTTACATAGCAAGTACTCACATCATGGAAACTGTTACCCTAAAAAAATTACAATATAAACTGAATTCAAACCTATAAAAGTATTTAAATTTATAAATGGTCTCTTTAAAAAACCTGGGTAAGATGATTTGGAATAGAGAATCTGAGAGTAGGAAGGAATCGTAGAGAAAATTTCGTGTAACTTTTTCAATTTATAAAGAAACCTAATTCAAAGAGATCAGTCACTTGCCCAAGGTTACACAGAAAGTGATAAAGCTGGGGCAAAGCAAAGTTCAGGATTTTCTTAATCTAGAGTCCTTTCATCTTGGTGCCCACAACATATATTTTTAATTTATGCATGCAGGAGAATGGTAAAAAGTTTAATCCTCAAAATTATGTGATAGGTACTATTACTGTGTACATTTTTATTGAGGAAACAAAGACTGACTCTCAGAGGATAAGTAAACTGCCCGAGGTTTACATTTCATAGCAATGCTAAATATTGAACCCTGCCTCTCCTGACTTCAAAGCCATGCCCTTAATTGCTACATTGTGTCACAGTTTCCATACACTCTTCCAGCTGGGTGACCTTGAGTAAGTTACTTAACCACTCTGAACTTCATAGTGTTGGGAGAACAAACCCACCAAGAGATCATTTTAACATAATTTGAGAAGTGCAACATTGAAATACAAAATAGCATTGGCTGCTCTAGAAATTTGGAGGAGTACAGAAAGATAAATTGTGGACAGACTTGAATATGAAGTTTGGCCTTGACCACTTAGGCATCTGTCGTTGAACTATTAAGAGTTGGTGAAGTATTTTAGGAAGATGAATCTGTGGTTGAGGGAGCACAAGAGTGGAGACCAGGAGATTAATTGAGAAGTCTAAAATGGTATGGATCCTGAAGTAGGATAGTGGCAATGGGAAACAAAAGGAAGGGACAGATGTGAGATGCCATGAAAGAAGACTCAGTGGGACTTAATGGTTACTTAGATATGGAGGGAAGAATTGATAATTACTGTCGATTAAAGGAATTGTGGATGTTAAACTGAAAAACCTCTTTTAAGTTAAAAGTTTCTTGTGTGTCTCATGATTCTTAACGGGTTATCGGCATATAGGTCATTTAATAAATGGCTTGTTGATTAGTTCAGCTGTCACATAAAGATACTAATTTGCCTTCCTCATATTTGTGGAAGCCCTTTGAAATATACAGTATAGAGTTCATTATGTGTCAGGTACTTTGCTAATAAGCACAGTAGATACTAAAAGGAACAACAAGATAGGCACTGCCCTCAGTGATCTTACAGTCTAGTATTCCTTATCTAATATTTTAGTTTTATAGCTTTATTACTTCATAATAGTCAAACATTTTCATCATCCATGAGTGTGAGCATTAAAGAATCATGTAATTCTCAGTGTAAGCAGTATCATTCTTAAAGGTGTGAAGATTCGTTCTTGGGGGTGAAAAAATTGTACTCTTTCATATATAAAACACAGATATACATACAGTACATAAACAGATACACAGTATATCTGTGGTATTAAAACTTCATTGGAAGGTGCTATTATGAAAAAAAATGTCTAAAAAGTCTCCTTGGTGGTGAGAGGGTGCTAATAAAAGTCTCTAAAACTAAGCTAAATTTATTGCAATTATAGTTATCAAGGGCTTTTTAAAGAGGACAGATCCCTTAACTCCTTAGCCAACTAGTTAAAAATTCAGACTTTTGACAATTAGGATTTTTCCATGTATTTTGCATATAGGTATATGTTGTTGGAGGCTATGATGGACAAAACAGACTTAGCAGCGTAGAATGTTATGATTCCTTTTCAAATCGATGGACTGAAGTTGCTCCCCTTAAGGAAGCAGTGAGTTCTCCTGCCGTGACTAGCTGTGTAGGCAAATTGTTTGTGATTGGTGGAGGACCTGATGATAATACTTGTTCTGATAAGGTAAGCCATGTTCTCTTATAAAAATTACCAATGATGTATATGGGAAGAAGAATACACAAAGCTTATCAAATAGATAGCAAGGTCCCTTAGTGTGAGGGAACCTTTTAAAAATTGTCTAGTACTTTATACTTTGGGGGGAAAACACTGAGTTTCAAGTTACTGAAGTGAACTCCTAATATATCTAACAATTTCTGTAAAAAGCATTATCTAATCTTTTTTAAATGAAACTAATCTCAGCATTGGAATATTATACTAAATAAATTGTTTTAAACCTTTTACTGCTATAGTCTATAGAATCAAAAAATTACTGACAACACAGTTGGGAAGTGAATTAGCAGAGGGTAAGACAGTAACTACACTGCTTCCAAGTGGGTCATCTTCTGCATACTTTAAAAGTATTTTTTAGAACAAAAAAGAGGAAAGGAAACCTCTGTAATGTCAATAGAGGGCAGCTCAAAGTTGCTACAGTTCATCGAATTCCTGGGACAAAACATTTCCTTCCTGACATCTCAGAAAATACTGTTATTCTGGAATTGTCTGATGCCTAACCTGTTTAGCAATTGTTAACTGAATTTTGTCAATCAATTTTTTTTTTAAAGATTTTATTTATTTGAGAGAGAGAGAGAGAACATAGGGAGGAGCATAGGGAGAGGTATAAGCAGATTCCGTGCTGAGCACAGAGCCTGATGTGGGTCTCCATCTCACAACCCTGAGATCATGACCTGAGCTGAAACCAAGAGTTAGACACCTAACCGAATGAGCCACCCAGGTGCCCAATCAATTATTTAATTAAACTTTAATGTGGTCAAATGTTACATTTTTAGAATTCAGAATTTGTGATAATTCAAAGTATACTAAATTGAAGTTTACTTGTGTTCTTTTGAGGAAAGGACTTCCTAAAAGCATAGAGAAATTGTATTCAGATTGAGGTATTGTTATCCTATTTAACACAATTTTTTAAAAATCTAGACTGTTGGGGCATCTGGGTGGCTCAGTCGGTTGAGTGTCCGACTCTTGATTTCAGCTCAGGTCATGATCTCAGGGTCTTGAAATCAAGCTGCACGTTGGGCTCCATGCTCAGCAGGGAGTCTGCTTGAGATTCTCTCTCTCTCCCTCTCCCTCTGTTTCTGCCTCTCCCCCCACTAATGTGCATTCTCTCCTCTCTCTCTCTAAAATAAACAAATCTTAAAAAAAAAAAATCTAGACTGTTAGTTTAATGAAAGTAAGTAAAGAAAACTTATCATGGTAGTGTAGTATCCATTCATCCTGGAAACAACCTGTGTTTGTTACTCTATTCTGTTTGATAGTAATAAATTTGCATTTCTTTTGAGAATTTTATAAATCAGACATCTCCCTGTCAAGCTAACCTTTCTTAATTCTGTGAATTAATGTGAATTAATTAATGTAGTTAATGGGATTTAATTTTTAATCATGTTTCTATGTATTAGTAGACTTTTTTATTAAGTAAATTTGCATTTTTGTTTATAAATTTCAATAAAATATTTCTGTGTATTACTAGGTTCAATCTTATGATCCAGAAACCAATTCTTGGCTACTTCGTGCAGCTATCCCAATTGCCAAGAGGTGTATAACAGCCGTATCCTTAAACAACTTGATATATGTTGCTGGCGGACTGACCAAGGCAATATATTGTTATGATCCAGTTGAAGATTACTGGATGCATGTACAGAATACATTCAGCCGACAGGTAATGACATAAAACAGGTCCAAAAGAAAAATCAATCTAGGAGGGTCCAAATACGTGGCCATTATAAATGTACTGTAATTTCACTGTTAATATATTTCATGTATGCTTGAATTATTTCATAATTTTTAAAACCACGTAAAGCATGTAGTATGCCTGTTTTGAACTCATTTCAGGGAATTGTTTTATTGAAATAACTTATTTTGTACCATCCCATGGTGAAGCAGCCGTTGCACTTGGGCTGGTAGTTTTTTTTCCCTTGACCACTTAGAATCTACTCCTGTCCTTATCCCTATCTCTTACATATTTTGAAAGAGAAGAAATGCTCCCAAACTGGTTTTCTTTCCTTCTGTGGTTTTAATTATAAAAGAAATGGCTGGGCTCAGGTTTCCCTCATCCGTGTACACTACCTATACCCCTACTCCACCTCCACCCCCTGCCTCCCAAAAAGCCTTCTCTCAGCCTTTGATTCATGACTCTGCCCTCCCTCCAACCACCAAAATGCTTGATGTTCTAATGCTGGAAATCTGGATCTACCTATATACTACTCTAGAGTTATACTCAGAGGTCATTACAAGTAATCTCCTCAGTCTCATCCATATTCTCTTATTTTTTCTATCCAACCCTTAAATATGAGCATTCCTTGAGTCTCTTTCCCCTACCCACTTCCTAGTTTATTCTCTATTCCTGAGTGGTCACATTTATTGCCCAGTACTGATGACTTCAAATCTTTATCTTCATTAAAGCCTCTCTCTTGTGCCCCAGACTCAAATTTCCAACTGCCTATTTGGTATTTTTTATGATGTCCTAAGAGTTCAAACTTAAAACAGAATTCACCTTCTTCCCCAAGCCTACTTTTTCTGTTTCCAAACAACCCTAGTGAATGGAAAAACTGTTTCTTCCTTACTAACACTCACAACACTTCTGGCACCAGATACTAGATTTATTCCAACCAATTCTCCATCTCTAGCTGAATGTCTTACAGTTCAATTCAGTTCTGACACTATCTACCTGGAGTTAGCATCAGATTCCACAAGTTGAGGGCTCAGTTCAAGACTGCCACTGCTCTAGATGCCAAACGCTAGTTCCAGCTTGTCGCCAGTACTTTTGACTGGCTATAAATTAACATTCCCACAGCCCCCTCCTTGGGTTCAATTATTTGCTAGAACAGCTCACAGAACTTAGGGAAATACTTATGTTTATCAGTTTATTATATAATAAAGGATATCATAAAGGATACAGATGAAGTGGCACATAGGGTAAGGTCCAGGAGGGTCCCAAGCACAGGAGCTTCTGTCCTGGAGTTGAGGTGCACTACCCTCCCAGCACATGGATATGTTCACTAACCCAGAAGCTGTTCACATCCTGTATTTTGGGAATTTTTATGGAGTGGGGATGAAAGTTTTAAGATTCTAATTATGGCTTGATCTTTTGGTGAGCAGCACCCCCATCCAGGAGCCAACCGACAATCACCTCAAAAGACTTTCCTATCACTCAGGAAATTCCAAGGGATTTAGGAGCTCTGTATCAGGAACTGGGGGCAGAGACCAATATATGTTTTTCTATTATTTCATACCTAGACTTAATTTCTTAGATTTTCCTCACTTTCTCCTAAATTTGAATCCATTATATCAGTTCTATGTCCTCAGAGTTTTTCCTGTTCTTTTCTATTCCTATGGTTCCTGCTTTTGTTCAAGTTCTTATCAGTTCTTCCCTAAACAAAAACAGTATTCTAATTAGTGTTCTTTAATGTCTTCTCTCACCCATTTTGCCACTAGTTGTTTTCCCATAAATCTTATGTGTCTCCTCTGATTGGAAACATACTGAATAAAATCCAAGTTTCCCCACTTCATTCTAGGCCTTCTGTTGTCTGACCTCTGCTTGCCTTTTCAGCTTCACTTTCTGCAACTTTATCCCAATTATATAAGTGTCTGTAAAATTGCATATGCTATATAGATTGTATGTGTTCTTGCCTTGGTTCATGATGTTCTCTCAGACTCTAATGTCTTTTCTACCTTCTCTATTTGTAATTCTACTCTTTCAAGGACGACTTTATAGTTACAACAAACTGAAGTTTCCCTGTTCAGGATTAATCTCCTTCTTTTCTGATACGTCACTGCACTTATACCTCTATTATGGCGGTCATAATATTCTGTTATGTAATGTTTATTTCCATACCAGAATTCCGTCTTCTTGAGAATACTATTTTTTCTAACTCATTTTCTATGTATCTTGCATTAATTGGTGCTCAGTAAATATTTATTGAATAAGTAAACAAATGAGACAGGGCAGTAACAAGAGACCTAATTTTAAGAGTCTTATATGCAAGATGCGTAAGAGATATAGACTGTAAAGGTAATGAGTAGGGTTTGAATGTAACACCATTTTTCTAAAGTTTTTGACATTGAGGTATAGTCTCTAAAATGTATTCAAAGTAACATTGCCTCAACTGATGAAAGGGACATAATAAGACCTTCAGCTTCATGGTATAGAGGGAATATAATCTTCTATCCCTCTTGTATCACATTTGAGTAAAAATGAATCACATTCTCTAGTTCAATGGCCTTTCCTGGAAAGGACAATCTCCAGGTCTGTAGAGGTGAGGGTGTGCCCTACCATATAAGAACCCATATTATAGCCACATTCACCTGTGCGACAAGTGTTTACACTTACTTATAATTTTTTTTTAAGTAAACTCTACCCCCAACATGGGGCTTGGACTCCTGACCCTGAGATCAGGAGTCACATGCTCTACCAACTGAGCCAGCCAGACACCCCAATTTCTAAATTTTTTAATCAAAGCTAATCTTTATTGGCTTACAGTGAATATTTTAAAGTATAATACAGGGGCGCCTGGGTGGCTCAGTTATTAGGCGTCTGCCTTTGGCTCGGGTCATGGTCCCAGGGTCCTGGGATCAAGCCCCACATCGGGCTCCCTGCTTGGGGGGAGGCCTGCTTCTCCCTCTCCCACTCCCCCTGCTGCTGTTCCTGCTCTCGCTATGTCTCTCTCTGTCAAATAAATAAATAAAATATTTAAAATAAATAAAGTGTAATGCATTTTTGCCAAGAAGTACTGTTCATTCAGAACTTGGCTATACTGTAGAAAATGATAACAATTTAGGAAGATAATTTTCAGCATCTATCATAATGCAGGGCGTACAGTGAATATGTTTCTAACTACATGATTGAGATAAAACTAAGAATAAACAACAGGACAAACATGGCACATTTTTTCTAATTAATGAATAACACGACTTTGAAAATTTCAAAGAAAAAACATTTAGCTCAGAAGTATATTAAATCACGGGGCGCCTGGGTGGCTTAGTCTTTAAGCATCTCCCTTCAGCTCAGGTCATGATCCCAGGGTCATGAACCTGGGATCGAGCCCTGCATTGGTCTCCCTGCTCGGCGGGAAGCCTGCTTCTCCCTCTCCCACTCACCCTGCTTATGTTCCCTCTCTTGCTGTCTTTCTCTCTGTCGAATAAATAAAAAAATCTTTTTTTTAAAAAAGTATATTAAGTCTATTATGACAAAGAGAAATCATTGAAGTCCAAATCAAATATTCTACGTCAAATCTCTTGAAACAAAAAACACGGAGATTTCTGGGATTATCTTTTCTCCTCAGTTCATTCTTACTACCAGTACCTCTAAGTATATCTTTGTAGGGGTGCCTGGGAGGCTCAGTCGGTTAAGTGTCTGCCTTCAGCTCAGGTCATAATCCCAGGGTTCTGGGATCAAGCCCCGTGTGGGGCTCCCTGCTCAGCAGAGAGCCTGCTTCTCCCTCTCCCTCTGTTGCTCCCGCTGCTTGTACTGTCCCTCTCTCTCTCTGTCAAATAAATAAATAAATTCTTTTTAAAAATCTTTTTATCTTTGTAAATGTTATTGATTGGTAATTTTTGAACTGTGTTTGCCTACCATTTAATGCTAATCAGTGAAAAAGGAAAAATCAACTGTAATTTCATATTAGACAGTTGAGTCAAACTTTTTTTATTTTTATTTTTTTTAAAGATTTTATTTATTTGACAGAGATACAGCGAGAGAGGGAACACAAGCAGGGGGAGTGGGAGAGGGAGAAGCAGGCTTCCCGCCGAGCAGGGAGCCCGATGTGGGACTCGATCCCAGGATCCTGGGATCATGACCTGAGCTGAAGGCAGATGTTTAACGACTGAGCCACCCAGGCACCCCTGAGTCAAACTTTTTTTAAATGTTTAGAATATTAAGTGGCAAAAACGCTGAAAAAATGAGCTCTTTGTTTTGCAGATCTAATGGACCTAATGCAGCCTTTTTCTCTTTCTGTCCCTTACCATTTCCACGCCTCTTGACTCTGCGTAATTCCTAAAAGCCACGACTTGCTATTTTAAACATATTTTGCTTTTTAACTCTTGTCAGGAACATCCTTTGAAAAATTGTGGAATTTTTTTTTAGGTCCATGATGAAGTTTTTTCAGTCCCTCTTCAGTAGCCCAGGTATTTAAAATGTCATTAAAGTTTAGAATAATAAATGAAAAAATCTGACTCTAAGTTGGAATTTTAACATTTAAGCATTAAGCATTATAAAAAATAATAAGGGGAGGGTTTTTTTTTTTTAATATTAGGATCATGTTTCACTCCAGTCTTGAAAAATAACATTAAAACTTCATGTACTGAGGCACCTGCCTGGCTCAGTCAGGAGAGCAAGCAACTCTTGATCTCCGGGTTGTGAATTCAAGCCCCAGGTTGGGTGTAGAGATTACTTAAATAAAATCTTAAAAATAAATAAATAAAACTTCATGAATTAAAATATTTTTCTCTTGTTTTAAGACTTTATTTGACACAGAGAGAGAGAGCATACAAGCAGAGGGAACAGCAGAGGGAGAGGGAGAAGCAGGCTCTCTGCTGAGCAGGGAGCCAGACATGGGGCTTGATCCCAGAACCCTGGGATCATGACCTGAGCTGAAGGCAGATGCTTACCGACTGAGCCACTGAGGTGCCCCAATAAATTATTTTTCTTAAGAGCTGTCATTACTCTTGAGATTCTAATAGAGTGAAATAAGTTACTATATCTGATACAAGTAATTTCCTGATCTGAAGGAATAACTGATTTCAAGATTGCTTGCTTCATTTATTTCTGAGCATTATTACCTGAAATGACATTGTTTTTTGTTTTTGTTTTTTAAGATTTTATTTATTTATTTGACAGAGAGAGACACAGCTAGAGAGGGAACACAAGCAGGGAGAGTGGGAAAGGGAGAAGCAGCCTTCCTGCGGAGCAGGGAGCCCGATGCAGGACTCGATCCCAGGACCCTGGGATCATGACCTGAGCCGAAGGCAGATGCTTAACTACTGAGCCACCCAGGCACCCCTACCTGAAATGACTTGTAATAAGATCCTGTAATTATATAGTTTAAGAATCACCATTAAAGTGACTGTAAGGTTCAATACTATAGGCTAGGTTCTATCTGAAAACTGAGGATGATATTGTTTTTTGTTGTATTCAGAACTTTTAGAATTTATAGAAAGAGCTCACTGTGTTTTAGATGAAAAATGTTGTAGTTTGGCACATAATTGGTACAATTCATGGGTGACATTCTAGATAAAAGTTTGTCGTTCATTAATGATAATGGACCAGGTTATTCTGGGTATGTGTAAACTCTAATATAGGTATTTTTAAGTACTCACGAATTCTTTTAGACCGGAAGATATTATCTTCTATTATATAAGTCTACCAAGATTTAATTTCTTCTATAAGAGCAAAACTTAGGGGCACCTAGATGGCTCAGTCCGTTAAGCCTCTGCCTTCAGCTCAGGTCCTGATCTCAGGGTCCTGGAATCAAGCCCCACTTCAGGTTCCCTGCTCAGCCAGGAGTCTGCTTCTGCCTCTGCCTCTGCTCCCCTCCACCTGCTCATGCTTTCTCTCTTTCAAATAAATAAATAAAATCTTTAAAAAAAGCAAAACTTACATACACAGCAAATCTTGTCAAGTAAAAATGTTTATTGTACTGATTGGTAGAACCTATCTTGTTAGTTATATACAAATAGGATGATAGTAATATGTAATAACTTTCTGAATTAAAGTAATTGAAAAATTAAAGTAATGTAAATAGAATATTTGACCTACAGCATAACCAGATCTATGAAATAGGGAGACAATTTTAGTGTAATTTCTTTCTTGGAAGAATCACTCTCATCCTTGCAAGAATATTTGTTTTTTATAGTAATTATGTTATTGAGAGAAAAGAGTAAAATTCAGCTATGAATCCCATTATGTACAAAGTTAAAATATTATTTGGGGAGTTTCTGTATCCCAGCCAAGCCCCTATAACAGTGCTTTGTTAATTTGTTTATAAGTCTTTCTCTCATTCATTCATTCAACTTGTGGGTAATCTCACATAATGATTAATATTCCTACTCCTTGCTCAGGTAATAGCCACTTGCTGTAATAAAGGACCTCCCTGTAATAGGAGAAGCAAGCCACACTCTCTGAAAATATTTTTGTTCAACTACTATTAAGTTAAAACCCTTCTCTCAGTCCACTATCCCCACTTCACCTCCCACATCTTGGCCCCAATCATAACATATATTTTATTTTAACATTTCATTCATGCAAAATTATCTAGAACTCACACATAGAGCAGGAGTTAGGCAAAAGGGAGCTTATTTCATGACTTCTTTGTTTGTTAAAGCATGTCTTATTTTACTTTTCAGTTTACTACCAAATCCCTTACCTTTAAGAGTTAATTTTTTTTTTTTAAATGTATTTGGTTCAACAGGAAAACTGCGGTATGTCTGTGTGTAATGGTAAAATATATATCCTGGGTGGAAGACGGGAAAATGGAGAAGCCACAGACACTATTCTCTGTTATGATCCTGCAACAAGTATCATCACAGGGGTGGCTGCAATGCCCAGGCCAGTGTCCTATCACGGCTGTGTGACCATACATAGATACAATGAAAAATGCTTTAAGCTCTAAAGCCAGGATACCTCACCCAAGAAGCCACACTGATCCAAGATGAGAGGTTCTAAGAACTCCAGAGTGGGAACTTGACATATCTCCTTTGTGCCATGTACACAAAAAAGTAAAAATAATAATTGTGGTGCCTTTTCCCCGAAATATCCATCTTTCAAACTGTAATAAAGCCTTTCCTGTAATTGGAAAAAAAAATTTGTTGTTGAAAGTAATAGTGGTTATTGCTTGGGTTTTGAGAGTGTACCTTTGTAAGTACTTGTAAGAAACTCATGTGGAGTAGGAAATAATGTCTGCCTGTGTAACTTTCAGGAATTTGTGAATGGTTTCTCCATTTATATATGCTTATCTGTAAGCCTGTATATTCCTTATTTTGTCATACATGTATAGAAAATTGCATGACTTAGGCTTCATTTAGGTTGACTCACATAATGCTTAGAATGCTTACAAAGGGAGGAAGTCAGTTTAAAAAATCTTTTTCACTAAAAATATATCCAAACTGATTAATTTTATTGAAGATTTTTTTCAGTAATTGATAAAAATGTAATGACAACAATTTGAGTATCATAAAATACTGAATTATCATGACTTCTTAGAATTGCTTATATTAAACATATTTTTGGAAGAACATTGGGTAGGAGATAGAAAAGCAAGTGCCCCTAAAATGCAGATTAAAATTATAGGTTAATTCCTAAGAAAAAATTATGTAAGACTGTTGAAGGGAAAAACGACCCACTGTGGCTCTCAAAGTACTTATGTATCATCTCTAAATCCTCTAAGGAAGCATCTTTTCTTGAACCTGGCAAGAGAGTTGAAATCCATTTTGTGATACTATTTTGTGTAAGACAAGGACAGGTCTCCTCCCTAGCCCAGCAGGGTTTGACTTCATTAGTATGGTGCTTTGGGTGAGGACCTCTTCCCTGGCTATCCTCCTTTCCTGTGAACAGGTAAAAATCCTGGAGTCTCCACTCTTGAGTTGCCTTTAAAGGATAAAGCAGGGATCACCTATCAGTGGGTCCGTTTTTCTTTTAAAATTAGCTATCCAAAAAAACTAACAGTGGTATTTGCAGTCTTTTAAGATAAATCTTTCAGTTGGTACCAATTGCGGAAAATCCTGGTCAACATTCTCAAGCTTCTCTACAACAAATTGCCTTTGTCTAGATTTTTCAGCTCCAGTTTATAAGCTTACTAGTTTTCAAAGAGGAATGTAAAATTTTTTCTAAGGCAAATGGAATGGCAGGAACTGTAGTATAAGTGATTACTGTTATTCTTGGGTGAAAGATATAATTTACAACATTTTAGGGATATTCCAGGGATGTACCAGGTAGCCTGCTGGGTTTCAACTGCCCAGGCACTACTGTTGTCTCACGTAATTATATACTCCTTGTCACAGGAGAGATGATGCAAATGTGTGATTATAGTGCCACCAGATTTCTGTTAAAACCAAGTTAGTAATAAAAAAACCTAACATAGATAAACCATTTTGTTTTCTCATCTTAGAAGGATACAGAGATTCCTAAAAACTATGTGGCATCAGTGCCAACTTAGCTGGAATCTGAATTCTGAGGAAAACTCTAAAGATCTTATAAATGTTTAGGGAATTAAATTTTTCAAATCATAATTTGGAAATGATATGTACCTTTTTCTGATAATTGTCAGAGCAATTCAGGAAATAATTTTCTATCATTTTAGTTGAAAGACCATTGTAAATACAATTGGGATACTTGTTTTAATTCTAAAGTAAACATCTGCAATATACCTTTTGTAGATAATGGAACCTGTTTAGTTCAGAGATTCTTTGCGGTAGATGAAATAATGTATGAGAAAAGTGTTTTGTAAATGCTGAGGATTATACAAATGACACTTGTTATTTTTATGTGTATTTGTAAGATCATGCCCATCCATAAATACAGACACTTCACACACAAACCTTCTCAAGATCACTTGTATTGTAGTACTTTTGTCTATTGTAAAAGTATTAAGTATTTACTTGTATTTCTTTATACATTTATTTTTAATATCCATGTGTTTATTGTACTAAATTTGAAATGAAATCCTATAAAACAATTTGTTTAAACATAGACCTCATGCCAATATTGTTTAATTTTTTCTACATAATTTAAAACTACATAAATTAAGTAAGCCACCAAAAACTTAGCTTGAATCCTATGAAATTAACAATTTTTGAAATTACTCAACTGATATTTTAATACCCTTTAACTATTTATCTTCCTTTACTGATTGTTGATAAGTAATGGTGTTAGCATTGATAAAAGAATTTTAGGGTATAATTAGTATACCAAAAGGGATTCATCAACCAAATTGTGTCAGATTATATTCATACTGTCATCACATAGTTGACAGATTTCCTTTTGATAGGAGATGCTCATATAAGCCTTTGGGTTAGTATGTATGTATATACATGTATAGATAGATAGTATGGTCATGTACACACATATATACAAACACCCAAGAATTTGATCAGTTTGTGATGATCGGAAAACACATAAAGAAAGAATTGGTTGACTTAATTAAATTCATTTCCGGAAGATTTTTTTTTTTGTTTGGACATTTCTATAATACTCTTTTACATTTGAAAGTACATGATGGGGGGCACCTGGCTGGCTCAGTCAGTAGAGCATGCGACTCTTGATCTTGGGGTCGTGAGTTTGAGCCCCACATTGGGTATAGTGATTTCTTAAAAAAAGTTTGAAAGTACATGAGTATTAGTATAATGAGTTGTATACAGTCAGAATCTATGTAATACATAAATTTTCACGAGATCAGAAAACAAATTGGAGGTAGAGACAAGTTTGCTAAACCCATCTGTGATACCTCGGTGGGAAAAGGAATTCGAGTGTATGTTTTGTGGATTAACAGGAAAGTATAGTTGTTTTTTGTTCATGAACGTGTATTTTCCTATTGATGAGTGAACTATAAAGTGGTCTGATTTTTACAACAGTAGACCTTCGTTTTCAAATTTAATCTTCCCACTGACTACTGCACAGGTATGAAATAGTAGCTTATTGAATCTTCAGTAACCTTTTGTTTCCCTAGATGACTGAAATATATTTACTCCATTTAAACCAGGTGGTAAGAAAAAAATGGTGTAAATACTCAGGGAGGGTATTCACTTGTCATTTTTGCCTATTTGGGGTGTTTAAAGTGCCATAACTCTATAAACTTCAGTTCATGATCCTAGAGTAAATTTAATTTGGTAAATGAGCTTCACACAGGCAGTGGTTGAACATTCATTCTTTTATATTTAGAAAGATGAAAATGTTTTGTGGACTGATACATTTTCTCTTAGTGAATACGAATTGTTTATGTCTCTCTACTGTCATATACCCTTTTGAAACTCAGGAAAGACAAAGGTTCAGTTATACTACTTTTGTCAATACGCAAACCAGGTGTGTATTGTTTTTTTTTTTTTCCTGTTGTCTGGATATGGCAATAGATTTTTTTAAAAAAAGAATTGCTGTGAGAACCCAAACATGAAAAGAGAGGGTTTGAATTGTTGTGTGTGCCTTTCGTGTCTTGAGATTTATATGTGGAAAAGACATCTCCAGAGTGTATTTTCAAAGAGAAGAGATAGCTATTTATATGGTGCCAAGTGATAAGATAATGTCTCTTAAAGGTTTCCTATGGAAGCCTTTATTTTACTAAACTCAAGACACCAGTGAACCTCAACATAATTTTGGCCTTATTAGAATTTCTTGTGCATTATATTGAAAGCCAGGTTTACATCACCTCACCCCATTATTCTTTTTAGTTAAATAAACAAATTCGCCATATCAGGTAACCAGAATGGGGGCAATTTGGTTGGCCTTTAAGTAGGTTTGACTAGGTAGCTCTACTTACTGTCACATCTAATGCTAGACATCAGAAACCACTTGAGCCAGAGTGTGAACTGATAATTCCAGAGACATTTTCAACATACTTCAGACATTTTTTAATGTTTTTTATGAATGTGTTACATTTGTGTGATTGCCTTAGATATTAAATTTACTTAGTGCTAAAGATGATCGTAATTTTTTTAAAACAGCAGTAGTCATAACTTATTTTATATATTGTTCCAAAGAAAAAGAATTTAATGTTTTCAAAATAACTGCATCTGAATTTATGTGCCTTAAGTTCTCTAGTGCTATTTCAACTTTTTTTCATACTAAATGACGCTTACCTTAGATGAGTTTCATATTTGTTTCCTACCGAGTAAGTAAACTCCCCTTCTTAAATTTTTTAATAAGCACCATGTGGTTGCTTGGCAGAATGAGAATATTAAGAAATGTTGTTGAGTGTTTGGAGTTTTATTATATTTGAGGGTTTTGTTTGTTTTTGTTACCAAGGTGCTTTTTAAGATATTCAGACAAACATCTAACATTGATTAAACATTTGAAAACATCATTTGCAATATCTACATC
Source organism: Eumetopias jubatus (assembly GCF_037043125.1). Classification (NCBI taxonomy): domain Eukaryota; kingdom Metazoa; phylum Chordata; class Mammalia; order Carnivora; family Otariidae; genus Eumetopias; species Eumetopias jubatus. The sequence goes on along the minus strand of NW_028274807.1, from coordinate 81,936,234 downwards.
TAATGTCAGAAAAGTAAATGTACTTATTTTTGTTCCATCCTTATGTATTATTTTTTTCCTTCTATAGTCTTTTATATTTCCTGAAAAAGTCCTTACTCTTGCTTTCCCCATCATCCCTCCCCACCCCCAGTTTCTTTATTTAAATTATTGAGAATTTCTGGAGGTAAGACAACAATTATAGAGTTGAAAAAGAGCATAATATGCTTTACAACTTGTATAGACCTATGGCAGCCAAATGTCACTTGCTTTCCGTGAGAGGCTCCAAGAATCTTCACAGTGAAAAAAAATGCTTTGTCATTTGTTCTCAATTTGGTTGTAGCACAGTAATACTTATATGTCTTGTTTAGATATACTTTGTGCATAGTTTAATTTTTTTAAAGTTGTATCTAATAAAATGTCCTTTAACCATTATTATTTGACTATACAGTTGTATTAAATTTTGTTTACCAAAAACTTGTTGCTTTGTTTTATTTTAAATACATCCAAATGAGGGGTGCCTGGGTGGCTCAGTCGTTGGGTGTCTGCCTTTGGCTCGGGTCGTGATCTTGGGATGGAGCCCCATATCGGGCTCCCTGCTCAGGGGGAAGCTTGCTTCTCCCTCTCCTGCTCCCCCTGCTTGTGTCCCCCTCTGTCTCTCTCTCTGTCAAATAAATACATAATATAAATACATCCAAATGGTTGTGCAAAAAAAAGGGATGGAGGAAAATTCATATTAATATATGTGCATATTTACTGGTATGTCCATAAAGTAACTAGAAGAATAAATAAAACATTGGTGTATATCAAGAAATACGGTGGCTGAGGAGCAAGTAAAAAGGAAACACCACTGCATACTCATATAATTGTATGTAATTATAAATATGCATATAATCAATGTTTTAGTCTGAACCACATGGAAGTGTTACCTATCCACAAAAAAAAATTTTAATTACCAGAAAGTTACCCATAACGTGTACTCTAGTGTTCTTTGATTTGACTCTCAAAAGTACCCCTGTAGTGATATTAAGAGTAAAGGACTTAAGAAATTTTCTTTCAGATGTCAAAGAGAGGGTATATTATTTACAGGAGGGGCAATGTCTGATTTTACATTAACAAAAGTAAAATTTTGAAAAGATACAAATACGTTATAGAAGCATGTGCAATGCTTAGCTTTTTATGCTTAGTTTTTAAATTGTGCCATAAAAATGGCAAGTTAGAGTGCTTCTTAAATAATAAATGTTAACAATTTTTCCTTTGACTCAATTCCTTTGTAGCCACACCTGGGAAGTGCATGGGCTTCATCAGAACTGATTCCAACCAGTGCTCTACCATAAAGCCATTTAACTCCTGAACCCTACTTTCCTTATTCTAGGAAAGGTCATGATCCCCACTTCACAGGCTTGTTGTAAGGAGATGAGCTAAGGGGACGTGTGTGTTAAAGGGTGAATAGTTCTGGCACAGAAGAGGAGAACATAAATGTTGGCTCCTTGTCCATGCAGCTAGTTTAGGACAAAAATGCAATACGTGAAAGTAGGGAAGGAGTTGAAAAAATAAAAAGTATTTGTTAGCTTAAAATTGGAAAACCATGGACAATGGGTAAAGAATTTCAATTTTATCTTTAAAAAATCACCTGTACTCTTGAGGCAGCTGACTGGCTCACTCGGTAGAGCATGTGACTCTTGATCTCAGGGTTGTTGAGTCCAAGCCCCAAGTTAAACATAAAGAGCTTATTTTATTTTATTTTTTTAAGATTTTATTTATTTGAGACAGCACAAGCAGGGGGCGGTGGTGGGGGCAGAGAGGGAGAAGCAGACTCCCCTGCTAAGCAGGGAGCATGACTCAGGGCTCAATCCCAGGACCCTGGGATCATGACCTGAGCTGAAGGCAGACGCTTCACCGACTGAGCCACCCAGGTGACCCAGGTAGAGCTTACTTTAAGGAAAAAAATCATCTGCACTCTTAATAGAATGAGGAAAAAAATGGGCTAAACCTGCCTTCTGCTTCTCTGATATTAACCATTAATGGAGATTTAGAAAATCAAAAGGCATGGTTTTCCTCCTAATTTTGTTGAGGCCTTTATTTTTTGTTTATATTATATAACGTTTTGACATATTGGGGGAACTTTGCTGGGAGAAACTGCCCTTCCTAAAACTAGCTAATTCCTGGAAACAGTAACCAACTTGTGAGTGAGCCGACCTTTCATATATAAACCAAACAATCTTTTGTCCATACCCCAGCCACCTCCTTTAACTCTCACACACCAAGCCAATATTTTCCCCACCCTGAATCACTCCAGGGCCAGGTACCAGACAACTATGAACAGCTCCTCTGTCCCGAAGCCTGCCAGCATTATTAAAACTAGCCAGTCTTAAACTGTATACCCTGTCCTGCCTTGATTTCCTCATGGAAACGCCAATAAAAGCTCTAGCATATGCTCTCCCCTCATTTCTTTTTTCTTTTTTAAGATTTTATTTATTTATTTGAGAGAGAGAGAGCACATGAGAGGGGGGAGGGTCAGAGGGAGAAGCAGACTCCCCACTGAGCAGGGAGCCCGATGCGGGACTCGATCCTAGGACTCCAGGATCATGACCTGAGCCGAAGGCAGTCGCTTAACCAACTGAGCCACCCAGGCGCCCCCTCTTCTCATTTCTTTTTGCCTCCTGACAATGGTGCTTTCTCTGTGGCCCTTCATGACATGGAGGAACTATGAGTAACATTAAACTTTTATCTCAATGGCACTGACCTCTTTGTATTGTCACTCAGTCACCTTTATAAATTAAGACTCACAAAGCACAGAGGGACTTAATGTTTTAGTGGGTAAAAAAGCACCAATTCTGTTTTTTATGGCAATACAAGAGCCTGTTCAGAATAGACCTTAAAACAGGATTTTTGAGTCATAGTTTGATAAACATAATAATCAGTCCATATGTACTGCAACCAAAGCACTAAAGAGGAATCAGTCCAAAGGAGTCCAGGCTTTGAGCGCTGATACCCTTTTATTTAGAGAAAGTACAATAAAGGGAGGCATCTTGTCCAAATGGAAGAAGAAAAGGAGATTTTAAAAGATCACATTTAGGGGTGCCTGGGTGGTGCAGTTGGTTAAGCCTCAACTTGGTTTCAGCTCAGGTCATGATCTCATGGATCATGGGATCGAGCCCCAAGTCAGGCTCCGCCGTCAGATTCTCTCCCTCTGCCCCTCCTCCCAGTGTTGCACACACTCTCTCTCTCAAAGGAAGGAAGGAAGGAAAAGGAAGGAAGAAAGAAGATCAAATTTATTTGTTCACACACACTCTCCATCCTACTGGGATTTGGTGGATGATACCAAAGATGGTAGGGCTTTATAGGAATTCAGTGTCCACATGTGTACAACAGAAGAGGTAAAACAAAAGAGAAAGCAAAAGCAACCCTCAGAAAGCTTTCTAGTACGGTATGGCAGCCATGGAAATGGGCCTGGCCAGCCGCCAACTACAGGGAGCATAACTGACCAAATAATGCCCCAGCTGCTGGCTTTGAAACCCATCTCGCATTTGCACTGAGGCCACGCATCCCACCAGCTGCTCCCAGCCAATGTCATGTGGCAGGGCTACTTAAGGCACATGTGTTCCCGAAAGATAGGTCTCCTTTTCGTTTCTTTTCTCTCCTTCTTCTCCTTCTTTTCCTTCTTCTTCTTTTTCTCCTTCTCCTTCTCCTTCTCCTTCTTCTTTTTTTTAAAGAGGGATGGGGGTGATGGGCAGATGGAGAGAGAGAATCTTACGCAGGTTCCCTACTCAGCACGGAGCCCGACACGGGTCTTGATCTCACAACCCTGAGATCATGACCTGAGCGGAAATCAAGAGTCCAACACCTAACCAACTGAGCCACCCAGGTGCCCCAAGACAGGTCTCTCCTGATGGTGAATTTTGGCTCCATGCCTCCCATTCTACTTTGTCCAGCCCTCATTAGATTACATGGTAATGCAGGATGTTTCTACCCAACCTTTCCCTCTTCCCTTCACTTGCTTTTAGCATCTAACGGCTCTCTCCCCATGTTTTCCCTCACAGAGCATTTCCTTGCATGTTTTCATTAAAATCTTTGCATATTTGATCTCATCTTCTCAGAGGACACAGGACTGATTTATGTAGAAAAAGTCCCTGGGGAAATCATTGCCCTAATGACAAAGTTAGCACTGTGGAGCCACCCACTAATCCTGGTTTTCTGAAAAGTCCTAGTTGTTACATTTAGAGTAGGCTCGGTAGCAGCGTAATGTGAAAATAGGTTTTATTTTATTTTTTTTTAAAGATTTTGTTTGTTTGAGAGAGAGACAGCGAGAGAGGGAACACAAGCAGGGGGAGTGGGAGAGGGAGAAGCAGGCTTCCCGCCCAGCAAGGAGCCCGATGCGGGACTCAATTCCAGGACCCTGAGATCATGACCCGAGCCGAAGGCAGACGCTTAACGACTGAGCCACCCAGGCGCCCCGTGAAAATAGGTTTTAAAATCATCTGTTTATAGGCACCTGGGTGGCTCACTCGTTAAGCGTCTGCCTTTGGCTCGGGTCATGATCCCGGGGTCCTGGAATCGAGCCCCGCATTGGGCTCCCTGCTCGGCGGGGAGCCTGCTTCTCCCTCTCCCTCTGCTGCTTCCCCTGCTTGTGCTCTCTCTCACTCACTCTCTCTCAAATAAGTAAATAAAAAATATTAAAAAAAATAAAGTACTGTTTACAAATGCCAGCTTTAACATTTACTACCTATATGTCTTTGGGTAAGATATTTAACCTTTCTGAGTTTCAGTTTCCCCCCTTCCCACTTAGGCTTGGTTTGAGGATTAAATTAGAATGTAAAAGCACTCAGCACTGTACATGACAATGGTGCTTCATCAGGAATGGTAGTAATTAATAGCTTACAGATTTCATTCATTTATTTATTCATTTATTTGGCAAACGCTGGAGTCCTTGATGAGGATCAGGCAGAATGTTTCCTACCAGCATTGTGTTAATGAATGTTACAGTCCCTGTTCTTAAGGTTTACAGATTGATAAGGGAAGCGGACATGTGAACAGATAAATTCTATATAGTGTGATAGAGGAAGTTATAGGCATTCCAGTTACTGAGAACTGTGTAAATAGGAATAAAGAATCATCAATTTTCAGAGTAAAGAGATTTTATGGTCTCTTCTTTCCGATTGTGCCAAGCACTGAACAAGGTGCCATGGGATTAATATATCAAATGAGATAGACCCTGTCCTCCAGAAGCTTTCTGTCAAGTGAGGAACTGCATAGCAATTAGGGAAGGACCGCTTGCTAAGACAAGGAAACATTGCACTAATGCCCTGGGTTTCTTTGGTTGTGGTTTTTTGGGGGGTTTTTTGGTTTTTAAGTAGGCTCCACACACAATGTGGGGCTTAAACTCATAACCCTGAGATCAAGAGTTGCATGCTCTACTGAATGAGCAAGCCAGGCGCCCCCTAATGCCCTGGTTTGTTGCATTTTTCACTTCTCATCTTGTGGCTTCCATACACCTACCATTCACCATGTTGTTGATAGCAAATTTGACATCTCACAGTCTTGCTCTTTTTTTTTTTTAAGATTTTATTTATTTTTCAACAGAGAGAGAGAGAGACAGCGAGAGAGGGAACACAAACAGGGGGAGTGGGAGAGGGAGAAGCAGGCTTCCCGCTGAGCAGGGAGCCCAATGCGGGACTCGATCCCAGGACCCTGGGATCATGACCTGAGCCGAAGGCAGACGCTTAACGACTGAGCCACCCAGGTGCCCTCACAGTCTTGCTCTTAATTTTGATTTCTACTATTATCCCGGGTCATTTTATCCACTTCTATGGCTCCAGTTATAACTGTATTTGAAGACTCCTAAATATAAATATTCAGTCAATATACTTGTATCCAAACGTCTTTCTTTTTTTTTAATATTTTTTTTAAGTAAGCTCTACGCCCACCATGGGGCTTGAACTAACCACTCCAAGATCAAGAGTTGCATGCTCCACCAACTGCACCAAAAAGGTGCCCCTGCTTGTATCCAAATGTCTTCTAGAAATTTCTGCCTTAGTCTTTAATATGGGACTACTAGCACCTGAAACTCTAGAATCTCTTTCTCCAAAAATACTCACTTATCTTGTATTCTCTCTTCTGCAACAAATAGCAACAAAATTGCTTCTCAAAGGCAGAAATCCAGAAGTAATTTTTTTCTGTTATTCAATCCTGCATTCAAATATATATTGAGTATCTACCTTGTGCTTGGAACTCTTCCTCCTTGATATCTAAATCTGCCTATCTCTCTATCTGTCCCTCCATCTATCTATCTTTCCATTCTCCCTCCCAATGTCTTAGTTCAGGCCTTCATCATCTCTTGTGTGGAAGAGACTCCCAAATGGTTTGCCTAAGATCAAAGCTGGCATGCGACTGAAACCAAATATATCTGAATAAGGAATTTATTGGAAGGCAGTAAAGGCTCATAGAATTGATAAGAGAGCCAAGTATCAGACCTGGAAAACAGGCAGAAAAGAGCCATGAAGAAGGACACACAACAGTGATCTTTAAACGGAAATAATCTGAATGGAACATCCCTGCCGATCCACCATAACTGCTAATGAATTTATCTTTACCTCATTTACTCCTTGATTGAAATCCCTGGTGGAAGCAATCAATTGATTGACACTAGTTCATATACCTACTGGTTGCTAAGGGCCAGGGAGAGAGATCTGAATTCTTTAGGGAGAGGAAGGCTTTGCTTCTTGCCAAAATAAATACAATATGGAATTCCCCAAATCTTGGAGGGGAGGCAGGGGAGTGGAATGCTTCGCGGATTTACCAATCTCTGTGCCTTGGCTTTCTTCTTCTGGAATACCTGACCTCCAGCTATCTCTCCCATTCTCTGAAAGAGCTTAGAATTCATTTCCTCAGGGGAAATCCCACGACCACTCTCTTCCCACCCCAGTCTGAGTTAGATGAGCTCTTGTGTATTCCCATTACCCCCTTTATATACCTCTGTCATGGTACTTTTCTGTTTATTTGACTCTTTACCTCATTCTCCCAGGTTATGGACTCTTTAAATCAGGAACCATTTCTTATTTGATGAGATCCAAGGATCTAGCCAAGAATCCAGTCCAAGGGAAAGGACCAGCTGGACTAAGAAGCCTTAGTGGATAGTATCGGAAAGCCCCAGGTCACTGAAAAGTGAAAAGAGAGAGAAGAGAAGGTAGAGCGCCAGTGACAAATGACCTATTTTGAATATGCCTAGAACTGGAAAATCTCATCAATATATGTTAAATTATATTCCTAATGATTTCATAGCATCTTACATTAACAGTGACTTCCCCTGACCTTATCATTAGGTTTCGGGTTTCTGTCTAAATTTAGGTTTGGAGCAACCCTATCCTTGCTTCCAAGTCCAACTCAAATGCTGCCTCTTCTATAAAGCCTTTCCGATTTCGAAACGGATTTATTCTTCACTCCTTGAGGGCAAGGACCAAGTCTGTCTTATAAACCTAACTCTATTCCTAGGACTTGACAAAGTGCCTGGTACAGAGTAGGTAATGAATATTTATTTTATTGATAATTACTATGGGAAGCATGAGGGGTATGTCAAAAAACAAAGGAATAGGGAAGTTTTAAAGCCTCCAAAATTCTTTAGTGGTCCCTGGTTTGGTTTACAGCTATTGCCTCTCTTTTGTTATGCTAACTGGAAGTCTTAATTGATTGCTACCCAATCTTCTATTCCTGACTTATTCTGCTACTGATACCCCTACCCCCCACCTATTAACCCTACCCCCACAGCTGCAATGATCCTGTTTTTATCAAAATGTTATAAATTACTCCCAGAATAGTGGTGTGAAGAGTTTTATGGACCCACACCCCAGCAAAACAACTGTAACTGGTAAAAATAATATAAAAGAAAAGAAACCATTTAAAGTCTCTAGAAATTGCCCTAAGGGCATATAGTAAGTGAAGAAACATTTATTCAAGAAAATCTACTAAAATTTAGTAAGAACAGAGAGTCTGTAGCACTTAAGCCACTTCACATTCTTAACCTCACCCTCCCACCTAACTCAATGTGACAGAAGCTACACTCCAAGCCAGTATGATCAAGAAGGTGAGGCTCATCCCAGTTTTCAGTCAAGGATATTTCTTTGGGAAGGGCAGGCCATTAGCATTCCTCATCCCCCACATCTCCGTGTTTTTGCCTAGGCTAATTTCCAGGTGAGTATCACTGAGAGGTGACGACCCCCTTCCTCCAGCTCCCCGCTTGTATGTTAGAGGTTCCACCCCAAAAAAGACAGACTGAGCAGACCAGAGGCTACCACCCCAACCCAGCACTCTGCTTGTAAAGCTGACTATTTTAAACAAGTGTGGGGAAGTTCAAGCCTAAGGGAGGTCTTGAAAATCATGGTGGTGGGCCATTAAGAAGATCCTGGTGGCTCCAAGAGACCAATGAACAACATCACAGGCAAGCTAGTTTATCAGTGAGAACTAGGGAAAGAAACCAGCTAAGAAGACCCTTCCCAGGATCAGAACAAACCTCAAAGACTGGGCTCAAGGGCGCCTGGGTGGCTCAGATGGTTAAGCGTCTGTCTTCAGCTCAGGTCATGATCCCAGGGTCTTGGGATCGAGTCCCGCATCAGGCTCCCTACTCCTTGGGAGCCTGCTTCTCCCTCTGCCTCTCTCTCTGCCTCTCTCTCTCTCTCTCTCTCTCTGTCTCTCATGAATAAATAAATAAAAAGTTTAAAAAAAAAAAAAAAGACTGGGCTCAAAAATTAACCCTGCAAAGAAACCTGGCTGGCTCAATGGGAAGAGCATGTGACTCTTGATCTTGGGGTCATGAGTTTGAGCCCTATGTGTAGAGATTACTTAAATAAATAAAACTTAAAAAAGAAAATTAACCCTGCAAAGGAGTAAAAATTAAATTGAACTTCATGAAAATTAAAAACTTCTGTGCTCCAAAGGATACTATCAAGAAACTGAAAAGACAATCCATAGAATTGGAGAATATATTTTCAAATCATATTATCTGATAAGGGATTTGTATCTAGAATATATAGTGTACTAGTTTCCTGGGGCTGCCATAACAAAGTTCTATGGACTGAGTAGTTTCAACAACAAAAATGTATCGTGTCCCAGTTCTAGAGGCTAGAAGTCTGAGATCAAAGTGTCAGCAAGGTTGGTTTCTTCTGCGTGCTGTGAGGGAGAATATGTTCCGTGCTTCTCATCTAGCTTCTGGTGTTTTCTGGCAATCTCTGGTGTTTCTTAGCTTCTGCTATATCATCCTGATCTCTGCCCTCATCTTCATATGATGATCTACCTGTGTGCTTGTCTGTGTCCAGGTTTCCCCCCTTTCATAAGGATGCCAGTCATACTGGATTAGGGCCCACCTGAAGACCTCATTTTAACTTGGTTATATCTGTAAAGACCCTAGCTCCATAAAGTCACATTCTGAGGCTTTGGGGATTAGGACTTCATACCTTTGGAGGGAAGGGAGGCCATAATTTAACTCATAACTTACAGAGAACACTTAGAATTAAAACTAAAAATAAAGTAGGGGAGGGGAAGCTGGTTGACTCAGTCAGTACAGTGTGTGACTCTTGATCTTGGGGTCATGAGTTCAAACCCCACTTTGGGAGTAGAGTTTACTTAAAGTAGAATAAAATTAAGGGGCACCTGATGGACTCAGTCAGTAGAGCATGCAACTCTTGATCTCAGGGTCATGAGTTTGAGCCCCACATTGGGCATGGAGCCTACTTATTAAAAAATTAAATTAAAAAATAAAATAAAATAACCTAGTTCAAAAATGGACAAAAGATCTGAGTAGACATTTCCCCAAGGAAGATATACAAATGGCTAACAATCACATGAGAAGATGCTCAATATCATTCATTATCAGGGAAATGCACATCAAAACCACCATGACATAGCACTTCATACTCACTAGAATGACTATAATCAAAAAGATAAGTTCTTTTTAGTTTAAATAAATTGAATTTTTTAAAAAGGCAAATAATGACAAACGTCGGCAAGAATGTGGAAAAAATGGAATCCCCATATGGCTGCTGCTGAATATTTAAAATGATGTAACTCCTTTAGAAAATAGTCTGACAGGTCCTCAAAAACTTAAACACAGTTACCATATGACCCAGCAATTCCACTCCTAGGTATATAACCAGAGAACTGAAAACGTATGTCCACACAAGAACTTATACAGCAATGCTCATAACAGCATTATTTATAACAGCCAAAAGGTGGAAGCAACTCAAGTGTCTTATCAACTGATGAATGGACAAATAAAAAATATCATATCCATACAATGGAATTTTAGTCAGAAATAAAGAGAAGGGAAGCACTGATATATGCTACAGCATGGCTGAATTTCTAAAACATTAGACTAAGTGAAAGAAGCCAGTCACAAAAGGCTACCTATTGTGCCATTCCATTCCTGTGAAACATCCAGAATCGACAAATCTACAGATACAGAGGTAGGTTTGTGGTTGCCTGGAGTTGGGGTGCTGGGGAAAACAGAGAGTGACTGCTGAAGGGCATGCAGTTTGTTTTGGGTGATGATACGTTTGAAAACTGATGGTGGTGATGGTTGCACAGTTCTGTGGATATATTAAAAACCACCAGATTGTGCACTTTAAATGGGTTAATTGTGTGGTGTTTGAATTATATCTCAATAAAGCTGTTAGATTTTTAAAATTCATGTAAACTCTTTCCTTCAAGAAGCTCATCCTACCCAAGTTGCTATCAGAAAGAACAAAGATTCTTCCTTGTTTTTATCCTTGAAGACTAGAGACTTTGCCAGAGCAGCATTTCCTTACATGGACAGGGAGCCAGATCTATGGATAGATAATTACAATGCTCTGTGTGAAAACCTGTCATAGAGAGACAATAGGTATAATATGGCAAGCACAGGTTTTTTTAAGCCAGATGGTCCTAGGTTTGAATCCCAGCTCTGCTACTACCAACCTCTTACTTCCTCAATAAATTGTGGGCGATAATAATGAGCCATGGGACTCCTGAAGGGATCAAAGGAAATAATGTCATCAAACCGTCCGTCACAATGCCTAGCATGAGGCCGTGCCCAGCAGTGCTTCTCACACTTCTTTTTGAGCAGGAATCACCTGGGGATCCTGTTAAATTGCAGATTCTGATCCAATAGGTCTGGGGTGAAGCCTGAGAGTCCGCATTTCTAACACGCTCCTAGGTGATGTCTCTAGTATTAGTTGAGGACCACAGTTTAAGTAGCAAGACTATAAAGTACCCTATGTATGAAGTGCCAAGGAGTATAGAGGAGGAAGCAGTAAATTCATTTTTAAGAGAATGGAAGGTCAGAGCTGGACTTTCCTTGAAGAACTGGTAAGGGAGTTTGCCAGGAATGAGAAGAATGACATGCATTCCAGGCAGGGGGAAGAGAATGAGTCAAGACCTTGAGTTTCCATAGAAGTGGAAGGTGTCTCTGGAAATAACTTCAGGAATGTGGGGGGCAGCAGCCAGAAACTGGGAAGGTAAGTTGTAAATAACCTTAAACCTGACAGTAATGAGTTTTCATTTTAGCCAAGGCCAGTGGTTCTCAAAGTATGGTCCCTGATCAGCATCATCCCCAAATTTGTTAGAAAGGCACATTTTAGGGGGCACCTGGCTGGCTCAGTCGGTAGAGCATGCAACTCTTAACCTCAAGGTCATGAGTTGAAGCCCCACATTGGGTGTGGAGCCTACTTAAAAAAAAAAAAAAATGCACATTTGAGGACCCACTCCAGACCTACTGAATCAAAAACAGGGGAGGACGGCCCAGGAATCTGTTTGAACAAGTCCTTCAGGTAATGCAGATGCTAAAATGTGAGAATCCCTAGCCCTAAGCAAGGGGGGTGGGGCACTGGAAGGTATTTTAAATGGCAGAGGTGGTCAGATTTGTGTTGGAGGAAGTTGGCCTGGCAGCTGAGATGCATTAGATAGGGAGAACAGGAAGGCAACACACCAGTTAGGAGGTGCTTGAATGCAGGTGTGAGAGAGTGGGCACCTGGCCCAGGGCAATGGCTGAGGGAGGAGAGGAGAGAGAATTAACCCAAGAATTAAGAAGGTGGACTCAGTAACTAACACCTGGAGACCAATTAATTGGATAAGACTTGTGAGTGTAAATGCGGAATAGAAGATTCCAGAGTTTCTATCTTAGATAACTGAGTTGATGGTGGAATTGCTAATCAAAATAGGTGAGAAAGGAAGAAAAGTCAGCTTTGGAGGGGAGAAAAATTAGTGTAACTGTGGATAGGCTGAATTTGCTTCAGGGCCATGCAAGGAGAAATGTCTTAAAGGTACTTGAAAATAATGATCCATGTTCAGGATAGAGGCCTAAATTTATGGTCTAGATTAGAAACTCATTGGTAGGTAAGGGGGAGTTCAAGCTGTACACATGGAGAAAATTATTCAAGAAATGAGAACTTGGGTGTCTGGGTGGCTCAGTTGGTTAAGCGACTGCCTTCGGCTCAGGTCATGATCCTGGAGTCCTGGGATCGAGTCCCGCATCAGGCTCCCTGCTCAGCGGGGAGTCTGCTTCTCCCTCTGACCCTCCCTCCTCTCATGTGCTCTCTCTCTCTCTCTCATTCTCTCTCTCAAATAAATAAATAAAATCTTAAAAAAAAAAAAGAAATGAGAACTTACGGGCGCCTGGGTGGCTCAGTTGGTTAAGCATCTGCCTTCGGCTCAGGTCATGATCCCAGGGTCCTGGGATGGAGCCCCCGTCGGCCTCCTTGCTCTGCGGGAGCCTGCTTCTCCCTCTCCCTGCTGTTCCCCCTGCTTGTACTCTCTCTCGCACTCTCTGTCAAATAAATAAATAAAATCTTAAAAAAAAAAAAAAGAAAAAGAAATGAGACCAGAACAATGACAGAAGACATAGAAACCTCAGGATCTAGGCATTGGCAGAGAAAGAGGAGGATGGGAGAGAGATTGAGAAAGAACTATCAGAGAAGTTGAGGAAAATCAGGAAAGAAACACATTGAAGAAATCTCCTGTGTCATACAGGAATGTCCTAGGCTAGAAATAATAGAAAACCTGGCTACAAGTTGTTTAAATAAAGGATATTTTTCTTACATAGCAAGTTGACGGTCTAGACCTGGTACAGAGGCTCAATACCATCATTAAAGACCCAGACTCCTGCTTTCTTTCGGTGCCACTATTTTTAAGGTGTTGGTTTATAACCTTATGGTTGAAGGATGGCTGCTGGACCTTCAGGAATCACATCCAGGGCGCCTGGGTGGCTCAGTCGTTAAGCGTCTGCCTTCGGCTCAGGTCATGATCCCAGGGTCCTGGGATTGATTCCCACATCGGGTTCCCTGCTCCTTGGGAGCCTGCTTCTCCCTCTGCTTCTCTCTCTCTCTCTCCCTCTGTCTCTCCCTCTGTCTCTCATGAATAAATAAATAAAATATTTAAAAAAAAAAAAAGGAATCACATCCAAAATCAAGGGGACAGAGGGGCAACAACTCTCTCCCTTCTTTGGGAGTTCTTTTATTTAAAAAAAAATTTTTTTTAATTAACATATAATGCATTATTTGTTTCAGGGGTACAGGTCTGTGATTCATCAGTCTTACAATATTCACAGTGCTCACCATAGCACATAGCCTCCCCAATGTCCATCACCCAGCCACCCCATCCCTCCCATCCCTCTTCCCTCCAGCTACCTTCAGTTTGTTTCCTGAGATTAAGAGTCTCTTATGGTTTGTCTCCCTCCCTGGTTTTGTCTTGTTTCATTTTTCCCTCTCTTCCCCTATGATCTTCTGTCTTGTTTCTCAAATTCCTCATGTCAGTGAGATCATATGATAATTGTCTTTCTCTGATTGGGGAGTTGTTTCCATTCGTTGAACTGTGGTTTCATCTTGGATACTGAGTCACATGGTTACTCCTGGCTGTAGGGGAGGGTAGGAAATTGAGTGTTCAACTGTCCAGCTTCTATAGAAGGAGGCAAAGGAGAACAGGTCAAGAATGGATGTGAAGTCTACCAAGTTGCTGTGTATATCACATCTGGAAGGAAAGAGTTCAGGGCGCCTGGGTGTCAGTTGGGTGTCTGCCTTCGGCTCCAGTAATGATCTCAGGATCCTGAGATGGAGACCCACCTTGGGCTTTCTGCTCGGCAGGGAGTTTGCGTCTCCCTCCCACTATCCTTCTGTGCTTTCCCTCTCTCTTTCTACCAAATAAATTTTAAAAATCTAAAAAAGAAAAAAAGGCAAGAGCTCATGAAGGAGAGAGACAAGGTGGCCCAAGGGGAGAGGAGAGGCACAGCTTCTTATGCCTTTGTTGTTGCATAAATAAATCTTTATGCAAAATATAAATGTCAACATTGGGATGCCTGGGGGGCCCAATTGGTTAAGCGTCTGACTCTTGATCTCAGCTCAGGTCTTGATCTCAGGTTTGTGAGTTCAAGCCCCATGTTGGGCTCCACGCTGGGTGTGGAGCCTACTTAAATAAAAAAAAAAGTGTCAACACTGTACAAGCAGTATGTAGTCAAGGGTCACACAAAAGTTTTCCCAGCTTTTATACCCAATATTATGGGGGTTTGGTGCTTTGTTTTTTTACTTTAAAACAGGCTGCCCACATTTAGAGCCATGAAGACCCAAATTCATTCTATATACAAACTCTGACTGCTCAGATTCTCCACTTGGTCTTATCTACAATGAATACAATACAAAACAGCAGGGAAAATTCCCTGACATTTTCTCCTCCTTTTGTTCCTTTTATACTGTGAACAGTTCTTCTCTAGGCACATTTATGACTATTCTGACATTATCTGCTGCTCAGTTGGGGAACACCAAATCTGGGTGAGTTTACTCTGAACATATGAATGAGGTGTTATATAAGCATAGAAAGAGAATCATAATGGTCATACAAAGTATAAGAGTTCGGAGATGTTTGGAGAATGAAAATTATTACCCACGTGGTTCGAATCAGTGCCAAAGTCAATTTGTAGAAGATTGCTCTTACCAGCTAAAATCCCCTGCTCACTTGCACTGGAGGAACTGAGATCTGATTACAGGGGTAACATCCCAAAATCTGCCATTGTGAAGGCAGATTAAGAGTTCCAGTATCAGGGTCAACGGGATAGCACTCTGCTCAGCAATCGATTTTTGAAACCTGATATATGCAACATTCTTTGTTTTGGCTCAGTTGAGGTCACCAGAGGCCTCTTATTATATTTGGCAATGAGGGCTATTTGCAGTCAGGATTATACCTCTTGACTAAGGGCATTTGGGGGCATTTCTAGAACAGATGGATTATAAAATAGGAAGCCAGGAAAACATCATGATAAAAACTAGCAGAGGACCATACAAGTCAATACCATCAAGGAAATTAAAGGATATTAAAAATCATCTCGGGCGCCTGGGTGGCTCAGTCGTTAAGCGTCTGCCTTCGGCTCAGGTCATGATCCCAGGGTCCTGGGATCGAGTCCCACATCGGGCTCCCTGCTCAGCGGGAAGCCTGCTTCTCCCTCTCCCACTCCCCCTGCTTGTGTTCCTGCTCTGTCTCTCTCTGTCAAATAAATAAATAAAATCTTTAAAAAAAAAATAAAAAAAAGATTTAAAAAAAATCATCTCAATCAATAAGCTCAGCACTTATTTATCTTTATTCAAAAACAATAAATAAATGAAAATATCTCAGTACTATATTAACTGGACACCTAAAAGCTAATTAAAAATATAAGAAAATGTAACCAAATTAAAACCAGAAGTCTTTAGGCTTTTTTTTTTCAAAGATTTTATTTATTTATTTGACAGAGAGAGAGAGCGAGAGAGGGAACACAAGCAGGGGGAGTAGGAGAGGGAAAAGCAGGCTTCCCGCTGAGCAGGGAGCCCGATGTGGGGCTCGATCCCAGGACCCCGGGATCACGACCTGCACCGAAGGCCGATGCTTCACCAACTGAGCCACCCAGGCGCCCCTAAAGGTTTTTTTATTCTTTAAGTAATCTCTACACCCAATGTGGGGCTTGAATTCACAACCCGAGACCAAGAGTCGCCCTCTCCACCAACTGAGCCAGGCAGGCGCCCCAATAATTGTTTATTTTTAACTGCCTGAGTGTAATTCCCAGGCATTAACTACAGTTTGCTTGGGGCTGTAAATAAGTGAGATTCTCATTTAAGAAGTCTAATTAGTATTGCAACCTGATAAGGGAACGCATTACCTTAAGGCTCTGGGGTCCCGCTCATGTTAATTTTAGGAAGGGTGGATGGTCTTTCCAGGGAATAGGCCAGGACACCTGAATCTCTGGGTCAGAGATTAGCAACAATTTCCCATTTGAGCCAGTTATGGCCTCAGGCAGAACTTTGAGTTCACCATGCTTCTCAGGCTTTCCTTGTTTTCCTGATTGTTGCTTTCAGTCTGCCCCCAAGGCCCTGCACCACTGGAGCCTGGCTAGGAGCTGTTTCGCACATCTCCCAGAGTGAGGCCCCTCCAACTACAGGCTCCTTTTCCTGGGTCAGTGTCACCACTCCTGGAACCTTCTTGACTAATGTTAATGACAGTTGCCTTTTTTCCCCATTAATGCACATTTAACATCCATATTTCCCTCTTTCTTCCCACACATTTACTAAGGAAGACACTGGTAAGCAATCTAGACCACCCATCTTAGGGCGCTTGGGTGGCTCATTCAGATAGGCATCTGACTCGATTTTGGCTCAGGTCATGATCTCAAGGTCTTGGGATCAAGCCCCACATTAGGCTCTGCACTCAGTGGGGGGTCTGCTCTCTCCATCTCCCTCTGCCCCTCCCCGTACTCCCCTCTGTGCTCTCTTTGTCTCAAAAATAAATAAATACATCTTTAAATCACCCATCCCCCTTTCCCACTTGAGAGGCTATAAGAGATTACATAAACTATATTTTTTTCCTAAGAGTTGAAACTAAGTTTAAGCATATTGCCAAAATCTCCCTGACCTCAATCTAAGGAGATCAACCTTATTTAAATAAAACCGTTCCAAATGTAAAAGTTACTTAACATTTTAGTTGCCTTAGTTCTATCATTTTAATCTTATATACTTGGGAATAAGAGATCACCTCAGAAGTATGATTGTATCAGAAGCATGGAAACATAGTTAAGAGTTTCTCATACGTATTTAACCTGAATATTAATCTGTTTTTACTAGTTTTATCTGATCAGATAATGTACAAACAGAAATTTCCCAAATAATTTTTAAATTCTTACCCATAGAAATTACACGTGTCAATTTAATTTTTTTTCCTTTTTAGAGAGAGAGAGCGCGCGCACATGAACAGGGTTGGTGGCAGCACAGAGAGAGAATCTTGAGACTCTTCTTTTTTTTTAAGGATTTTATTTATTTATTTAACAGAGAGAGAGAGAGAGAGATCACAAGTAGGCAGGCAGGCAGAGGGAGAAGCAGGTTCCCTGCTGAGCATGGAGCCGGATGTGGGGCTTGATCCCAGGACCCCGGGATCATGACCTGAGCCGAAGGCAGACTCTGAACTGACTGAGCCACCCAAGCACCCCGAGAACCTTGAGAATCTTAAGCAAGCTATAAGCCCAGCTCAGAGCCCTACATAGGACTCAATCTCATAACCCTGAGATCACAACTTGAGCCAAAATCAAGAGTCAGATGCTTAACCAACTGAGCCACCCAGGCACCCATCAACGTAATATTTTTAACTTTCTACTTGGTACAGAGAAATAATTCTCTAACATCTGAAAACAACAGCTCAAGTAAAACAATACATGGCAACTGCTGCTGGGTATGGAATTTGGGGGGGGCAGGAGGACACCGGGGAGGGGGTGGGGCCACCCGCTGCAGCCAGTAGCACTTCCCTAAATGGGGTGCAGCTTTCCAGCAGCCTGCGTGGTGTGGCTAAGACCCTGGTGCCAGATGGCCTCGCTGTGGCGCCCAGCTCCACCACTTCTTAGCAGTCTGACGAGTTACTCAACCTTCCTGTGCTTTCGTTTTTCTCTTCCTTAAAGTATAGAGAAGAAAAAAGTTATCTAGATTAAATTTGTGACGTGCTTGGAACACTGCCTGATAGCATGGTGTTAGCCAATATCTAATTATAGCAAGCTGGGTCCAGGTTACCACAGTTTCTGAGTTTTCACAAAAGAAGAAATCCAGGTTCTTATGTGAAATTTCTCAATGTTTGGAGTGTTGGCTTTTTTTTTTAAAGATTTTATTTATTTATTTGAGAGAGAGAGAGAGAGAGCATGCGAGCATAGGCGAGCAGGAGGAGGGGCAGAGGGAGAGGGAGAGAGAATCTCAAGCAGACTCCTCGCTGAGCCTGGAGCCCAACGCGGGTCTCAAATTCAGGACCCCGAGATCATGACCTGAGCTAAACCCAAAAGTGGACGCTCAGCCGACTGAGCCACCCAGGTGCCCCTGGAGCGTTGGCTTGTCTGAAGCAAGGTGTGACATTGTAGGCTGTGGCTCTGCAAGCCCTCCGAACTGTGTTGTCATTCACAGCAATCTCGCAGCTCCCCCCAGCTGCCTGGTAAAGGCATGTTGACAGCGCCATTCACTGGATCCCCCCCGAGCCTCATGGTCCTGTGGACAGATGCCTGTTTAGCCTCTTCAGGTGAATGGCTCATACTGAAAATGTCCCAAAGGGGATCCTTGATTCACCCACCCCCAACACACAAAATCTATTCTTCCTTCAGACTTTCCTCCCCTCCTCAGGAAATGGCACCACTATCCCCCATTTGCCAATGCCAGAAACCGGGGGGGAGGGGAATCAGCCTCAGTTTTTCTCCCTCCTAATCTTCTCCTCCCAGGCCTACTTCCCCTCGATGTGCGGGCGAATACTGGCTGAAGAAGCCTGGCTAAGGAGGGGCCTGGAATCCAACCTCCAGCTGTGCAGGACTCTGTCTGCTCAAAGGATGGTGGCTTTGTCTACATGCATTTGACTTGGCAGGGTCGGTCTCCTCCCAGTTCATTACCAAGTCTCTTGGTATTCGATCCACAATTCTTGAATCTCTCTACTTCCTACCATCTCCACTGTTCAGGGTAAGCCATCCTCATTTTTCATCTGGGAGACTCAGATTGCTTTCTAACTGTCTAGTGGCCACTTTGTTCACACACCCTTCCAGTCATTCCCACCCATTAGCCAAGGTAAGCAATCTTTTTAAAAGGGCAAATAAAATACATGACACCCCTGCTTCAAACCCTTTAATGACTTCCTGTTGTTCTTATGGCAAAGATCAAAATCTTAACGCCACCTCCTTTGAGCTCTTGCTCCCAGCCTCATCCCCAGCCCCTCTGCTCTCCTCTAAGTTACCCTGGGTGTCCTTCTCACCTTGCCTCAGGCATTATCCTGCTTCTACTGCCTTCAGGTTTCACTTAATGTTTTTTTCAGGGAGGCCTTTTCCACCTCCATATTAAATGTGCTCCCCCTACGCTGGGCTGTCTTGACTCTGCCCAGTTCCTTAATAGAGCCTACCTCTGTTATGGAAATGTGCACCCTGTGTGCATATGTGTAAAAATCTGTAGCTATGTTATATCTCATTAAATGAGGCAAACTTTTTTCAGAGGCTCTCATTGCTATCCGGGACTGGGCTAAACTTAAACTTGCCAATAAAGTTATCTGGTCTTCAAAGATCTCATTTGGGGTAAACATTCAGTCACTTTAAAGTTGCAGTCCTGCCAGCACTTTTCCTTCCCCACCTTGACTTCCCAAGATGGCCTGTGGGATCAAAGGGAAGCTTAGAGGAAGTGGCCAGAGGAGCCCCGGATCAGGGCGCACAGCTATAAGCTGTAGTCTGGGTCCTCACTGGCTTCTGCTCCCTAGTCACTCCTGGTCACCACAGCCCTGCTGGCGTCAGCTGCTAAGGTCGGCTGGCAAACTCATGATCTGTTGCTTCAGCTCCTTGAGATTCAGGAGTCTGAGTCTCACTCACCCTCATCCCTCCATCCCTGCTCCTCTCACCAGCTGACTTGGGAGCACTTTAGCTCTTGCTGGGGGCTTCAGCTCTGCTCATCCTTGGGTTCTTAGTCACATTCTCCAGCCATTCACTGCCAATCAGTCCCCCACTGCCCCTGGTTTAGGATCACCTGGTCCCTGGCACAATGCGCATTGTCCCATCCGTGGCTCTCAGCCATACTCCTTTGCCTGGCAGGGAGCCTACAGAGAAGTCTGGGTTTCTGGCACACCATCTGAAAGTTGAGGACAGCTAGAAGCAGCGTCCTCTCTCTCCCTAATACCACTCTGTGCGCCTGAGCCCTGCTCCATGTGAGGTATCTGCCAGAATTAGGCAGCCAACCAAGCTGGGCAAGGAGAAGTGGGTTTCTAGCCCCACCCCTACCCCCAGTTAGCCGGACACTTCTTTTTTTTTTTTTTAAGATTTTATTTTTATTTATTTGAGAGAGAGAATGAGGTAGAGAGAGAGCATGAGAGGGGAAAGGGTCAGAGGGAGAAGCAGACTCCCTGCTGAGCAGGGAGCCCGATGTGGGACTCGATCCCGGGACTCCAGGATCATGACCTGAGCCGAAGGCAGTCGCTTAACCAACTGAGCCACCCAGGCGCCCCCTAGCCAGACACTTCTATGTGGTGTCTACATGTGGTGTCTGTCCGATCGGTTGGGGGCCCCCAAATGTGGGGCGATGATCAGGTGGCATGGGCAGTGAAAGGATTCACTTGAGGCAGAACAAAGGAGATAGAAGTTTATTGAAAACACGGCAAGGCAGTGGCGGGTAGGACAGCAAAGAAGAGGCTGTCTGCCACGAAGCGGTGGATGGGGGCTGCTTTTAAAGGGGGACGGTGAGGAGGTAGGGCCATGTATGGAATTTTCCTTTTTTTGGTACTGTGCCTGGTGGTAAGTAGCGCATGGGTTAGTTAGGGCTTATGGATATTTTGAGATGGGTTGCCTGATGGGCCTGTCTGTATTCAGCCAGGTGGTTGCTCTAGGCCCTTCATTCCTTTGCTCAAGCCTGTTTGCCTAAAAGCAGTCCCTAACTCATGGTTAGACCTCAAAAGCAGGGGAGCACTGACACACTCATGCTGACCCCCTACCCTACCTCTTTCTCCATGAAATTTATTTTCTACCTCTCCAGTTCCTATTTTCTCTTTGGGTCTTAGCTTCAGGATCAGGGAGGACTTTCCTGGCCTTTCAGATCACATTGTCTATAAACTTCACAAGGGCAGGAACTGTTTTGTTCCTTTCTGATCCTTAGTGCCTAACACAGTGCTTGGCACACAGTGCCAGAACAAAGAAGAGAAACACAATAAAAATGTGCTGAATAAATATTATTAATCTGTCTTTACCTGTAATAGACCTCAAGGTCAGGGGGCCAGGGGTGATGTATTATAAATCCTTCAATTCCCTTATCCTGCAGAGCTTTGCAGTCAGTTCCTGGCCCTACTATTCATTCATTCATTCCACAAATACTTTTTTTTAAATTTTTATTGTTATGTTAATCACCATACATTACATCAATACTTTTTTTTTAAGATTATTGATTTATTGAGAGAGAGAGAGTGCAGGTGTGTGCGGGGTGGGTGGGGAGCACAGGGCGAGGGAGAGAGAGAATCTCAAGCAGACTCCCTGCTGAGCAGAGCCTGAGGAGGTGCTCCATCCCACCACCCTGAGGTCAGGACCTGAGTGGAAACCAAGAGTAGGAGGCTCTGTGTCACATTCTCCAGCCATTCCCTGCCACCCAGGTGCCCCCAACAAATGCTTTTTGAGTGCACACTGTGCAGTGCACTGGACTTGCTATCTGAGATAAAGGAATAAATTTCTTCAAAACATTTTTATTAAACATTAAATACATCCCAAAATTTGATAACATGTAAAGCATAAAAAATTATAAAGTGAACTCTCTCTAAACCTACTACTCAGTGCCAGTGGTAAATCATTTTTTTGTTTTTTTTAAGATTTTATTTATTTGTCAGAGAGAGAGCGAGCACAAGCAGGGGCAGCAGCAGGCAGAGCAGGCAAAGGGAGAAGCAGGCTCCCCGCTGAACAAGGGGCTGATGCAGGGCTGGATCCCAGGACCCTGGGATCATGACCTGAGCCAAAGGCAGACACTTAACCAACTGACCCACCAGGCATTCTGGAAAATCTTTACATAGTGAGTTGAACAGAGTGAAAGGGGACAGAAACAGATCCCTGGAGAGCTATAGCAGTCTTGGGCAGATAGATGAAAGCGCTTGAGGTAGGGTGTTATAGGAAGAAAGAAAGGGAAACGTGGGCTCAAAAGATATTTAGGAGGGGGGTGCCTGGGTGGCTCAGTTGCTTAAGCTTCTGCCTTTGGCTCAGGTCATGATCCCAGGGTCCTGGGATGGAGTCCCAGGGCAGGCTCCCTGCTCAGCGGGAAGCCTGCTTCTCCCTCTGCCCCTCCCCCGCTCATGCTCGCGCTCTCTCTCTTGCGCGCGCGCAAAAATAAATAAAAATCTTTAAAAAAAATATTTAGGAGGTAAATTGAATCTAATGGACTATCACTCACTAGTTGTGTAAACTAGTTAAGTCCCAACATTCTGGAGGCTCAATTTCTGCATCTGTACGATAGGTTAGTAATAATTATTGTTATATATATCCCTAGCACCTAACACAAAGCTTAGCACAAGATGATAAACACACACAAATCATAACTACTGCTATTACTGTGGAAGCTTCACATATGCTGGCAGAATGAATATTCTGTCAAACTTGAGGGTGGAACTCGCCATTTCTAGGAAGGAAAATGATAAATGACGGTGCCTTTGCCAGAACGGACATCCATACTCCCCAGGCAGTGCGGCAGCACAGGCCGGGATCAGAGTCTGGGCCACCGCCAACCCCAGCTCCCGCCTGGCCCGCGCCCCAGCACCAGCTGGAGCCCTGGCCCCGCCCACATCCCTGCAAGTCCCGCCCCCGGGGCCGCGCGCGTCCCCGCGGCCGCCGCCGCGCGCGTCCCGTCCCGCCCCTGCTGCTGACGTGCGGGGCCGAAAGGGACGGGCGGGCTCCGCCGAGCCGTGTGCTTCCGCGGGCTCCGGGGTCGCTGGGGCCTCGTGGCGGGGCGGCTTCGCGGGGCTTCGCCCGCTCCCTCACCTCCCTCGTGCCCTCTCGCGGCGCCCGGCGGGCCCTGCGCTTCGGCTGGAGACCGAGGAAAGGGTGAGTGTTGGCGGGAGCGGGATCGGACCGGCCGGGCGCGCGCTCCGCTCTCCGGGGCATTGTCTGGGCGGGGGCGGCGCGGGCACGTGCGCTCCCTTCCCCCACCCTGCCTGCCGCGCGGCCCCGGCAGAGCGGAGGGAGGGAGCCGGTGACTGCAGAGAGCTGAGGACCCGGAGGAGGAGGCTGGTTCCGGGGTGAGTGTGTCCGTCGGGGGGAGTCTCCGAAGCGGGAACCTGGAATTTGGGTGTGTTGGAGGGTCCTTCTAAGGGGCACAGCGCTCCCTGAGGAGATGGGGGTCCCTTGAGCCCCAGTGGCCGGAGCTTTCAGGATGTTAAGCTTGGTGGCCTGTGGTGGGATTGGAGACGAGATTTGGCTCCAGCATCTGCAAGTTGTGGGTTTACCAACAAGAACCGTGGAAATCTGCCTCCAACCTGTCGCCATCCTTACTGTCCCCCTCCCTCGTGAAGGATGCGTGGGATTTAGAAAGGTTGGAGGATATTCCAGGGATATGCCCGAGTTAGAGCACCAGAGGTGTGACACAGTGCGGGGTTAGAGTAGAAAGCTTGGGAAAGTGAGTACTTGGAAGAAAGGTGGGTTGTGGCCAGATTGCAGAAGACAATGAATGAGGTTTATACCATAACCTTTTTTTCTATCATGAGTCTAATTAGGTTAAAAAATAGAAAACAGAGGAGGAAAATGTCACCAATAATCTCACAGCCCTGACGCCTCATTCTTAGAGTGTTTATAGGTGTTTGCTAGTATTTTCATCTAAGCTTATAACAGTTATAGAGTTTACCTACAATTTTCATTCTCTTTTCTCCTTAAGGTGTAAAAATGCAATGTAATATACAGTATTCAGCAATATCCTTTTTTAATAAGCAAGTAGCATGTATTCATCATAGAGAAATTAAAAAATACAGACAAGCAAAATGAGGAAGAGTATTCATAGTTTTACTGCCTAGAGATATTGTGATTTTTGGTTGTGTATATTCTTTCAAAGATAGGAGCAGATAATGCCCTGATTAGGGATTTAGTTTTCATAGGAATCCTTTGAAGGTTTTTTGTTTGTTTGTTTTAATTTTTTTTAAAGATTTTATTTATTTGAGAGAAAGAGAGAGAGCACATGAGAGTGGGGAGGGTCAGAGGGAGAAGCAGACTCCCTGCTGATCAAGGAGCCTGATGCGGGACTGGATCCCGGGACTCCAGGATCATGACCTGAGCCAAAGGCAGTCACTTAACCAACTGAGCCACCCAGGCGCCCTTCTTTGAAGGTTTTAAGAAGGCAAGTAGCATAATCTGACTGCTGTGTGGAGGAAGAGGGCAAGAGTGGGAGCTAGGAGATAGGATGCTGTTTGCAGTACCTTGGTCCATGGCAGGAGAGATGAAGAAGAGTACAAAGATTTAAAAATATTTTGGAGGTAGAATGAACAAGACCTGGGAGAATTCTTTGCTTTTTTTTTTTACATATATATTTTTAACGATTTATTTTTTTATTTGAGAGAGAGAGAGAAAGAGAATTTGTGAGCCCAAGCGAGCAGGGGCAGGGGCAGAGGGAGAGAGAGAGAATCTCCAGCAGACTCCCTGCTGAGCATGGAGCTGAAGTGGGGCTCCATCTCATGGCCCTGAGATCATGTCCTGAGCTGAAATCAAGAGTCAGATGTTTAACCAACTCAGCCACCCAGGCACCCCTTAATATATTTTTTTAAATTAAGTTAAACTCTTTGCCCAGTATGGGGCTCAAACTCATGACCCTGAGATCAAGAGTTGCATGCTTTACTGACTGAGCCAGCCAGATGCCCTGAGAATGCTTTGCTTTTTGCTATTTGTTTTGAGCAACTATGAGTAGATTGTGACATTTACTGAGAGGAAGAAAAATGGAACAGAAATTTGAGGTGGGAAAAATCATGAGTTCTGTTTTGGGTGTATTAAATGTGAGATGCCTATCAGTAAGGAAGTTGGTATATTGAGGAGGCAGTTGGATGTACAGGTTTGGGAACTCATGGAGGAGAGAACCAAGACTTCTTAGATAAAAATTTGGAGTTCATTACATAGATGATACTGAAAAGTAGGGGACTGTATGAGATCACCAAGGGGAAGAGTATAGAGAAGTGAAATTGGTGCTTTGAGGTGCAGTATGGGAAGAAGAAGTGTGGGAAGAAGAACACAGGACAGAAGAAACAGCCAGTCAGGTAGGGAAAAAAGGCATAAGACCGGCGTTACAAAAGCCAAGAAAAATAAGTTCATAGAGGATAGAGAATTGGTCCATCCATGCTTCTGAGATGTTTAGTGAGATGCTTAATTGGATTTGGAGGTTGTTAGCTTTGTCATTGGTATTACTATTACTTTTTTTTTAAGATTTTTTTAAATTTTTAAGTAATCTCTACACCCAGCATGGGGCTTGAACTCACAACCTGGAGATCAAGAGTTGTATACGCCACCAGCTGAGCCAGCAGGCACCCGTAGTCATTGGTATCATTATCCAGAGTTCTAGAAGTGGGAGGTGGAAACCAGATTGGAATAATTGGTTGGGGCTTGAGGAAGTGAAGATACTGAGTATGGATTAGAAAAACCTAGGCCTTTTTTGAGATGCCTAACTTCCATTTGCTCCAAAATTAAATTTGGTAGGTGAAAAATGGTGTCTTGTTTAATTTTTCATTCCTTGATTACTAGTGTATTTGAATATTTTTTTCACATGTATTGGCCATTGGTGATTTTCTGTTTCTGTCCTGTGTATATCTTTTTGTGTTTATCACTTATGGGAATTGATTGTCAAGAGTTCTTTTAGCTATTGAAAACATGTAGTTTGACATAGAGCTTGCAGAATTTCCCCCTTAAGTATTTTTCCCTTCTGGGAATAAATGAGTTTATTACATATGCTCCATCAGGAAGGACATGGTTAATAATGGAAAAGCCATATTTAACATTTCACTCCTACATATGCTTTTTTTTTTCAATTTTAGTAGGATACACATAAAATTTACCACCTAAGTGTGCAGTTCAGTGGTATTAGATACATTTGTAACGGTGTGCAACCATACCACCATCCATCTCCATCACTCTTTTCATCTTATAAAACTGAAAATCTATACCCACTAAACAATAACTCCCATTCCCCCTTTCTCCTAGTCCCTGGCAACCACCATTCTTTCTTTGTCTGTGATTGATTTTTACTACATTAAGTACCTCATATAAGGAGAATCAAACTATTTGTCTTTTTTGACGGGTTTATTTCACTTAGTATAATGTTTTCAACGTTCACCCATTTGTATGTAGCATGTGTCAGAATTTCCTTCCTTTTTAAAAAAACTTTATTTTTTAAGTTTTTATTTTAATTCCAGTTAACATACAGTGTTATATTAGTTTCAGGGGTATGGTAAAGTGATTCAACACTTCTGTACATTACCCTGCACTCATCTATTTCACCCATCCCCCTACCTCCCCTCTGGTAACCATCAGTTTGTTCTCTGTAATTAAGTCTGTTTCTTGGTTTGTCTCTCTTTTCCCTTTGCTTATTTGTTTTGTTCCTTAAATTCCACATATGAGTGAAATCATATGGTATTTGTGTTTCTCTGACTGATTTCACATAGCATTATATGCTCTAGCTCCATCCATGTGGTTGCAAATGGCAAGATTTCATTTTTTTAAATGGCTGAATAATACTCATTGTGTATTTATTCCACATCTTCTTTATCCATTCATTAATCAGTGGACACCTGGGCTGTTTCCATATCTTGGCTATTATAAATAATGCTGCTATAAACATAGGGGTGCATGTATCCCTTTGAATTAGTGTTTTTGTATTCTTTGAGTAAAGAACTTTCCTTTTTAAGGCTGAATAATATTCCAGTATATGTATATATCGCATTTGTTTACCCATTCATCTGTTGATGAACACTTGGGTTGTTTCCATTTTCTGGATATTGCAAATAATGCTGCTAAGAACATGGGTGTACAGATATCTCTTCAAGTCCCTGCTTTTAGTTCTTTTAGTATGTATATACCCAGAAGTGGAATTGTTGTATCATACAGTAATGCAATTTTTAGTTTTTTGAGGAACTACCACACTGTTTTCCATAGTGGATTGCACATATATTCCCTCCAACATTGTACAAGAGTTCCAGTTTCTTCACATCCTCGCCAACGCTTGTTTTCTGATTCTTTTTTTTTTTTTTTGATAGCCATCCTAATGGGTGTGAAGTGATAATCTCACTGTGTTTTGTTTTGTTTTGTTTTTTAAAGATTTTATTTATTTATTTGACAGAGAGAGCACAAGCAGGGGGAGTGGCAGGCAGAGGCAGAGGGAGAAGCAGGCTCCCCGCAGAGCAGGGGAAGCCTAATGCGGGACTCCATCCCAGGACCCTGGGATCATGACCTGAGCTGAAGGCCGTCGCTTAACCAACTGAGCCACCCAGGTGCTCTCTCACTGTGGTTTTGATTTGTACTTCCCTAATATTATTGATGTGGAGCATCTTTTCAAGTGCTTATTTGGTCATTTGTCTATCACTGGAGAAATGTTTATTCAGATCTTTCGCTTACTTTGAGTCAAGTTTTTTGTTGCTTTTAGTTTTAGAAGTTCTATATATTCTGGATAGGAATCTCTTATCGGATATATGATTTGCAAATTTTTTCTCCTTCTATGACTTGCCTTTTTACTCTGTTGATAGTGTCTTGATGCACAAAGTTTTAAAATTTTCATGAAGTCCAATTTATTTTTTTATTACCTGTGCCTTTGGGGTCATATCTAAGAAATCTTTGCAAATCCAGTGTTGTGAAGCTTTTTGAAGTTTTATTGTTTCAAGTTTACATTTAAGCCTTCGATCCATTTTGAGTTAATTTTTGTATATGTTGTTAGGTAAGAGTCCAACTTCATTCTTTTGCATGTAGATATTTAGTTTTTCCAGCACCATTTGTTGAAAAGACTGTCCTTTCCCAATTGAGTGGTCTTGGCATTCTTGTAAAAATTGATTTGACCATCTATATGGTCAGTTTTATTTCTGGGCTATCTGTTCTATTCCATTGGTGTGTATTATTTCTGTTTATGGCAATACCACACTGTTTTGATTACTATAGCTTCTGGTACATTTTGAAATCAGGAGGTGTGAGTCCTTCAGTTTTGTTCTTTTTCAAGATTGTTTTGGTCAGGGTCCCTTGATATTCCATATGAATTTTAGGATGGGTTTTTCTATTTCTACAAAAAAAGTCATTGGGATTGTGATAAGGATTGCATCAAATTTATAGATGGCTTTGGGTAGTACTGACTTTTAAGCAGTATTTTCCAATCTGTAAACATGAGATGTGTTTCCATTTAGCTATGTTGTTTTTATTTTTTTTTAAAGATTTTATTTGAGAGAGAGAATATGAGAGAGAGAGCACATGAGAGGGGGGAGGGTCAGAGGGAGAAGCAGACTCCCCACCGAGCAGGGAGCCTGATACGGGACTCGATCCAGGGACTCCAGGATCATGACGTGAGCCGAAGGCAGTTGCTTAACCGACTGAGCCACCCAGGTGCCCTAGCTATGTTGTTTTTAATTTCTTTCAGCAGTGTTTTGTAGTTTTCACTGTATGTCTCTCACCTCCTTGGTTAAGTTAATTCCTAAGTACAGTTGACCCTTGAACCACACAGGTTTGAATTGTGTGGATCCACTTTTATGTGGAGTTTTTTTGATACAGTACTGTAAATGTGTTTTCTCTTCATGGTTTAATATTTTCTCTAGCTTATTTTATTATAAGAATACAGTATATAATATAACATACAAAATATTTGTTAATTGTTTATGTTACTGGTAAGGCTTCTGGTCAACAGTAGGCTATTAGTAGTTAAGTTTGGGGGGAGTCAAAAGTTATACATAGATTTTTGACTGTGTGGGGATTGGTGCCCCCAATCCTTGCATTGTGGAAGGGTCAACTGTATTTTATTCATTTTGATGCTGTTACAAATGGAATTGTTTTTGTAATTTCCTTTCCAGATTTTTCACTGTGTAGAGAAATGCAACTGATTTTTTTGTGTTGATTAAGTATCCTGCTACTTTGCTGAATTCATTTATTCTTACAGTTTTTTTGTGGAATTTTTACGGTTTTCCACATATAAGATCATATCCCTTCATATTAAAATGCCTTCATATTCATTCACTGGATACACTATAATTGGCTGTAGACTGCTTCCACTCTTGTATTATAAAATAAAAATACAGGAAGAGGAGAACGAACATTTAAATTATAGATCTATAAGTGTAGCCCACATATGACAGTAAATTCAGAGCAGTTTCTTAGGATAGATTCTCAGAAAGTGGATTCTCATTTAGCCAGAGATTTTTATTTGAATTTTCATTGCCAATCCTTGAATTTACCCCCATCTTCCTGCCTTTAATCCTGGCCCCCTTTTATCCTGTTTTCTACACTGCTACCAAATAGAGGGTAAGGGTCAGTGCATTTTTCCTTCATAGAAAATAAGACTTAGGAACCAAATTGTTTCTATGACATCTGTTCTGTAAGTTAAAAAAAAAAGTTTTTGAAGACTAGAGTGTACTTCATGGATGAGTTGGAATTTGATTTGATTCTTGAAAGATGAATAGCATTTCAGTAAGCAAGAGAGAAGGTAGAGTGAAATATGAATCCATTGAAAGGTAATTGTGTTCAGGCATGCGAACTTTGATGACTGCAGACAAAGAGAGGTAGAACTAGTTCTCCAGCCAAGCACTGTTTATTCTGTTTACCTGAAGAATGAGCTCTAAGGGTGTGTGTGTGGGGAGACCTGTTGTGTATGTGTTGGTAGTGAAGGCTGAGGGTAAGGAGAATGCAAAGAGGGACTTAAGCTTGATTTATATGTTTTTCATTTAGTTATGGATACATTGGTGATTGTTATCTAATTTGTTTCTTAGGCACAGTAGGTTAAGCATCTGACTCTTGGTTTCCACTCAGGTCATGATCTCAGGGTCGTGGGATCCAGCCCTGCGTCGGGCTCCACACTCAGCGTGGAGATTGAGATTCTCTCTCTCCCTCTCCCTCCGCCCCTACCACTCGTGCTGTCTCTCTTTCCATCTCTCTAAAATAAAGAAATAAAATCTTAAAAAAAAATAGTTTGAGAGCATGTGTACTTTTTTTTTTTAAGATTTATGTATTAGAGCATGAGAGCCTGTGTGTATGGGCGTGCAGTGCAGTGGGGAGAGGGAGAGAGAAACCCAAGCTGACTCCACCCTGAGTGCAAGCCTGATGTAGGGCTCCATCCCAAGACCCAGAGATCACGACCCCAGCAGAAACCAAGAGTAAGACGCCCAACTGACTGCACCACCTAGGTGCCCCTAGAGAGAGAGAGAGAGAGAGAGAGAGAGAGAGTGTGTGTGTGTATTTTTTTTTTTTTTAAAGATTTTATTTATTTATTTGCAGAGGGAGAGAGAGAGTGAGGGAGGGAACACAAGCAGGGGGAATGGGAGAGGGAGAAGCAGGCTTCCCGCCAAGCAGGGAGCCCGATGCGGGGCTCGATCCCAGGACCCCGGGATCATGACCCGAGCCGAAGGCAGACGCCTAACGACTGAGCCACCCAGGCGCCCCTGTGTGTGTATTTTTTTTAAAGATTTATTTATTGGGGCACCTGGGTGGCTCAGTTGGCTTAAGTGTCTGTCTTTGGCTCAGGTCATGATCCTGGAGTCCCAGAATTAAGGCCCCTGTCGGGCTCCCTGCTCCGTGGAGAGCCTACATCTCCCCCTGCCCCTCACCTCACTCGTGCTCTCTCTCTCTCAAATAAATAGATCTTTTAAAAAAATTATTTATTTATTTTAGAGAGAGAGCACATGAGCACAAGCGCAGGGGCAAGGGGCAAAGGGAGAGGGAGTCTCAAGCAGACTCTGCGTTGAGCGTGGACCTGCAGTGGGGCTTGATCTCATGACCCTGAGATCACCACCCCAGCTGAAACCAAGAGTTGGACACTCAACCAGCTGTGTCACCCAGATGCTCCAAGAGTGTGTATACTTTTAAAAATTAAGATGTAATTCATATAATGTAAAGTTCATCACTTTAAAATTTATAATTCAGTGATTTTTAGTATATTTACAAGGTTATGCAACCATTTCTACCATCTAATTCCAGAATATTTCTATCACCCCAGAAAGAAACCCCATACCTATTAGCAGTCAGTTCTGGTTCCCCCCTCTCCCCACATTTCATGTAAATAGGGTATCGTATAACATGCGGCCTTTAGTATCTGGCTTCTTTCACTTAGCATGCTGTATTCAATCCATCTATGGTGTAGCATGTGTCAGTACCTTATTATTATTTTTTTATTTTTTTTTAAAGATTTTATTTATTTATTTGAGAGAGAGAATGAGAGAGAGCATGAGAGGGAAGAGGGTCAGAGGGAGAAGCAGACTCCCGGCTGAACAGGGAGCCTGACATGGGACTCGATCCCGGGACTCCAGGATCATGACCTGAGCCGAAGGCAGTCACTTAACCAACTGAGCCACCCAGGCGCCCACCTTATTATTTTTTATTGCTTAATATTCTACTGTATGAATATACCACATTTTGTCTAGTCATCAGTCGAGAGATATTTGGGTTGTTCATACTTTTTCACTATTGTGAATAATGCTGTAATGAACGTTTACATGTAAGTTTTTATGTGCACATGTCTTTTCAGTTCTCTTGGATCTATACCTAGGAGTGGAATTGCTAGGTCATTTGGGAAATCTGTTTAACTTTTTTTTTTTTAAGTTTAGTTTTTTGTTTTTTTTTTTTAAAGTAATCTTTACACCCAGCATGGACTCAAATTCACAACCCTGATATCAAGAGTTGCAAGCTCTTCCAACTGAGCCAGCCAGGCACCCCGATTCTGTTTAACATTTTAAGGAACTGCCAAACTTCCCCACAGCAGCTGCACCATTTTCCATTTTCACTAACAATGTATGAGGGTTCCCATTGTATATTCTTTATATGTTTCTTTGGCAGACTGTTCAGTAGTTGTGTGTGTCTGTATGTGTGTTGTTTTTATTTATTTATTTATTTTTTAAAAGATTTTATTTATTTGACAGAGACACTGTGAGAGACACAGCGAGAGAGGGAACACAAGCGGGGGAGAGGGAGAGGGAGAAGCAGGCTTTCTGCAGAGCAGAGAGCCCGATGCAGGGGGCGGGGGGCGGGGGCTTGATCCCAGCACCCTGGGATCATGACCTGAGCTGAAGGCAGACGCTTAACGACTGAGCCGCCCAGGCGCCCCTGTATGTGTGTTGTTTTTAAAGATTTTATTTATTTATTAGCCGGAGCATGCTGGGAGAAGGGGGAGAAAGGTAGAGGGGGAGGGAGAGGGAAGAGAGAGAGAGGGAGCGAGAATCTCCAGCAGACTCTGTGCTGAGTGCAGAGCCAGTGCTAGGCTTGATCTCACGACCTCGATCTCACTACCTGAGCCGAAACGAAGAGTCGGATGCTCAACCGACTGAGCCACCCAGGCTGTTTTTAAATAGTGTCGTTGAGGTACAGTTGGCATCCACAGACTGCACAAAGTGTACAATTTGGGAAGTTTCAGTGGATTTATACACCTATGAAACCATCACCACAATCACGGTAGTAAACATATGTATCATCCCATAAATATTTCTTATGCTCTTTTATAATCCCTCTCCCCTCTTCCTGTCATTGTCCCTTCCCCTGGCAACCAGTGATGAGCTTTCTGTCACTGTAGACTAGTTTGCATTTTATATAAGTGGAATGATTCTAGTATGTACTTTTTCTTAAACTGGCTTCTTTCACTCAGCATCATTTTGAGATTAACTCATGTTGCTCCATGTATCATTTCATTCCTTTTTATTGATGAATAATACTCCATTGTATGGATATATCACAATTTGTTTATCATTCACCTCTTAATGGACATTTGGATTGTTTCCATTTTCTGACTCCTGAAAATAAAATTGCTGTGAACATGTGCTTACAAGTTTTTGTTTGGACATTGCTTTTATTTCTCCTGGGTAAATCTAGGAGTGGAACGGCTGGGTTATGTTGTAGGGTATCTTTAACTTTTAAAGAAACTGCCAGACTGTTTTCCAAAGTGGTACCCAAAGTGGTTGTAGCACTTTACATTCCCAACAGCAATGTATGTGCGTTCCAGTTGTTCCACACCCTGGAGTTGTGTTCTTCTGAACATTTAGTGAAGAAGAAAACAGAGATACAAAGACTCCTCTATAAGTATCCCCTGATTTCTGAAAGTTCATGTTATGCCACTTTGGTTTTACAAAGAAAGATGGTCATGGCTTTTTTCAGAAAAGCAAAAATCCTCTTCTGATTTCTTCAGTTAGGGAAAACAGGTACTGATGAAGGTTTTTGAAAAAGTGAGGTAGTGTAATGTGCACTTTCAGAAAGCAGGGGATACACATTTCAATTTAGAAAAGGTTTCATAGGAATGCTGCACTTTCAGATAGCAGAGTAAAACCATAGTCCATCTCCCAGATTAGTCCTTTCTGCATTTTCCTCCCTAAAGTAATGCGTGAACAGGTTTAGAAAATTCAAATGTTATAGCCAGGAATAACATAAAAAGCAAAATCCCTACCCTGGGCAGGGGCAACTATTGTTAATAATTTTTTAATATTTTAAATATTTTCTTCCAGGAAAACCTACACAGGCATATACCAGCATTTTTTAAAAAATCTTTTTTCGGGCGCCTGGGAGGCTCAGATGGGTAAGTGTCTTGCCTTCGGCTCAGGTCATGATCCCAGGGTTCCTGGGATCGAGTCCGCGCATCAGGCTCCCTGCTCCTTGGGAGCCTGCTTCTCCCTCTGCTCCTCTCTCTCTCTCTCATGAATGACTAAATAAAATCTTTAAAAAAAATAATATTTTTTCTTACCTAGTTTACAAAGAAGGAATCAAAGTATACATATTATTCTGAACCTTGCTTTTTTTCATTTCACAATTTATTTTGGAGGTACTTCCATATTGGCACATTCTTTTTCATGGCTACGTTTCAGTCTTACAGTTTTGCTTTAAGAAAACATGAATTTGCTCCAATTAATATATTAGGGGATAAATATATTAGGGAACTATTTGAGTATAATGTGAATTTCACACTTGCTTGTGTGATTTCTTCAAGAAATGCTAGGTGAATGCAGAAAACTGCGCTTTGCTGAACTGAGCCACAAAAGGGACTACACAGCTGCGCACAGGCACATGCCTCACAGCTATCTTCCTACGTCCTCAGCTTACTTCTCTGTTCTGAGCCACATCTGGTGCTGTAACTTTCTATTGATTTCAGATTACCTCCTTACCACTTCACAGTAACACACAAGCTGTAACCTTTCAGTGCCCACTTCCACAAGCAAACTTGAGGTCTTTTTCAAGGTGAAGTGCCATATTTATTGTAACATTTATGTATTTTGTAACCATAACTGTGCTACTGTTTTTACTAGATTCCCTTTTTTATGGCACTCATACATTTTTGAATGTTGTGTCCTTAACCCCACTTTCCCCTTGCTTTTTGGTTTTTATTTTACAGTTTTACACAGCATGGTGATTTTTAGGAAGGTATATGTCACATTGTAGTGGAACTGATTTATTCCATAGTATGAATGTACATAATTTCTTTAGGTTTTTTTTTTTTAGATTTTCTTTATTTGAGAGAAAGTGAACAGTCAGTAGGGAGGGACAGAGAGAGAGAGAGAGAGAGAAGCAGACTCCCTGCTGAGCAGGGAGACTGATGCGGGGGTGGGGGGGCTTGATCCTAGGACCTGGAGGTCATGATTGGAGTCGAAGGCAGACACTTAACCGACTGAGCTACCCAGGTGCTCGTCTTTATTTAAGTTTTATTTTTAAAACATCATATATACTAAATAGCATATATAAGGAAGTATGGTTTTTTTTTAAGATTTTGTTTATTTGAGAGAGAGGGAGAGCACTCATATATACTAAATAGCATATATAAGGAAGTATGGTTTTTTTAAAGATTTTATTTATTTATTTGAGAGAGAGGGAGAGCACCATAGAGAGAACACGAGTTGGGGGGGAAGGGGAGAGAGGGAGAAGCAGACCCCCCACTTGACATGGGGCTCTATCCTGGGACCCTGGGGTCATGACTTGAGCTACCCAGACTCCCCAGGAAGTAAAAGAATAATAAAGCAGCAAAAACCTGCTTAGCTACCACTCAGCTTAAGAAGTAGGAAATTACTGGGGCGCCTGGGTGGCTCAGTCATTAAGCGTTTGCCTTTGGCTCAGGTTATGGTCCCAGAGTCCTGGGATTGAGCCCCGCATCGGGCTCCCTGCTCCGCGGGAAGCCTGCTTCTCCCTCTGCCACTCCCGCTGCTTGTGTTCTCTCTCTCTCTCTCTCTCTCTCTCTCTCTCTCTCTCTCTCTCTCTCTGTCAAATAAATAAAATCTTTTAAAAAATAGGAAATTACTTATACTTTTAAATGTCTTTAAGTACTCCCCTCACTGATCATTTTATATTTTTTGAATGTCTGAAATATCTTATGATAAAATCAAATTTTAAAAGTATTACCAATCCATGCCCTCCCACCCCAGACTAGTCTTCCTGACTGACTTCTCTGCCCCCTTGCAAATGTACATATAGTGTACACTCACATACTTGGGGAAGGATAATCTGTAAATAGATTGTTTAAGGTTAATATATATTGGGTTTATTTTTTTTAAAGATTTTATTTATTTGAGAGGAAGAGAGAGCAGGAGCAGGGGAGGAGCAGAGGGAGAGAGAGAAGCAGGCTCCCTGCTGAGCACAGAGCTGGACTGAGCTCTCTGCTGAGCAGGGAGCCTGACGCGGGGCTTGATCCCAGGACCCAAGGATCATGACCTGAGTGGAAGGCAGACGCTTAACAGACTAAGCCACCTAGGCCCCCCTGTATCCTTTAATAGTAACATAACCTCTATTAAAATTTTTTTCGTTAAATTATCCTGTTTATTATTAATCATGCCATGCCAGCTATCTTTTCATCTGCATATGTCTGTGTTTAATAACTTTACACATCCCAGAGCATGTGGGTGGCTCATGGAGTGCTTGGGTGGCTCAGCCCTTTAAGCTCTGACTCTTGATTTCAGCTCAGGTCTTGGTCACAAGGGTCTTGAGTTCAAGCCCTGTGTTGGATTCCACTGTGCAGCCTACTTAAAAAAAAAAAAAAATCCCACAAACTTTGACCACCCTTTATTTTAAACATTTAGCTATAATCCTTTTGAATATGTAGTAATATCAAAAAGATTTATAAGTATTAAGAGTGATAAAAGTTATCGTAAGTTAGTAGTTATGTTCCCTGTGGGTATTTATATTTTGGCATATATTTGTTATCCCTTCCTTTATTTATTCAACAAATAATTTATTGAGAGCTTCCAGGAACTTTGGAGGGGAAGATAGGGAAAGCTATGTTGGATAGTATTAATAGGGAAAGCCTTCTTTGATAAGGTAGACATTTGAGCTGGGATTTAGTAAAGCTAATCTGGGGAAAGAGCATTCCACGTAGAGGGAACCTTAAGTCCAAAAACCCTAAGGAGGGGCACCTGGCTGGCTCGGTTGGTAGAGCATTGGACTCTTGATCTTGGGGGTGTGAGTTCAAGCCCCATGTTGGGCATAGAGCTTACTTAAACAAAACCAAAACCCTAAGGAAAGATTGAGGTGTATTTGAAGAATAGAAAGAAAACCAATGTGTCCGGATCTTAATTGATTAAGGATGGTGAGGGAGGCAGGGCCCAATTCATGTAAGATCTTGTAGGACATGTTAAGGAGTGTGATTTTATTCTTAAGTGTTAGGGCCGGCCATGGGCAGATTTTGAGCATGGGATAACATGAGTAGGTAAATATCCTTATAGTTTTTGTGTAAATTGAAGTGTAATTTAATTCAGTGAAATGTACAGATTTTAAGTGTACAGTTGGATAAGTTTTCACATTTGCCTATGTGAAATGCACCCTTAAGATAAAAAATTTCCTCTCACCCCAGAAAGTTCTTTTATTCTTCTTCCCAGTCTGTCCTCATCATCCGCACCTGAACTATTCTGTTTTCCTTTCACCATAATTTGTCTGTCCTAGAACTTCCTATAAATGGAATCATTCATGTATGTACTCTTGAGTCTGGCTTCTTTTGCTTACCAAGATGAGTTGGATTTTTTTGTTTGTTTTTTTAAGATTTATTTACTTATTTTAGAGGGGCAGGGGGAGAGAGAGAGCGTTGTGTGTACACGAGCTGGGAGAGGAGCACGGGAAGAGGGACAGGCGAACTCCATGCTGAGCATGGAGCTGGTCAGCTGTGGGGCTCAACCTCAGGACCCCAAGATCACAACCTGAGCTGAAATGAAGAGTGGAACTCTTAACTGAGCCACCCAGGCACCCCTATAATTGTTCTGTTTTTATTTATACAATTTCCTTTTAAAATATTTTTTTCTTGAGGTTTATTTCAAAGGATAGAACTCTACAAGGTTTGTTTGCTTTTGGACTTTAACTTTTTTCAAAAACTCTGACTTGTTTATGTTACTTGAATGGGTATGATAGGGTAATCTTGCTTTCTTACATATAATATAAGGGAAAATGTACTTTTTGAGTTTAAATTGACAATATTTACTTTTTCTTTTTTCTTTTTTCTTTTTTTTTTAACTTGAGCTCCACACCCAGTATGGGGCTTGAACTGACAACCCCAGGATCATGAGTCACATGCCCTACTGACTGAGCCAGACTGGTGCTCTGACAATGTTTCTTTCTTTCTTTCTTTCTTTTTTTTTTGAATCTAAAATGTGTTTATTGGGACGGTTTCCCACTCATCTTGATTCAGGATGCTTTTAGTGCCACTTCCGTCTGAAGGAGCATCCTTCTGTAAGCCTTGTTTGTCTCCTGTAGACTGGCAGGAGACAGTGGAGCAGCCAACACACAAAACTGTTTGTACATGGCTGAACAGGTGATTTTGTAGCATCCTGGGTGCTTCATGTCCATGAAGTAGGAGGTAGGGCTCTGCACCAGGCGCTTCTTCTCGTGCTTCCTCTCCTCCTCTGCCAGGGGACCGGTGCAAGAGGTCCTTTGTGAGGGGATATTCTTACACATGGAGAGGTCATCACCACCAGAGAGCTGTTTGCTTTTATATATATATATATATATATATATTTTTTTTTTTTTTTTTTTAAGTAGCTTCCGTGCCCAATGTGGGGCTTGAACTCACAACCCCAAGATCAAGAGTTATACACTCCACTGACTGAGCCAGCCAGGTGCCCCAAGCCATTTATTTTTTATAGTGAGTCTGTTTAAATGACATAAATATTTTAGATTAGAGGAATGGGCATTACATATGTTTTTGAATATGGATTTGGTCCCATGGTATGGAGAAAATCCTTTCTCACAGACTAATTATAAACAGTAACAGGGCGCCTGGGTGGCTCAGTTGGTTAAGCGACTGCCTTCGGCTCAGGTCATGATCCTGGAGTCCTGGGATCAAGTCCCGCATCGGGCTCCCTGCTCAGCGAGGAGCCTGCTTCTCCCTCTAACCCTCCCCCCTCTCATGTACTCTCTCTCTCTTTCTCTCTCATTCTCGCTCTCTCAAATTAATAAATAAATCTTTAAAAAAAAAGAGTAACAGACTTTTTTTTTTTTAAGCAGTTCGCATTGACCATCTCTGTATTCTTTTGTTTCATCTGATTCAAAACCTAGAGGATTAATAGGACATTTTGTTTCAAAGTTGAATCTGACAATATCTAGCAACTGTTCATATTTCCTTTCCATAATCTCAAAGTCAGACAAGAATCTGAAACTTAACATCACCACATGTCATTTGTTACACATTCCATTCCCTTATTCGTTACATCATGATGAGGGCATGCCCTAGCAGTTGTTCGTAGCCTTAGCTGGTGTATACTTGAATGTGGCATGTGTATACTTTAGTATTGTTCTTGCTAGACAGAAGCAGACTTGAGTTATTAAAAAGTCACAGTATAGATCTAAATCTTCCTAAACATGTTTATCAGAAGCTCAAATCTGTGCCCAAAGATGACAGGAAAAGCTTTATTACAAGGGCTACATGAATTACGAATGACCTTGGCAGCACAAGTTAACTCATTGGTGGTTTCTTCCTTACCTACCCCAACTCCTCTACAACCAAATTCTTCTTTTTTTCCTCTCTGTTTCCCTAGTTTTAGAGCAAAAAGAGCAAAGGAGAGTTTTGCTTTATCCCTTAAATGAGGGTGAAATAATATACTCTTTTCTTCAAAGATCCCAGCCCTCCTGGAGAGGAGCTACTCTAGGAAGGTAGGAGGAGAATATTCAGATGATGAGGTCCATGGAATAGATGAGTGAAGGTGATGCTGGACTCACTCATCTTTACAGATAATTCCATAAGACTCTGGCAAGCTGTAGGAGACAGGGGGTCACCGAGGAAACGGTGTGGCACAGAAACAGATTTGGAGATCTGCTAGGATGTGTCTACCTCTGATTCTAGGTTTATCAGAGAATAGGAGGTATGTTTTTTCCCATCTGCATTAAAGAAGAAAAAATGAGGTTTGTTGATTTTTTTTTTTTAAGAATGTATTCTTTAATGGCCCAAGATTTTTTCACGTTGTCTAAAACTAGTTGCAGACCAAATAGAGAAGGCAAGACCTTAAGCTCACTTTAAAAAATTTTTTTTATTTTATTTTTTACCTCATTTTTAGTAAGCTCTACACCCAACGTAGGACTTGAACTCACGACCTGAGATCAAGAGTTGCATGCTCTACCAACTGAGCCAGCCAGGTGTCCCATTACTCTTAACTTTTTATAAGCTTTAGGAACAGAAAATAACAGTTGGATTCAGGCCTTCTACAAAAGTAAAGACTCATTTATATTCTAAATTATAGCAGGTATGTAATGATGGTGAAGAAACATTAAATGGCTTGATTCTGGATGTTTATAAATGCTGGAGTTTTTAGAATATTTTTTTTTTTTAAAGATTTTATTTATTTATTCATGAGAGACAGAGAGAGAGAGGCAGAGGGAGAAGCAGGCTCCGAAGGAGCAGGGAGCCCGATGCGGGACTCGATCCCAGGACCCTGGGATCATGACCTGAGCCGAAGGCAGACGCTTAACCATCTGAGCCACCCAGGCGCCCTAGAATATTTTTGAGCTTACTACACAAGGTAGCAGTAACAGGAAAAAATTATCTCTTAGATCTAGGATTTAAATATCTGTCATTACATAATGGGTCACTTTCCCAGCTGAATCATGTGAGCCTATCTCTGGGATGGGTGATAAAACTGGACTAAGCCAAGAAACTTTTAATGTTATTTCTTTTTTAGCTAATTTTATTTTAAAACTTTTAATTACCTCAGTAAATACATATTGTATATTTTTGCCTTTGGTTAGGTAAATAACCATTAGTGGTAGAACAGAGGTTTGGAAATCAGGGAGCTCTTCTTGTATTTTCTGTGTCATAGATTAATGCTCTAAGGGACAACTCATGTAACTACCCTGAGCCTGGCTTATCTGTATACTGTTGTCGGTAGGCCCTTGCTGCCCAGTAAGGGAGTCACTAGCCACAGGTGGTTACTGAGCCTTTGAAGTGTGGCTGGTCCAAATTGAGATGTGCTCTAAGTGTAAAATATACACTGAATTTTAAAGACTTAGCACAGAGATAAGAATGTAAAATATTATATTGCTCATTTGTTCATATTGATTACATTGTTGGAATGATAATATTTTGGGCACATTGGTTAAGTAAAAATATTATTAAAATTAATTTCACCCATTTCTTTTTTCCCTTTTTTTTTCCCCAAAGTATCTCTATGCCCAGTGTGGAGTTCAGTCTCATGATCTTGAGATCAAAAGTTGCCTGCTCTACTGACTTAGCCAGCCAGGTGCTCCTTTTTGTCTTTTTTTTAATGTGGCTGCTAGAGAATTTTAAATTCCATACATGGCTCACATTATATGTCTTTTGGACAGTTCTGGTTTGGGCAGCATTTCCTAAACTAATTCATGAAATATTAATAAGTGCTCAATGAAACACAGTTTGGAAGATGAACAGTGTCCAGTAGAACCTTTTGCAATGATATAAATGTTCTATATCTGCACTATCCAATATAATAGCTACTAGCCACTGATGGCTGTTGAGCATTTGAAATGTGGCTATTTCTGACATTGAAAAATTGAAATGTGGAACACCTGGGTGGCTCAGTCGGTTAAGCTTCTGCCTTCGGCTTAGGTCATGATCCCAGGGTGCTGGGATCAGGTCCTACATTGGGCTCTCTGCTTGGTGGGGAGTCTGCTTCTCCCTCTGCCCTCCCCCCGCTCGTGTTCTCTCTCTCTGTCAAAAATAAATAAATAAAATTAAAAAAAGAAAAATCGAAATGTGGAAGAAAGGAACTGAATTTTGAATTAGCTTTATTTTTTTATTTTTAATTTTTAAAAAATTTAAGTAACTAAATAGCCACATATGAGTGTCGCTAATATATCGGGACAGTACTGATCTAGAAGATTTATGAGATTGTTTTATTCAAAGACCTGTATATAAGGACTTGTTTACTATATTGCAAACTTGCTTAATATGTCTGTGATTTGGATTTATTATGAGTAATGATAAGTGATCAGTAACAATAATATTTATTGAGTACCTGTTATTTATCAGGTACTGTGTAAGTACCAGAAAGAGGATTTGTATGATAAATTATTTATTAAGAGCTTAACTATATGTATTGCTCATTTTTTGTAATATGCTGGATGCATTGTGAATTCCAGGATGCTATTTGGGCTTTACCATGTTTTCATTAAAGTCTGGTTTCTTTCCTTTCCTTCTAAGTGCCCTTCTGTGAAAGCCTGGCTCCTTTTGAAAAGTCTGAGTGATGTGCTGCCTTGTTAAAGGATTTTTTCTTGAAAGGGAAACCTACACTTTCTGACAGATGATGATAGTTTTGTTTTTGTTTTTAGTAAACTTTTTTTTGTTTATTTATTAGTGTGTGCATGCAGCGGGTGGGGGGTGAGTGATACATTCATATGTATCCCCCGAAAAGTT
This sequence comes from Eumetopias jubatus, assembly GCF_037043125.1. Lineage (NCBI taxonomy): Eukaryota > Metazoa > Chordata > Mammalia > Carnivora > Otariidae > Eumetopias > Eumetopias jubatus. The sequence goes on along the minus strand of NW_028274807.1, from coordinate 81,894,295 downwards.
TTTAGTAAACTTTTTTTTGTTTATTTATTAGTGTGTGCATGCAGCGGGTGGGGGGTGAGTGATGGAGAAGGAGAGAGAATCTCAAGCAGACTGCCTGATGAGTGGGGAGCCCGACACCTGGCTCAGTCTCACGACCCTGAGATAATGACCTGAGTCGGAATCAAGAGTTGGGACGCTTAACCAACTGAGCCACCCAGGCGCCCCTGTTTTTACTAAACTTTTGAAGTTAGTTATGCTTTTACTTTAACAGGAACATGTACATGTTTATACAGAGACTTAAGAGTTCGGTATTATGTAATATTCTCGTTTATGTGTACACATATATTTATAAGTACTAGCATCGAGCAGTGTTCGTTTATTTGTTATTACTTCACAGTGAAGAACAAATGTCATCATGTCTGGAATCAAGCGAACAATCAAAGAAACCGACCCTGATTATGAGGATGTATCTGTGGCCCTTCCAAATAAGCGTCATAAAGCAATTGAGAATTCAGGTAAAACTTCACCTGCTTTAGGAAGTTATTTCTTTATTGAGATATGCTTCCTTATAAGATTTATAGTGACTAAAACAAAATGCATTTCCGCTGTTTTGTATAATTTGAAGAGGGATTAGTTAAGTGCTCTGTTAATAGCAATACACCATGTGTGTCGAAAAAGGCCAGAAGACAATCACGTAGACAGTGGAAGTGTCAATAATGAGACTGGCTGTAAGGTTTAGTTATCATTGTATGTTACGCATAACCATAAAGTCTTATAATATGCAGTGTGGGTAGATGATAATGGGTGGTACATGGATTAAGGTTTTTTATTGTAATAGTGGCATATTAATGTCTATTAGAAAGATATGGTCTCATTCAACTTGTAGTTTTGTGACTACTGTTGCTTAGGATAAGGCTAAAATTATTTTAAAATATTATGTTAATTGGATGTTTCATATGGTTCTCAGATGTGGTGTAAGTAACTTAAAGGTGGTATACTAATGATTTAAATTTGGAAAATAGTCATCTAGTTTAACCCCTGCACTTAGCTGCTAGTAGTTTAGGCTCAGAGGCATTAAATTACTTGCCCAAGATCATGTAATTAGTTGAAGAGCAAATCATCAACTATGTGTCTGTAGCTACCCAGAATATTATTATTTATTTATTTATTTATTTTTTAAAAAGCTTTTATTTATTTATTTGACAGAGAGACAGCGAGAGAGGGAACACAAGCAGGGGGAGTGGGAGAGGGAGAAGCAGACTTCCTGCCGAGCAGGGAGCCTGATGCGGGGCTCGACCCAGGACCCTGGGATCATGACCTGAGCTGAAGGCAGACGCTTAACAACTGAGCCACCCAGGTGTCCCACTACCCAGAATATTTTAACTATCTCAGGAAAAAGTGCTAAATTTGAGTTTTTAAAACAAATTATTGCTGAAATTCACTACTGTTTATTTAAATAATAAATCTATGTAAGCTTGCACTTACGGCTGGGTGAAGAAGGCATCCAAGTCATAAAGTGTTGTAGCTTCACAAAGATTTGTGCCCCTAGAGTTGAAGTGGTGAAAGGAAATTCATGTCTCTATGCGGTCAAATCATATGTATCCCCCGAAAGTCTTTGTGGACCAAAAATTATCAAATTGAATTCCAAATAATGAAAACATTTCACTGCAACCTTTCCCCTCATTCAGTTGTAATTTTATTTATAAGGAAATAATTTCCTTTGAATAATAAGCCAAATAAATGTGACACATATCCATTACTCAAATGCATCAGATGGCATAACTTTTTTAATAAAAATAAGAGGGAAAACTGATTGTTTTAGTAAACATAATAATTTCAGTTTGAATCTAGGGTAAGTTCCCAGATACTCTGCCTAAGCAGGGACAGTTTTTCCTACTGAGGGATAATTTGCTATTTTTCCTCTTGGTGACCATACTGTGCCTAATCCCAAACCATATTTTTATTTTTCAGATTTTGTTCAAAGTAGATTTGGTAGGATGCTTCCTTTTGCTTATATTTTGTTTATTGTTTTTGTTTTTGTTTATTCCATGAAAGACATAATTTAGAAGAGTTTCCCTCTAAGGAGCTTAGATAAAACCGCCTTCAGTGATCACGGTCTCTGACTTCAGCCGCTCCCTTAAGAGTATCCACTGGTTTCTACAGACAAGGAGGGGTGTGTGTGTGTGTGTGTGTGTGTGTGTGTGTAGTAATAATAGAAAATACTCTTTTTTTTCATAATGACAAAAACCAGTCATTTCCCTCCATGCAGACATATCCACAAGAATGCTCACTTACACCATTATTGGTTTGAAGTTGCCAATTTAATGGCATGTTTTACAGGGAGAGAATGACATGGGTCATCAAAGGGTCCATATTTTCTCTGCAGTTTTTCATATACTCCAAAGCATGAGTGAACACCATTTTTTTCATATTACAAACACAGGCTCATTTTGCAGAATTCCCAGGTTTTTCTTTTTTCTTTTTTAAAGATTTTATTTTTAAGTAATCTCTACACCCCATGTGGGGCTTGAACTTACAACCCCAAGATCAAGAGTCACATGCTCTACTAACTCAGCCAGCCAGATGCCCCAAAATTCCAGGGTTTTGAAGCAGTTATTTGGCTCTTTTTTCCCCTTGTATCTGATATTTTAAATTTTGAGTTGCATATTACTTTGAGTACTCATCATCTGAATTCTATCACCTCTAGAGGCATTTTTTTCCTTTTTTTTAAATTTCAAGCTTTTTTTATTTTTATTATTTTTTTATTTTTTATTTTTTATTTAAAGATTTTATTTTTATTTATTCATGAGAGACAGAGAGAGAGAGAGAAGCAGAGGGAGAAGCAGGCTCCCAAGGAGCAGGGAGCCCGATGCGGGACTCGATCCCAGGACCCTGGGATCATGACCTGAGCCGAAGGCAGACGCTCAACCATCTGAGCCACACAGGCACCCCAAGCTTTTTTTTTTAAAAAGATTTATTTATTTGATAGGGAGAGAGAGCATGCCTGAGGGAGAAGCAGAAGGAGAGGGGAGAATCTCAAGCAGACACTGTGACACCAGGCTGTCACGACCCTAAGATCATGATCTGAGCTGAAACCAAGAGTCAGACGCTTACCTGACTGTGCCACCCAGGTGCCCCCCCCTTGAGTTTTTACTTAAATTCCAGTTATCATATAGTATAATATTACTTTCAAGAGTAGAGGCTTTCAGGGGTGCCTGGGTGGCTCAGCTGGTTAAGTGTCTGCCTTCGACTCGGGTCGTGAGCCCAGGGTCCTGGGATTGAGCCCCGTGTTGGGTTCCCTGCTTGGTGGGGAGCCTGCTTCTCCCTCTCCTCCCTTGCTCATGCTCTCTCTATCTCTCTCTCAAATAAATAATAAATAGAATCTTTAAAAAAAGAGTAGAAGCTTTTTTTTTTTTTTTTTTTTTTTGCAGAGAGAGGGTGGGGAGGGGCAGAGAGAGAGAGAATCCCAAGCAGGCTCCACACCCAGGGCAGAGCCTGCTGTCCGGCTTGATCGCCTGACACTGAGATCGTGACTAGAGCCGAAATCAACAGTTGGATGCCTAACGGACTAAGCCACCCAGGTGTCCCAGAAGCATTTTCTTTACTTTTGAATTCTTTTCTTTACTCATTGTTTTAGGTAGTTGTGATCAGGAACTGCTGAATTGCTTGCTAGATCCTTCTCTAGGGAAGGAAGCTTCCTGCCTTCTTATGAACTGCTCTTATGTCACAGACTGCTTCCCCTCTATCTATCTCTTTATTTCCTTTGTCCTCAGGGCTGTGGTTTTTTCACAGGTCACCAAATATTTCTCTCAGAATCTTAATGGATTTTTTTTTCTTGTTCAGTAATTTTATTTTGGTATAATTCCAAGCAGGAAAATTGCAAGGAATACTTGTATGTCTTTTATCCAGATTAATTTGCCAGTTGTTCATATTTTGCCTCATTTGATTTATAAGTCTTTCTCCCCACCCCCAGACACACACACACACACACACACACACGCTCAAATACATGTACGTATGCATGCAGGTATATATGCAGATCATTCTTTTTAAATCATTGGAAAATAAATTGGACACCTGCAAATACAAGTGTATTTCTTAAGGAGATTCTCTTATGTAATCACAGTATTATTATCAGAAGCAAGAAATTTTAACATTCATCCATTACATTATGTAACGTCCGGTCAGTATTCAGTTACCAGTTTTGCAGTATCGTATTTTATAACTACTTCCCCTCTCTAGGCTCCAGTCCAGGATCACACAGTGCATTTTGTTGTCATATCTCTTTATTTATTTTTTTTAAGATTTTATTTATTTATTTATTCATGAAAGACACAGAGAGAGAGAGAGAGAGAGGCAGAGGGAGAAGCAGGCTCCCAAGGAGCAGGGAGCCCAATGTGGTACTCGATCCCAGGACCCTGGGATCATGACCTGAGCCGAAGGCAGACGCTTAACCATCTGAGCCACGCAGGCGCCCCTTGTTGTCATATCTCTTTAATCTCCTCAACCTTTCTACCTTTCTTGACTTTAATGTTTGAATCATGTAAGCCAGTTATTTTGTAGAATGTCCTTCAGTTTGGGTTTATTTGATGTTCCCTGTAATTAGACTTAGCATTTTTGGCCAGAATGCCTTAGAGTGATGTAGACTTCTGAGTGCATTATATCAGAAAACACATGAAGTCAGTTTGCCCCCATATTAGTGATGTTAACTTTTCATCATTGGTTAAAGTGACAGCTACTAGGTTTCTCCACGTAGGAGTTACTGTTTCCTGGGTTTCTTCTATTGCATACTGACTTAAATCATGACAGTCACTGAATAATTAGACCTTGAATTATTTTATGTTCATTGTGCAGCTCGAGATGCTGCTGTGCAGAAGATTGAGACTATTATCAAGGAACAATTTGCACTTGAAATGAAGAATAAGGAACATGAAATTGAAGTCATTGACCAGGTATAATGGTGATAAATTAAAAAAAACAAAGCTGTTGCAAAAAAATCTATTGAGATAGAATCATGGTTTTTTCCCCAGTAGTGGGGAGAGGGAGAGGGAGAAGCAGACTCCCCACTGAGTGGGGAGCCTGATGCACATGTGGGGCTCAGTCCCAGGACCCTGATATCGTGACCTGAGCCGAAATCAAGAGTTGGATGCTTAACTGACAGAGCCATGCAGACGTCCTCTCCCCCTTTGCTGTTCTTTTAAAAAGAGTGTTCTCATTTTGGAAAAAAGGCATATGTCTTTTTTTTTCCCCATATGTGAAATTGCAGAAAAACATAATGAGGAAAATTACTTGAAATTCCATCCCAAAAAAATAATTCCTTTTTGCTCGTGCCCAGTATCTTGACTTTTCTCAATGGATATGCATACATATATATAAATATACATATTAACATGTCTATATACTCTTATAAACATTGGCTTTTGTCACACTTTTAAAAAGTCTTTTGCAATTTGACAGGTGGAGATCATCATTTTTATTTGCCTTTCTTTGATTATTAGAAAATTTAAGTTTTGGTCATTTGTATTTCTTATTTTATGAATTTTTTATAGTGTATCTCTACTGTCATTTCTATTTTTTAAAGTAACAAGTTGACATTTGTTTTTAGCGACTGATTGAGGCAAGAAGGATGATGGATAAACTTCGTGCCTGCATTGTTGCAAACTACTATGCTTCTGCAGGACTTCTGAAAGTTTCTGAGGTAAGTCTTCCTCCTATACAGTCATTTCTGGCTATCCATATTTGTTGTGTGAAGGGGAAATTAGTGTTGATGTGAAATTCCTGCCTTTGAAACATTTCTTATAGTGACCTTTGGAATTCAAGAAACCTAGCCTACCTTCCTGGGAAAATACATAAACTGTCAATAATCCTAAGTATCATTTTTCCCTTTATTTATTTTTAGTTTTTTTATTTAGAGAGAGCATGCTCATGGGGTGGGGGAGGGGGAGAGGAACAGGGAGAGAGAGAATATCAAGCAGGCTCCATGCCCAGCACGGAGCCCCACACAGGGCTCAATCTCATGACTCTGAGATCATGACCTGAGCTGAAATCGAGAGTCATACACTTAACCAACTTAGCCACCAGGCACCCCAACATTTTTTCCTTTATATTAAATCCTTTTCCAACTGATATTTAGCACTGTCCCTAGGCTTTGTTAGATACAAAGTTGAGTGAGACCCTATTCTAACTTGCTTTATTCTTCATTTGATTGTGATCAGCTTTGGAGTAAGTTATAGATAGATTGATTTTCCTACTGAAGAGCAATTTATAGTTTCAGTAGATATATCCAATTCAGGAAGCCCTGATTTTTTTCCCTCACTTTCTATGAAAAATTTTCAGATCCACGTAAGAGATGAAATAAGCACCTGTTTGTGCATGACTTAGATTCACCATCTTAACGTTTTGTCACCTTTGCTTTATCTGTCTTACTTTTCTGTAAAACATTTGAAAATAAGTTCTAGGCATCATGACACCTCACCCTTAAGTACTTAAATCGTGTATTTCCTAAAGGTTATTCTTCTGTGACTTCCTGATATTATTTGATGACCAGTCCATGTTCAGATTTTCCCAGTCATCCCCAGAATATCTTTTAAAGCTGTTTTTTTGATGTAGGATCTAATCAAGGTCAGTGGGCTACATTTGGTTATTTGGTTTCTTCTAGACTCATTTTATCTAAAAGAGTTCACCTTTCCCCCCCATAATATTGACTTATTTAAAGAGATTAGGCCATTTATCTTTATAGAATATCCTACATTTTGGGTTTTTTTTTTCCCTTAGGTTATTCCTTCATTCCTTCTATTTTTCTGCAAACTGGTAGTTGGGTCTAAAGATTTGATTAAAGTTAGAGGTTTTTGGCAATAATAACTTCATAGGTGATGCTATATACCTCATATTGTATGACATCAGGAATCCTAGTAATCAGGTTGTCCTGCTGTTAGGAATATTAAGTTTTATCACTTAGGCAATGTGATTGCCGCTGGATTGCTCCATTTATAAGGGAATGGGGATAGGATTGAACTGAAACAGAAGTGTTTCTTGTTTGACATTTTGATAATTTCCTATAACTTTTGTTCATTTTTCATTGTAAAATTTCTTTTTCTTAAGTTTTCTCAAATAGAATTAGATAATTCTCTTGGATAGTACTGGCTCAGTAGAGTGGTGGCAGGCCTGGGAAAGATGTGATGCCATACTGGTTTGCATTGTTCCCCATGGTTTTTACAGATAAGACGTACCATGTTTTGGCTTTCATGTCATCCTGTGTTGCTTGAGGGTACCTGGCTTTGGTCATACTCCCGATGTTGTCTTAGAGAAATCTGGAGCATTATTTGAATTTAATCTTAGATGGTAGATAGTTGTTTCTTCTACTACAGGAGTTTCCCTAATACATACTAGAGTCTGAACTATTTTTTAGAGCTACCATAACAAATTACCACTAGCTTCGTGGCTTAAAACAAGAGGAATTTATTATCTCCTGATTCTGGAGGCTAACAGTCCAAAATCAAGGTGTTGCTGGACCATGTTCTCTCTGAAGGCTCTAGGAAAGAATCCTTCCTCACCTTCTCCTATCTTCTGGCAGTTGCTGGCAAACCTTGGCATTCCTTGGCTTGTGGCTACATCACTCCAGTTTCTGCCCCTATCTTCACATGGATGTTTTCCCTCTTGTGTGTCTTCACAGTTCTCTCTCTCCACATTTCCCTTTAATTAGGTAAGCCCTAATCCAGTATGACAGTATCAACTTGATTACATCTGCAAAGGTTTGGGGTGGACATGAATTTTTGGGAGACACTCTTCAACCCAGGGCAGATTTTACTGTCATCTGTTACATGGCTTGCTATTGGATCCAATAAGATGGACATTACAAGCTAGCATCTGCGTGACATGGGACTTGCAGCTACTCTGTTTGAAGAGCTGGTTGTCCGTTTCATGTTTTGTTGTTTTTAAAATTTATTTATTATTAGAGTGTGTGAGTGAGGGCACGGTAGGGATGGGGAGCAGAGGGAGAGAGAAACTCCAGCAGACTACCTGCTGAGTGGGGAGCCCAACATGGGGCTTGATCTCATGACCCTGAGATCATGACCTGAGCTGAAATGAAGAGTTGGATGCTTAACCAAGTGTGCCACCCAGGCAGCAGCCCCCCCCCTTTTTTTAACTGTTAGCAGTTCTGAACTGTGTTATTTGGTAGTCTAGAAGTGCACTGATTTTTTTTTCCCTGTTATATTCTGATTAGAATTTATTCAAGGATATTTAGGTGTATTTTTGTCTATTATGGTCTGCCATTTAATTGGTTTTAGTTTGCTGTAACAAAATACATCACAGCTTAAAAAATACCCTTTATTATTGAGATTCAGTAATTTTGTTGCTTTGAAATGCTAGCCTCTGGCTCCTTTCTTCTTGCTGAATTATGTTAACTGCACACTTTTTAAAAGCTGGGCTTCCTAGGAACTGTAGATGTATCCCATTATAACAGAATACACTGTATTTTGTATCCAAGTAACAAGATAACACAGAAATACTCCAGGTTTCAGTACTGGACTGATGACAAACTTTATATGTAAGTATGAATCATTTTAAAGCATTCTGTACTACATTTTACTCCTTCGTGGGAGCCATTTTACATATACATTTTTTAAAATATTTATATATTTTACAGGAACATTTTATTTAGAGCAGTTGATGTGTTTATGTTAAAGCAGTGTGAGGCTTATTTTTTTTTAAAGTCAAACTTACTTTCAATATGTTACTATGTATTTACCTCTATTTTTCATTTAGTTTCAGAGAACTTGCACCTTTAGCTTTTTAGTGTTAGGACCCTCACATAATTATCACTTTCTAGCTTTTGTTGGCTCAGACCACATTAAGGAGTTTGGACTTCATTTTATGGGTGTGGGCAGGTTTTGAAGGATTTTAAGCATGACCCGTAAATAGATAAGGGTTTTGGAAAAATTAAAATTTTACCACTTCCGATGCATTTGATTAAAAGTTTGTTTTGTTTGCTTTCATTTTTGCAGGGATCAAAGACATGTGATACAATGGTTTTTAATCATCCTGCTATCAAGAAATTTTTGGAGTCACCATCTAGGTCATCCTCTCCTGCCAATCAGAGATCAGAGACACCATCAGCCAATCATTCAGAAAGTGATTCTTTATCTCAACATAATGATTTCTTATCTGACAAAGACAATAACAGCAATATGGATATAGAAGAAAGACTCTCAAACAACATGGAACAGAGACCAGGCCGAAATACTGGAAGGGTATAGTTTGATGGGTGGGAGGGAGAGGAGAAGGGAACTCGTATTTATTAAGTACGTACATGTACATGTTATTCCATTTCACCTTCCTAGGAACCCTAGGAAATACATTAATTATATCCCTTTTGGAGATGAGGAGACTGAGTCTCGAAGAGCTTACAGTTACCTTTGTCCACAAGTATCAGAACTGAGAATTAAACTGAATTAAGCTGAGAATTAAACTGAATCAGAACTGTGCATGTCACAACTCCTAGATGCCATCCACATTGATAAGAGAGAAACCTTGAGGAATTGGCAATTCTGTGACCTTGTCCAAGGTCTTTCCGTTCTGTCATGTTTGTTCTCTCTTCATCATTTTCCTTTGTGAAACTTTAATGCTTTAATGATGCTTTAATAACTGGGGGAAACTTGACAAATAATAAATAGAATTGAAAACCATTTATTCCTCTTTGATCCTGCCAGTTTCTTATTTGAGTTCCCATCTCAAGCTGCTCTGAACTTCTTGGTATAATACTTGGCTATAGAGCACTTATTGGATGATTTTTCTCAGCCAGGTGTTCTGTGATAGAGGAAATCTCCAGGTTGCTTTTCACATATTCAGACATCAAGGATTTGATTTATTTTTGATAAAAATCAAATTTAAAAAATTTTCTGGTTATAAATTCATATGTGTTCATCGTTAAAAATTTTAAACTACAAGAAAATAAGAAAGAATAGAAAAGTCATTCATAATGCCACTACCCAAAAATGAAAACTCTTAATGTTTGGATTTACTTGTTTCTTACCAGTATTATTTCTGGGCAAGTACTGCATGGGTTTTGCTTTTTGTTTTTTGGGTTTTTGTGTGTGTGTGTGATTTTTTGTTTTTTGTTTTGTTTTCTTAAGATTTTATTTTTAAGTAATATCTGCACCCAACGTGGGGGCTCAAACATACAACCCCAAGATCAAGAGGTCGCATGTTCTACCATCTAACCCAGCCAGGCACCCGTTTTTTTGTTGTTCTTGTTGTTGTTTTGTTTTTAAATTAAGAATTTAGGCAAGACTGGTCATAGGATTTAGACACTTACCATCTTGTATGTAATATACATGCTCATGTTTATGTAACATATTTGGTATTATGTACCAGGCGCTTCTCTGAGTACTGTACAAAACAATCATGTGAGACAGGTACTGTTACCTTTTTTTTTTTTAGAGGAAGTGGCAGGGAGGGGCAGAGGGAGAGGGGGAGAAAGAGAATCTTAAGCAGGCTCTATGCTCAGTATGGAATCCAGCTCAGGGCTCAATCCCAGGACCCTGAGATCATGACCTGAGCTGAAATTGAGAGTTGGATGCTTAACTGACTGAGCCATCCAGGTGCCCCTAGGTTTTTTTTTGTTTGTTTGTTTTGTTTTAAGTAATCTCTACACCCAAGGTGGGGCTCAAACTCACAACCCGGAGATCAACCATCACATGCTCCACTGACTGAGTCAGCCTGTTATCCTTATTTTATAGATGAGGAAATTGAGACAGAGAAGTTAAGTAATTACACAAAATTTCACATCTAGTAAATGGAAGAGCTAAGATTTAAACCCTGGCAGTCTATCTCCATAGTCAAACTTTAATCATTTGTCTACGGCACTTCTCATTGAAAAATTTTTAATAATACAGAAGATTGAAAAGAAAGTGAATTGTACTTCTCACTGAAAAATTTTTAATAATACAGAAGATTGAAAAGAAAGTGAATTCGGTTGACCCCTTTCCCCATTCCCATTTCCCAGAGGTAACCACATAATAGTTTCTTGTATATTCTTCCATATCCTCTTTGCATATATAGCATAGATGTGTCTGTTAAAAGCACATATATACACATGGAGTTATAGTGAACAAACATTTTGTGTAAACTAATGGAAAAGATACAATAAAATTACTTTTATGCTGAGAGGTGCCACAAAGCCAGAGAATTTTGTAATTAAAAAAAAAAATCTGAGTTGCTCCATTCATAATTTGAATGATTTTGTGGTTTCTGCCTATTGGAAATTGTCCAAATTGAAAGTGAAAATTGATTATGATTTCTTTCAGGACACTGCTAGTATTACTGGCTCTCATAAAACAGAGCAGCGGAATGCTGATCTCACAGGAGATGAGACTTCACGACTTTTTGTAAAGAAAACTATAGTAGTGGGCAATGTGTCCAAGTGAGTATCCAGTTGAATTCTCTCATTTTCAGTTTCCATTTATCTTAATACTCTGGCATACTTTTATTATCGTAGTATTACTGTAGGAAGAGGTCTTAAAGATTTTTTCCCTCAAACTCTTAGTTGTTTTAAAAGTAAACTAAGGTCCAGAGACTTGAAACTGCCTCATTGTGTCTACTAATCTTTGACATAGAATAAAATTGTGCTTGGTAAAAATTTCTGAGACAATAGCTTTTATTTTATACAAATAGGTTTTTGGTTTTTTTTAAGAGTTTATTTTTAAGTAATCTCTATACCCAACGTGGGGCTGGAACTCACAACCCTAAAATCAAGAGTTGCATACTCCATTGACTGAGCTAGCCAGGCACCCCATATACAAATGGTGTATTTTATCAAGCATATTAGTGTGGATAAGTTTAGAAGAACTTTTGACTTTCTGACTTAGGTCTCTCCTTCAGGGCCTTAGCTAATTGCTAAAAAATGTTTGTTCAAATTGAAATGTTTTAAATTTTTAACAAAAAGTTGCAGAGCATGTCTTGAAGACAGAATTTCTCCAAGCTGAAGGACTAGCTCTTTAATAATATGCTCTCATGATGTCTTGTGGGAGCACCATCATTTTGACAAGTATCTAGAAATGGATAAAGACTTAAATCTTCAAATAGCATAAGAATGTTATTTTCTCACAAAGTCTTTATTTTCCTTTCTCCTTCCTCATTAGGTATATTTTCTCTGTGCTCTCTTATCATCTTTATCATATTATATAGTCATTTCCTGTTTTTATGTATTTTTCCCAAATCAGACTGGAATCTCTTTAGGTAGAAAGTATGTCTTGTTTTGTATCTTATAGTAGTTGGTATTCACTAACTATTTGATTGTTGAATAAGTTGATAGATTTATGAAAATTATAATTAGATTCAGTTATTGAAAATAAAGGATTCAGGCAGACAATAATTATTTGAGGGGAAAATCAGGTTGGGGGGAAATCTTCCAAGCCCCAGTTAATGGACCACAAATAACAAACAAGAAGTACATTTAAAAATCTCAGGATAATAAAAGCAAAGATTTCTAATGGTCTGTGTGATAGTATTTAAATAGAAGCATAAAATATGATTAAGGCAATTAGATTTCTATTTTGTAGATTATTTTAGAATTATCAAGGGGACTCTCGGATCATGTGAAATGTTAAGAGTTGGGGTCTTAACAATAGTATGAGACCTGTCAGCTCAGAAAGTCCAAAACTGGAAATCTAGATGGACCACCAGAAGATTGGGGAGAAACCATCATTGACATTTTCAAATAATTACATTTAATTTGTAGGTGTTTGGGATTTTTGAAGACCAGCTAGAACTGATTAATCATGGATTTTAGGTAGAGAGGGAATGATTGGCGTAGGAGTTGTAAAGTCCTTGTTTGTTCTGGAGGAGGGAAAAATTATTGATTTATGTTAGACTTGTTAAGATTGTTAGAGTATCTAAGATAATAACTAAAAGAGTAGACATAGAGATTTTTTTAAGATTTTATTTATTTGTCAGAGAGAGAGAGTGAGCACAAGCAGGGGGAGTGGCAGGCAGAGCAGGCAGAGGGAGAAGTAGGCTGCCCCACTGAGCAGGGAGCTTGACGCGGGACTCTGATCCCAGGATCCTGGGATCATGACCTGAGCCGAAGGCAGACGCTTAACCGACTGAGCCACCCAGGCATCCCTAGACATAGAGATTTAAACTTTAAAAGTAGTAAGAGGAAGGTGGGGAAATTGAATGAAAAAAGGTCGGGTGGGGGAGCGGGATCCTGATTCCAAAAGAAGGCACAACCCCAAGATCAAGAGTCTCACGCTCCACTGACTCAGCAAGCCAGGCACTCCCAGACTACGTTTTGTTTTTGTTTTTGTCGTTGTTGTTGTTTTGAAGATTTATTTATTTATGTGACAGAGTGCACTTGAATGCATGGGGGAGAGGCAGAGGGAGAGAGAATCTCAAGCCGACTCTGCGCTGAGCACAGAGCCTGATGTGGGGCTCTATATCACGACCTTGAGACCATGACCCAAAACCAAGAGTTGGATGCTCAACCAATGATGCCACCCAGGCCCCCCACCCAGACTACTTTTTTGACTACTGTTAGAGTAAAGTTAATCAATGACAGTAGGAAAACCAGGAAGCTTTCTTTTGTTAAAGATTTTTTTTTTTTAAGATCTTATTTATTTTTTCGAGAGAGAGAGACAGCGAGAGAGGGAACACAAGCGGGGCAGAGGGAGAGGGAGAAGCAGGCTTCCCGCGGAGCAGGGAGCCCGATGTGGGGCTTGATCCCAGGACCCTAAGATCATTACCCGAGCTGAAGGCAGATGCTGAACGACTGAGCCACCCAGGCGCCCTCTTTTGTTAAAGATTTTATTTATTTATTTATTTGAGGGAGACAGCACACAAGTTGGGGTTGGGCAGAGGAGAGGGAGAAGGAGACAATATGGGGCTCAATCCCAGGACCCTGAGACCATGACCCAAGCCAAAGTCAGACACTCAACTGACTGAGCCACCCAGGCACCCGTAGAAAACTTTATGTCTAGAAATTCAAACAAACAACGCATAAGTCAATGAAAAATCACATTAAAATATCCAAAACTAAATAATAAAATCAAAATTTATAGGATAACACTAAAGAAATATTTAAAAGGAAATGTCTGCAGTAAAAGAAAATGGAGTAGAAGAAAAGCTTAAAATTAGTGAACTAAACATCTCAATTAGACAAAATAATGCAGTGGGGGAAGCAAAGAAATTAGGGGAAAAAGTATACACAAACCTGATGAAATTAAGGAGAAAGAAGACAAAACTATTAGAAATGAAAAAAGACATAGCTACAGATGCCATACTATTTAGGAGATAAGAAGTAATGAACATCTTTATGCCAATACATTTGAAAATCTAAGGTGAAATGGAGAGTTCCTAGAAAAATACAACTTAGGACTTAAGAAAGGAAAAACCTTGAATAGTCTTAGAACTACTAAGTAAGTTTAATTACTGATTTTTAAAACATTGCCATCATAAAACCAAACCAAACTAGTAGTCTTAGATTGCTTACAGGCTGAGTGAGCACATGATTTCAGTTGTATACAAAATCTTCTGGGGAGGGGCACCTGGCTGGCTTAGTTGGTAGAGATTCTTGATCTGGGGGTCGTGAGTTTGAGCCCCAAGTTCGGGGTGTAGAGATTACTTAAAAAAAGTAACCAAAACCCCCCAGAATCTTCTGGGGAAAAAAGGACAGCACTTATCAGTTTATTTTATGAGGGTAGCCTAACTTTTTTTTTCAGATTTTATTTATTTACTGGTCAGAGAGAGAGAGTGCACCAGCAGGGGGAGTGGCAGGCAGAGGGAGAAGCAGACTCTCCAGTGAACCTGGAGCCTGATGTGAGACTCGATCCCAGGACCCTGGGGTCATGACCTTAACCGACTGAGCCACCCACATGTCACTGGCCTAACTTTAAATACAGCCAGACAGTTTGTAAGAAAAGGAAAATTGTAGGACATTTTCAGTTGTGAATATAGGTGCAGAAATACTGAACAAAATCATTAAGAAACGGAATTCATTAAATGCAGAAATGATAAAACTTCACGACGAAGATATGCAAGTTTGGATTAACATTAGAAATCAATATAACGTGGCCCACTGCATTATTAAGGGTAACCATAGGCATAGATAAACGTATAGAAGGCCATGACCATATTTTCCAACAGAATGTAATAATTAGGAGGCCTCATGAAATAAAGGGAGAGCTAAAGATACTAGTTTTGCCATGGTCAGGACTGAAGGGAATGGTTTGTTTTGCTTTTAAAAGGTAGGAGACCAGTTGTAACCTTCCTGGCAGTAATGGGTAGGAACCAGAAGAGTTCAGAATTCTAGCACCCTGAAACCCGAATGAAATCAACACAAAGGCTAGAGTGTCCCTAGCCCAGTAATATGTCAATTTATTTCTATCTCATGTATCTACTTGGAAAAGCAAGGTTGATTTTTTTTTTTTTAATTGCATGGTGGTAATCAGAAAATAAAACAAACTTTAAGGGAATGTTCCTTAGGAAAAAAAAAAGTTTAAAAGAAAAGGATTAACTGCGGGCGCCTGGGTGGCTCAGTTGGTTAGGCGACTGCCTTCGGCTCAGGTCATGATCCTGGAGTCCCGGGATCGAGTCCCGCATCGGGCTCCCTGATCGGCAAAGAGCCTGCTTCTCCCTCTGACCCTCTTCCTTCTCGTGCTTTCTATCTCTCATTCTCTCTCTCAAATAAATAAATAAAATCTTTAAAAAAAAAATAAAAAAAAAAAGAAAAGGATTAACTGCAAAGACTCACTTTGCTTGGTTAGGTGATAGAGCTGTTAAATTTTGATGGGATTAAATTTTTTAAGTAAAATTAATTTTTAGGGGAGTGGGGATATAAACTTCCAGTTATGGAATGAATAAGTCATGTGGATGAAAGGTCCAGTAAGGGAGTATCATAGTCAGTCGTATTGTAATAGCATATGGGAACAGAAATGGTGAGCATAGCATAATGTATTATTGCATCAGTCTGTTGCACACCTAAAACTAACGTAACACTGTGTCAATACACTTCAGTAAAAAATTTTTTTCACCCTTATTGACATATAATTAACAAAATTAAAATATTTAAAGTGTATATTATGATTTGATGCATGTATGCATTTTTTTTTTTTAAAGATTTTATTTATTTATTTGAGAGAGAGAGAATGAGAGATAGAGAGCACGAGAGGGAAGAGGGTCAGAGGGAGAAGCAGACTCCCCGCCAAGCAGGGAGCCCGATGTGGGACTCGATCCCGGGACTCCAGGATCATGACCTGAGCCGAAGGCAGTCGCTTAACCAACTGAGCCACCCAGGCGCCCCGCATGTATGCATTTTGAAGGGATTCCTGCCATCAAGTTAATTAACAATACATCCCTTATCACCTCACTTTTTTTAAGATTTTATTTTTAAGTAATCCCTATACCCAGTGTGGGGCTTAAACCCACAACCCTGAGATCAAGAGTCTCAAGCTCCATTGATTGAGCCAGCCAGGTGCCCCATTACCTATTTATCTGTGTGTGTGTGTGTGTGTGTGTGTGTGTGTGTGTGTGTGAATATTTAAGTTCTGTTCTCTCAGCAAATTTTACAGTGTTACCTACTTTAGTCACCATGTTATACATTAGATCCTCAGACCTTATTCATCTCAAAACTGAAAGTGTATACCCTTTTACCAACTTCTATTTCCCCTACCTCCAGCCTCTGGTAACTGTTTCTCTGCTCTGTTTCTATGAGTTTGACTTTTTTTTACATTTTATATATAAGTGATACCATGTAGTATTTATCTTTCTCTGTCTGGCTTATTCCACTTAGCATAATGCCCTGCACTTTCATCCATGTTCTCACCAGTGTCAGAATTTCCTTCTTATGGCTGAAGAATATTCCATTACACACACACACACACACACTCAGTTGACCTTTGGGCAATCTTGAGCAATTCGAGGGTTAGGGGCACCAACCTCCTGCATAGTTAAAAATCCACAGTGAAGAATCCACCCAGGTGGCTCAGTTGGTTAAGCATCCAACTACTTTTTTTTTTTTTAGATTTATTTATTTGAGAGAGAGGGTAAGGGGAGAGGCAGAGGGAGAGGGAGAAAGAGAATACTCAAGCAGACTCCCCGCTGAGCATGGAGCCTAGTGCTCAATCCCAGGACCCCAAGATCATGACCTGAGCTGAGATCAGGAGTCAGACACTTAACTGACTGAGCCACCCAGGCACCCCAGCATCCAACTCTTAATTTTGGCTCGGGTCATGATCTCAGGGTTGTGTTGAGCTCTGCACTGAGCATGGAGCCTGCTTAAGATTCTCTCTTTCCCTCTCCCTTTGCCCCTCTCCCCACCCCCGCTCACTTGAGCACTCGTTCTCTCTCTTAAAAAAATAAAAAATAAATAAAAATCCACATATAACTTTTGACTCCCTAAAAACTTAACTACTAATAGCCTACTGTTAACTGGAAGCCTTACTGATAACATTAACAATTGATTAACACATATTTTGTATGTTATGTGTATTTATTTTGTATGTTACATGTATTATATAATGTATTCTTACAATAAAGTAAGCTAGAGAAAAGAAAATGTTATTGAGAAAATCAAGCCAGGAGCCTTGCTCAGTCAGTAGAACATGCAACTCTTGATCTCAGGGTTGTGAGGTCAAGCCCCACATTGGGTGTAGAGCTTACTTAAAAAACAACCACCAAAAAATCAGAAAAAAGAAAAAATCATAAGGAAAAGAAAATACATTTACAATATTGTAAAAAGAATCACACATATGGGATGCCTGGGTGGCTCGGTTGGGCATCTGCCTTCCGCTCAGGTTGTGATTCCAGGGTCTTGGGATCGAGCCCCACATCGGGCTCCTTGCTCAGCTGGGAACCTGCTTCTCCCTCTGCCTGCCGCTCCCCCTGCTTGTGCTCTCTCTCTCTGACAAATAAATAAAATATTTTTTAAAAAATCGCACATAAGTGCATCTGCACAGTTAAAACCCATGTTGTGCAAGGGTCAGCTGTATATGTATATACATCTTTATCCATTCATGTCTTTATTCATTTATCTGTTAATGGACATTTAGGTTTCTATATCTTGGCTATTACAAATAATGCTGCTGTGAACATGGGAGTGCAGATAGCACTTTGATAACCCATTTTCGTTGTCTTTGCATATATACACAGCAATGGGGTAGTTCTAATTTTTTGAGGAACCTCTTGTTTTCCATAGTAGTTGCACCAATTTATGTTCCCACCAGTAGTGCACCAGGATTCCCTTCTCTCCACGTTCTTGCCAACACTTGTTATCTCTCATATTTTTAATGATAGCCATTCTAACAGGTGTAAGGTGATACCTCATTGTGGTTTTTTTATTATTTTTTTATTTTTTAAAAGATTTTATTTATTTATTTGAGAGAGAGAGAATGAGAGAGAGAGAGCATGAGAGGGAAGCGGGTCAGAGGGAGAAGCAGACTCCCTGCTGAGCAGGGAGCCCGATGCGGGACTCGATCCCGGGACTCCAGGATCATGACCTGAGCCGAAGGCAGTCGCTTAACCAACTGAGCCACCCAGGCGCCCTACCTCATTGTGTTTTTGATTTGCATTTTTCTCATTATTAGTAATGTTGACCATTTGTATATTTTGTTTGGAAAAATATATATTTAGTTCCTCTGCCCATCTTTAAATCAGATTTTTTTTGCCTTTTTTTTTTTTGCTATTGAACTGTGTGTGAATTCTCTGTATTTTTTGAATATTAACCTTTTATCAGATATGTGATTTGTAAATATTTTTTAATTCCCTATGTTGCCTTTTCATTTTGTTGATGGTTTCCTTTCCTGTGCAGTTTTTAGTTTGATGTAATCTCACTTGTTTATTTTTGCTTTTGGTGTCAAATCCAAAAAATCATTTCCCAGACCAGTGCCATGGAGCTTACCTCTGTTTTCTTCTAGGAGTTTTATGGTTTCAGGTCTTAAATTTAAGTCGTTCATGTGTTTTGAGTTGATTTTTGTGTGTGGTGTAGGATAGGTGTCTATTTTCATTCTTTTGCATGTCGCTGTCCAGTTTTCCCAACACCGTTTATTGAAGAGACCTTTCCCTCTTGTGTATCTTACCCCCTTTGTCATAAATTAATTGATCATATACATGTGGGTTTATTTCTGTGCTCACTTCTCTTCCATTGATTTATGTCTGTTTTTATGTCAATACCATACTGTTTTATTACTGTAGCTTTGTAATATAGTTTGAAATCAGGAAGTATGATGCCTCCTGTGTTGTTCTCTCTAAAAAAAGAGGTTATTTGGGGGTCTTTTATGATTCCACACAGATTTTAGGGTTGTTTTTTCTTTTTCTGTGAAAAATGCTGTTAGGATTTTGATAGGTATTGCACTGAATCTGTAGATTGCTTTGGGTAGTATGGACATTTTAACGATATTAATTCTTCCAGTCCATGAGCATGGAATATCTTTTTATTTGTGTCTTCTTCAGTTTCTTTCATCAGTATCTTATAGTTTTCAGTGTGCAGACCTTCCACTTCCTTGGTTAAATTTATTGCTAAATATTTTATTGTTTTTGATGCAATTATAAATGGCATTATTTCCTTAATTTTCTTTCTGATAGTTGTTAGTATTAGAAGCACAATTTTTTATGTTGACTTTATATCCTGCACGTTTACTGAATTTATTAGTTGTATTTTCATTTATTTTTTAAATATTTATTTACTTATTTGAGAGAGTGGGGGGAGGGGCAGAGGAAGAGGGAAAGGGAAAGCAGACTCACTGCTGAGTGCGGAGCCTGACATGGAGCTTGATTTCAGGACGCTGTGATCATGACCTGAGCCAAAATCAAGAGTCAGACATTTAGCCAACTGAGCCACTCAAGCACTCCTGTTTATTAGTTTTAACTGTTTTTGGGTGGAATCTTTAGGATTTTCTGTATATAATATCTCATTATGTTCAAATAGAGACACTTTTACTTCTTCCTTTGCAATTTGGATACCTCTCATTTCTTTTTCTTGCCTAATTGCTCTGGCTAGAATTTCCAGTACTGTGTTGAATAAAAGTGGAGCGTGTGAGTATCCTTGTCTTGTTCTTGATCTTAGAGGAAAAGCTTTCAGTTTTTCACCATTGTGATGTTAGCTGTGGGCTTGTCATATATGGCCTTTATTATTTTGAGGTTTACCCCCCTCTATACCCAGTTTGTTGAAAGTTGTTATCAAGAATAGATGTTGAATTTTGTCAAGTGTTTTTTCTGCACCTGTTGAGATGATCATACGATTTTTGTCTTTCATTTTATTAATGTGTATCACACTGATTGATTTGCAGATATTCAACCATCTTGCATACCTGGAATAACTACCACTTGATCATAGGGCATGATCCTTTTAATGTGCTGTTGAATTCTGTTTGCTAATATTTTGTTGGGGATTTTTTGGGGGGGTGGATTTTTATATCTATGTTTATCAGGGATATTGGCTTATAATTTTCTTGTAGTGTTGTCTGGCTTTGCGATCAGGGTAATGCTAGCTTTGTAAAGTGAATTTATAAGTGTTCCCTTGTATTTTTTTGGAAGAGTTTGAGAAAGATTTGTATCAGGTTCTTCAAATATTTAGTAGAAATCACCCTTTTCACCATCTGATCCTGGAATTGTCTTTGTTTGGAGGTCTTTGATTACTGATTCAGTCTCCTTACTAGTAATTGTTCTGTTCACATTTTCTATTTCTTCATGATTCATTCTTGGTAGCATGTATGTTTTTAGGAATTTATCCATTTCTTCTATTTTGTTCACTTTGTTGGCATATAATTGTTCATAGTTTTTTTCTTAAACATTTTACTTATTTTTAAGATTTTATTTTTCAGTAATCTCTATACCCAGTGTGGGGCTCAAACTCACAACCCTGGGATAGAGAGTCACATGCTCTACCGACTGAGTCAGCCGTGTGCCCCTATAATTGTTCATAGTTTTATGATCCTTTGTATTTGTGTGGTGTTAGTTGTAATGTGTTCTCTTTATTTATAATTTTATTATTTGGGTCCTTTCTCTTTTTTTCCTTGTTAAGTCAAGGCAAAGGTTTGTGTATTTTGTTTATCTTTTTAACAAAACAGCTCTTTAGTTTCTTAAATCTTTTGTCTTTTTGTCTCTGTTTCATTTTTTTCACTCTCATCTTTGTTAAATTTCCTTTTTTCTACGAATTTTGGGCTTAGTTTGTTCTTTTTCTGGTTCCTTGTGCTGTAAAGTTAGATTGAGATCTTTCTTAATGTAGGCATTTATTGCTGTAAATTTCCTTCTTAAAACCTTTTGCTGCATCTCTTAAGTTTTGGTATGTTGTATTCCCATTTTCACTTATTTTGTTTTTCATTTTCACTTGTCTTAAGATATTTTTTTATTTCTCTTTGATTTCATCTTTGACTCATTGGTTGTTTAGTAGTGTGTTGTTTAATCTTCACATATTTGTGAATTCCCAGTTTTCTTGTAACTGATTTTTAATCTTATTTCAAGTAGGAGTTAATTGTTAGGTTTTTGAAGGAAAAAAGAATTCAAGTTTCTTTCTTTTTTCTACTTTAGGTACATACCTCCTGATAAGAGAGAAGAAAATGACCAATCAACCCACAAGTGGATGGTATATGTCCGAGGGTCTCGTAGAGAACCCAGCATTAATCATTTTGTCAAGAAAGTTTGGTTCTTTCTTCATCCCAGCTATAAACCAAATGACCTTGTGGAAGTTAGGTAAGCACAGTTGAGTTATTTAATTTAAGAAGTACAGATTTACTGAAGTGGAAAAAGAGTGATTTAACTTGACACCATTCCCTTTAATTATTATATTATTAATAATTTACTTAGCTTTGGCTCTTAGATAGAGTTTTAAGTGTGGTTCCCTCTTGCAGATTATTGTCTCCCTGAAAAGGCAGTATTCCTCCTGTCAGAATTATATTAGCGGATTTTGCTCCCCCTGGAAATAGCTGAATTTATTTATATAGATACAGATAAATATAAAAGTGTTCCTGTTTTTTATGACTATCAGAATGTAGCAGAATTAAACATGGGAGTCTAACATTACAGTAATATTTAATATTGAAAGTTCCTCGTGATCTCATCCTCTCAGAAGTAACCACAGTGATATTTTTCCTACATATATTAACCTTGTATAGTTGTTTGTTGTTGTACAAAGATGGAATTTTTTATATATATAGATAGATATATATATTATTCTGAAATTTGTTTCATTTAGGTGTATTCTTTTTAAAAAAATTTATTTTAAAGATTTCTTTATTTTTACTTTAGAGAGAGAGCGAGAGCATGTGTGAGCGGGGGGGAGGGGCAGAGGGAGAGAGAGAATCCCTAAGCACATTCCCCACTGAGCATGGAGCCCAATGTGGAGCTTGACCCCAAGACCCTGAGACCATAACCTGAGCCAGAATCAAGAGTCAGATGCTTAACCAACTGAGCCACCCAGGCACCCCTATTTTATTTATTTATTTGAGAGAGAGAGGGATTGCGTGTGCCTGAGAGTGGGGGGAGGGTCAGAGGGAGAGCATCTCAAGCCGACTCCACACTGAGCATGGATCTCAATGCAGGGCTCTATCTCTCGACTGATGAGATCATGACCTGGGCCACCCAGGCTCCCCTTTAAGTGTATTCTTTACATCTTTATATGATATTACATATTACATATGCATTCATTGTGTGAATGTATTGTAGAAGTGGTTTTGGTTTATTATCAGTGAAATTTCCTATATCCTCAGCTCTCTTTAGAATGTTCCCTCCACTCCTGACTCCTAAATAAAACATGGCTGTCTTCCGAGAACACTGCTTTTGAGAACAGCTTTCAAGTGGCAGCTGATTTTTCTCTCACACCATGTGCCAGTGGGCCTGGGGATGGGTGTCTCTTCCTTGCACATATTTGTGGCTTCTAGACCATCTTTTCCCTTTTTCTGCCTAAAAACCCTCAGCTCTTTTGGGGCATTGTATGATCCTCCCAGTATTCTGTGGTTTTTCCTTCTTGGTCATTGGTACATTTCACCTTCTATGAGGAATCCAGAAATAAAAAAGTCTGTTTGGGGGAGGCAGTCCTTTTTTTGTGTGAAATACATGTATCTTTTTGAAGTTTAACATTTCCATAGGTGATGTCTGTTGGTAAGCCTTAGGTTACTTTTTTGCTTCCAGAAATATGGTTAGGGAGATTTTTCCCTTTTAAAAACATTGTTCCTTTTTCCTGGCCTTTATGCTATTTGTCTGTCTTCTCTGGCAGCCATCCTTCCTGTTCATTCACTAGAGTTTAGCCAATGTACATGAATTGAGGAGCACAGCTGATTTGCTATATCCATTTTAAGAGAAATCCAATATACAAATAGTATAATTGACGTATATTGCAAAATGAATTTAGGCTATCTACTTTACTGGAATTTAAATGACCAAACATGTCATCAATAGAACTTTAATTATTCCTCTAAAGTTCACCATGCCTCTAGGCCCCACTGCATCCCTTTTCAAACTGCTGTCTCAATTTGACCTTCTCATTTGACCCTAAGCCTGTCTTTTAATTTCTGTCTGAACCTATACCAGCATCATGGCTTCTTCTCTTGCTAACTCAGTCATTGTTCAACTGGTTTCTCCCATCCAGGGCACTCTGGTTTTCTTTGCTTTCTCTTCTCTCTGGTTTATAACATAGCTATTGCTTTTTCCCCTTTCCAGGCTACACTCATACTCAGGGATTTTTCCTGTCTTGAGCCCTCCTGGTAGCCTCTGGCTCTGTTCTTGATAATTCAGATCTGTTGTTAGATTCTTCTCAGGTTGTGTTCTTGGAGTTTGTCTTTACTGAATTCATGTCTCCTCTTAGTTTTGCAAAAACACGTCCCCCTGAGTGTTCCTTCCTCCTTGCCATCTTGGCATCTTCTCTCATTTCAGTAATTCCAAGCCACTGATTCATAATGAACATTTTCATTTTAATGCATTCTCTCTCCCCCATTAACTTAAACCGTATTTTTGAGTACATGACATTCTCTCAGTTAAATTTAAAATGTTTTTATTATGGAAAATTCCAAACATACTCAGAAGCAGAGTATCTTGAACCCTCCTATACCGAATCATTAACAATTTGCTAGTCTTTTTTTCATCAACTTTCCTTTTTCTTCCCTTCACAAATTATGTTTTGACTGAAAATTCTCTAGTCCAATCAGCATTCACATACATTCCTCCTCTATCCACTAAAATCATAGTCACTGGTGAAGATCGTATGGTAAACATAGTTCCTTAAGTCCTTTTAGCGGATAGTTTCAAATAAATTGTCACTTTCAGATTGAGCATTTGTGATTTATTCTATTTTTGCCAGAGTAGAGGAATAAATATGAGTGTCTGGGGTAGGAAACATATACCTCACAGCCTGTGTCTGCCAAGTAGAAGTCAAGGATTCTGGCTTCTAATATGTAACATCCATCAAATCACCTTCCCTGCCTATGGAAATCATGATGTTGGATTATATACTATAAGTCTCTTAGCTCTGAGTATTCAGTGATTGAAAGTTTAATGTAGGTTTGAGTTGAATTTTTCTTTTAGCATTTCAGGAAAAATTCAGTGTATCGATTGAGCTTCAGATGAGAAAAATGTAAATTATTATCAGAGGCTTTGAATTTCCGACTTACCCAGTAGGAGAAAACATTTCCTCTCTAGAATGAGAATGTGACTCTGGCTTAATGTGTTAATATATGCTTTTCCCTAGAGAGCCTCCTTTTCATCTAACCAGAAGAGGCTGGGGTGAGTTTCCTGTCAGAGTTCAAGTTCATTTTAAGGACAGCCAGAACAAGCGGATAGATATCATACATAATCTGAAGGTATTGTAACAACACGTTACTCCCCCGAAATGATGTACCTCTTTTTACCTGGTTACTTAAAGCCGTTGGTTAGGCCTTTTGAGGGAAGTGGCCAAGGACGGTGGAAGCAGGACTAATCTTTTTGATTGTGTTATGCAGACTGCTACAACACTCCTTTGTTCTCTGAAGGCTGGGGAAGGGTTGCGTTATAGCAGAATGTATATTTAAAGAGATGAACTGGTCAGATTATCAGAAGACTTGAATTGCTGATCAAAGCTCACTGTTACTGTGTTACCTGAGACTAAGTGAGGTCTTAAAAACAAAATCTATTTACTTTTCTGTAAAATGAGGCAAATAAGCATCTATTTATCTCATAAGGATATAGATATGTTTATCTTGTAAGGATAAAGACAGAAATGAACATGTTTTAGGAAATTGAAAGTACTGTACAAAGTTGTAATTCTTTTGATTTGTATTTTAAGAAATTCTTCATTGATATATCTCCATGTTTATTATGTAGCCATTATATTTTATGAAGTGTCTTCTATACATGTGGAAAAACTACCAATTATAGTAAGTGAAAAGCACAGAGTACAAAACTGTATGTTGTAGTATGAAGTCAACTGTGATTTTAAATAGGTGGAAAAAACAAAAGAAATATACCAAAATTTTGGAGTAATTGAAGTAATGACATTGTGGGCAATTTCTCTTGCCCTTATTATCTTTTTTTTTCTTCTAATTTTATGTAATAAACATGTTTAACTTTTATAATTGAAAGGCCATTTTTAAAATGTTTTCCTAGTTCCTCTCTATATAGTTTCATGTAGATTTTCTCTACATAAGATAAATTTCTAATATTAAACTTACCCCAAAACACTCTTACTTTGTGGTTTACCACATTGTTCCCATTAATGGCTCACAAAATTGAACTCAGTGAGTATCAGTACATCTGCAGAATTCCCATTTTGTTCCTTTTGTTCTACCAATACAACCTTTTCAATCTTAAGGTTGAAATTTGCCCTCCATTGGTGATAGCACTGCTTAACTTCATGTTGCAGTTATTTTTTTAGAGATTATTCTAAGACTAGATTGCTTTCTGACCTCAGAAAAGAACTGGAACAAAATAAAGAATATGCATGGGCGCCTGGGTGGCTCAGTTGGTTAAGCGACTGCCTTCTGCTCAGGTCATGATCCCAGAGTCCCGGGATCAAGTCCCACATTGGGCTCCCTGTTCAGCAGGGAGTCTGCTTCTCCCTCTGACCCTACCCGCTTTTGGGCTCTCTCTCTCTCACTCTCGTTCTCTCTCAAATAAATAAATAAAATCTTTAAAAAAAATAAAATAAAGAATATATAGCCACTTTGTTCAGAGGGGCAGGATATGGTCCCACTTAATTAGAGGAAGGTCTAAAATAGTTTGCTTTCCTTTTATCTTATTTTAAGCATTGCACATACCATCTTATATCACACTGGGCCCAGCCCTAATTTCTAAAATAAAAGGAATTGTTTACATAGTTCTCATCCTATTATATTGTCTACATCACTTAAAGAGTTCCTTATGGAGTATTGAGACACAGTTTATTATGTTTTATTTTTTTATTTTTAAAAGTTTATTTATTTAAGCAATCTCTGCATCCAACGTGGGGCTCAAACTCATGATTTTGAGATCGAGAGCTGCATGCTCTACTGACTGAGCTCACCAGGCACCCCAGAGGCACACTGTTTTAAAAATGACAGTATTTAAACTTTCTTCTCAGCTTTTCTGGAAAACTTAATTTTACTGTTTGTTATGTATTGATTTGCCTTGAGGCCTTAAACGTCTGTGTTGTACTTGTATGATCTTTGTTTGTACTGGAGTATTCTTTTGCCTGTTATTTCTTTGTTAACTCACAGAGCCATCTTGGATTCTTGCCTCTTTGTTCTAAATATTTGTTCAGTTACTATTATTCTTTCTTCATCATCTTTCCTACCCTTTGCCTTTCCCACTCTTGCCTAGACCATTATTCTACTGTCTCCTGATTAGCTTCTTTCCTTCTAATCTGTCTCCTTTACCCTTAGTCCATGCTGCACACCACCATCCAATTAGTATTCCTGAAATAGGAGAACCATTATGCTATTCCTTCTGAGAAACCTTCATTGAATTCCCTCCACTTAAGTTCAGACTTCCTGCCTACTCTTCAGGGCTTTTCACATTTTGACTGAACACACTTACCCTAAATTATCTCACACTAGTCCCCTGCATGGATATACTACTCCAGCCAGGTCAGTTATTCATGTCCCAGAAGTGCCTTGGGCCTTCTTCTCTTGTGTCTTTTTTTTATGCTCTTGCCCTCCTAGAATGCCTGTTTGAATTCTTTCCATTCTTAAAGTTCAAGTTCCTTTGTACTTTTCCTAACTATTTAAGCCCATAGTGACCTCTTGGTATACTGGAATGCTGAAATACTTGATCTATATTTGATACTGTATAATTACATTAAATACTAAATACTCAAGTGTTAGATGTATGTACAATTTAAAGTTCCCAGAATGTATGCAATTCCCACATTCTGCATTCCTGATCAGCTGTCAACCATAGAGCACAGTAACTCCCAAAACAATCCATTTATCCATTTAGTAAATAAGCTTTTGGTAAGTTCTTTCATAAATTTAACTAAAACTGTGCGCTTTTTTTTTAACCTTGATTTTATTTGGGCTCATTTGATTTCTGGAGTAGCACAGGACAGGACTTTGTTTTGTTTTATAAGAACCCTAAAAATGTTTAATGACAGCCTTCAGGTCTTTCCTTAAATCATTTCCAGGCAGAACCTATTCTTGTAAAATTCCTTGTGTGTTGTACTTTCTAGTTCCTCTTGCTGTTTTGATAACAGTTCTATTTTATCAGTGTCTCTCTTAGAGTGTGGTCCCAAGAATGATAAATAAGCCAGTGCACATTACGGAGAGACTATTATTTCCATGCTCTGAAGAATATGAAAATGGATATAGCCTAAAATTAGTAGTCATACTGTTGGCTATGATTTAAGTATTAAAACTAGGTCTCTTCCATGGAACTAGCATGAATCCACCCTGCATTGTCTTTCTTTTGGGAAACTAGATCTCATGACCGAGTTGTCATGTCTGTGTTGGCTGCTAAGGAACTCAGCCTGACTTGAAATCTACTTTTTGCAAGTCTTAGAGTTTTCTATTTACTGATTAGTAAATCATCTTTCCTTTTTACCCAACTGAATAGTTTTTCCCTGTCGATCTTACTCTGTAATGTTTATTTCTTTTCAAAAGACTTATTTATTTTTGAGAGAGTGGGAGGGGGGAGGGAGCATGAGCTGGTGGGGGAGGGGAGAGGGACAGTGTTAGAGAACCTCAAGCAGACTCCCTGCTGAGCAAGGAGCCAAACTCAAGCTTGATCTCAAGACCCTGAGATCATGACCTGAGCCAAATCAAGAGTCCTTTGCTTAACCAGCTGAGCCACCCAGGTGCTTCCGTGTAATGTTTATATTGGTAAGCTCCACAGATCCTTTTTTTTTGCAGAATGCTTTATTGCTTCAAACAAAGCAAAAATGCTGTCAAATAACAAATTGTTTATGCTAAACAAAAACTTTTTTTGATTTTCATTTTATTTTTATTGAAATATAGTTGACATACCGTGTTATACTAGTTACAGGTATACAACATAGTGATTTAACAATTCTATACATTATGCAGTGCTCGACTCGGTAAGTGTAGTCACCATACAAAGGTACTACAGTATTATCGACTATATTCCCTATGCTGTACTTGTCATCCCTGTGACTTATTTATTATATAACTGGAAGTTTGTACCTCTTAATCCCCTTCACTTATTTTGCCCAACACCCTAGCCCTGTCTTCTCTGGCGACTACCAGTTCTGTGTGTTTATAGGTCTGTTTCTAGTTTTTGTTTGTTTATTTGTCTTGTTCTTTAGATTCTATATATAAGAATTTGTCTTTTTCTGACTGAATTCACTTAGCACAATAGCCTCTAGGTCCATCCATGTTGTTGCATATGGCAAGATTTCATTCTTTTTTTGGCTGAGTAATATTCTGTATTTGTGTGTGTGTGTGTGTGTGTGTATACAGACCTTTTTTTTTTTAAGTGATAGAATATAAATAAAATATAGGAATAAGAACAGCCTCTTTGTAAATGTAAATTTTGTTTATATTATTAACATTCGCTCAGGTTATACTCCTTTCTTTCTTCTAAAATAAATCATCCATGATGCTAATACATTGGAAGTGATTATTAGCATTGCCTATATTGCTTAAATTTTCGCTCATTTTTTTCAAAAATGTTTAGTAAATATACTTTAAGTATATAATTGTGTCATCATACTATATGTGTATTTTTATAGCCAATCTCTTTATTTATTTTTAAAAGATTTTATTTATTTGAGAGGGAGAGAGAGAGAGAGCAAGAGCACAAGAGCAGGGAGAGGGAGAAGCAGGCTCCCCACTGGGCGGGGAGCCCAACATGGGACTTGAATCTAGGACCCTGAGATCATGACCTCAGCTGAAGGCAGATGCTCAACCGACTAAGCCTCCCAGGCGGACATCCCATTCTCTTTTTAAAAAAAAAATGATTAAAAAAAATTTTTTACTTATTGGTTTTTGTTTTGTTTGAGAGGGTGAGAGAGAATCTTCAGCAGGCTACATGCTCAGCATGGAGCCTGACTGGAGGCTCGATCTCACAACTCTGAGATTATGACCTGAGCCAAAATCAAGAGTCAGGCATTTAACTGACCAAACCACCCAGGTGCCCCTGAAAAAAATGATTTTATTTTTTAAGTAATCTCTCCACCCTACATGGGGCTAACACCTACAACCCCAAGATCAAGAGTCACATGTTCTAGCAACCGAGCCAGCCAGGCCACGCCCATAGCCTGTCTTTTTAAAATATTTTTTACATCATCTTTGTAAACATCTAAGTGGCTATGTAATACTTTACAAATGATGGTTCAGGATTTACTTAAGGGGTGCCTGGGTGGCTCAGTTGGCTAAATGTCTGCTCAGGTCATGATCTCAGGGTCCTGGGATCAAGCTCCACATCGGGCTCTCTGCTCAGCAGGGAGTCTGCCTCTCCCTCGGTGCTCTGCCTCTCTCTCAAATAAGTAAATAAAATCTTTTTTTTTAAAGATTTTATTTATTTATTTGACAGAGACACAGTGAGAAAGGGAACACAAGCCGGTGGAGTGGGTGAGGGAGAAGCAGGCTTTCCCACCAAGCAGGGAGCCCGATGTGGGGCTCCATTCCAGGACCCTGGGATCATGACCTGAGCTGAAGGCAGATGCTTAATGACTAAGGCAGCCCTAGATAAAATCTTAAAAAAAAAAAAAAAGATTTACTTAAGCATTTCTCTATTACTTGGATGTTCATGTTTTCAGTTTGTGGTTGTAAATAATGCTGTAGTAAATATCTTTTTGTGTAAAACTTCCTCCATTTTTAGATTGTTCTTAGAATGTTTTTAGAAGTGTATAGTTTATATTAAAAGTACGATACCTATATGTTTGAAGTTGTTTTTATTAATTTTACTCATTCCACCCTGATTAAGAGGGTTTTTATTGAAGTGATTGATAGTTTATATTATGAAAAAGTAGATTCTGTGTTATGAAGGTTTGTGGTGAAAGGGGTTTTAGATGAGATTGTATCCTAAGATTTATAAGTAAGCTCAGTGAAACTTTACACTCTTCTTTTGTCTTTCAATAGCTGGATAGAACTTACACTGGCTTGCAGACTCTTGGAGCAGAGACGGTAGGTTTTTTCCTACAGTATTATTTGGGAATAAGGTAGAATGGAAATTGATCTTCATTTTTAATTAGGAAAAATGAGTGCTTAATTTTTTAAAAAGTTTGTCTTCTCCTTTTTAATTTAAAAAAATGATAAACAGAATTTACCATTTTAACAATTTTTGTTGTGCAGTTAAGAAGTATTAAATATATTCACATTTTTTGTGCATCTATTGCTACCATCCATCCCCCGAACTCTTTCTCATCTTCGAAAATTGAAATGGTACCCATTTACAACTTCCATCCCCCTCTCCCTTCAGCCTCTGGCAACCACCCTTCTACTTTCTGTCTCTATGAATTTTTGACTAGGTACCATATAAGTGGAATTATACAGTGTGTTTTTTTATTATTGGTTTATTTTACTTATCATAATGTTCTCAAGGTTCATCCATGTTGTAGCATGCATCAGAACTTCCTTCTTAAAAAAGGCTGAATAATACTCCATTGTGTGTCTATACCACATTTTGTTTATTTATCTGTTAATGAGCACTTGAGTTGCTTTCATCTTTTGGCTCTGTGAATAATCCTGCTAAGAACATGGATGTACAGGTATCTGAGTCTGTGTTTTCAGTTCTTTTGGGTATATACCCAAGAAAGTGGAATTGCTGGATCATAGAGTACCTCTATTTTTTTTTTTTTTTTTAAGTAATCTCTACATCCAACATGGGGCTCGAACCCACAACCCCAAGATCAGGAGTTACACGTTCCACCAACTAAGCCAGCCAGGTGCCCCATGGTAGCTCTATTTTTAATTTTTGAAGGACTGCCACACTACTTACACAGCACCTGCACCATTTTACATTCCTGCGAATAGTGCACAAGAGTTCGTTTCTCCACATCTTTGTCAACACTTACTGTTTTCTCTTTTTTTTTGATAGTAGCCAAACTGTTGAGTGTGTGAGGTGGTAAATTTCATTGTGGTTTTGGTTTGCATTTCCCTAATGATTATTGATGTTGAGTATCTTTTCATCTTTTTATTGGCTGTGTGTGAATCTTCTTTGGAGAAACGTCTAGTCAAATCCTTTGCCCATTGTGAATCATGTGTTTGGGTTTTTGTTGAGTTTTAGGAGTTCTTTTTACATTCTTGATACGCATCTCTTATCAGATCATTCGTGGGTTGCCTTTTCACTCTGCTGATTGTGTCCTTTGATACATAGATGTTTTTAATTTTGATATAGTCCAGTTTGTCTATTTTTTCTTTGGTTGCCTGTGCTTTTAGTGTCATCCAAGAAACCATTGCCAGATTCACTCTCATGAAGCTTTGCCCTGTGTTTCCTTCTAAGAGTTTTATTGTTTCAGGTCTTATGCTTGGGTCTTTGATCCATTTTGAGTTAATTTTTGTAAATAGTGTGAGGTAAAGATCCACCTTCATTCTGTTGCATGTGGATTTGCAGTTTTCCCAGCACCATTTGTTGAAAAGACTGTGCTTTTCCCAGTGGTCTTGGCACCCTTGTCAAAAATAATTTGACCATATATATGAGGGGGCATTTTATTCCAGTGGTCTGTATGTCTTCTTGATGCCAGTACCACACTGTTTTGATTACTATAGTTTTGTAATAATCAGTTTTGAAGTCAGGAAATGAGACCTCCAACTTTGTTTTCCTTCCCCATACACCTCCTCCCACTTTTTTTTTTTTTTTTTTTTATTCATGATAAATCAGCAGTAGCCATTAGGTGAGAATTAGCTAGTTAAACCCTATTTTGTTTAGGGAAGTGTGCTGTGTTGTATCAAAAGATATTTATTGAGCATATACCGTATACTAGACACTGGTCCTGGTACTGGGGATACAGAGATGAATAAGGTAGCTACTGCTTTTAAGGAGTTATCTTCTTGGTTGTGTTGAAAATGGGGAGAAAGTATATAGTAAACAAAAGCAAATGAGATAATTTCACTTAAAATAAGTGCTATAAAGAAGAGAGTTGCTGGGGGACAAGGGGGTTACTTTAGGTTGGTTAGAGAAGGCATCTCTGAGAAGGTGACATTCGATTGAGACCCAATGATGAGAAAGAGACACTTATGCAGAGATTTGGGGTGGGAGTAGTGTTCTAAGGCATAGAAACAGCAAATGGAAAGGCCCCAATTATATGATTGGTTTCACTGAGTTATCTGTTAAACCAAACTATATTCTGGGATAAATCCTTTAGTTCTTAGATTGAAATTACCTTTGAAGTATGATTAGAAATCATTTGTCACATCTCTTAGAGCACCATGTTCTTGGACAGGTTTGGGGGTTTCTGTGACATTGATCATGGATTCATGAGCCCAATTGTTGCCTGATTGTGTAGGTAGTGGATGTTGAGCTTCACCGACATTCTCTTGGAGAAGACTCCATTTATCCTCAGTCCTCCGAGTCAGACATCTCTGATGCCCCACCATCATTGCCTTTGACCATTCCAGCCCCAGTGAAAGCTTCCTCACCGATAAAGCAGTCGCATGAGCCAGTACCTGATACATGTATGGAGAAAGGTAATATATTTTTCCTTGTATGGAAATGAATTTTTCCTTTTACAGAGGAGTCACTCTCTGGGGCATTCCTTTCTCTCATTTGTGTAATATGATTTTGAACTGCTGCCTATAGAGATTTAAGAGTGTATGGAAAATAAATTTTCCATTAGTAGGCACGGTGCCTCTACTATATAGTCCAGTTATGAAAATAGCCAAATCTTTATTCTTCTCAGAAAATTTTTTTCATGAAGTTCTACTGACATTTTATAGAACATTAAACTCACAAAAAGGCATTAAATGTTTATTTTTTTGATGATTATATTGGTTTCTTCTAATATGTTACAGGAAAACTTTTTGGTTTGGTCCCTAGTTGTGTGAACAAGAAACTGAATGTAAAGTGTCTAGTCTTATTTAAAATACAATATAACAACTGACACCACAGAAATACAAAGAATTATAAGAATATTATGAAAAATTATATGCCAACAAATTGGACAACCTAGACAAAATGGATAAATTCCTAAAAACATATATCTTCCCAAAACTGAATCAGGAAGAAATAGAAAATTTGAACAGACTGATTACCAGCAATGAAAATGAATCAGTACAAAACCTCCTGGGGCGCCCGGGTGGCTCAGTTGGTTGAGCATCCAACTCTTTGGTTTTGGCTTAAGTTGTGATCTCAGGGTCATGGGATCAAGCCCCCACATCAGACACCATGCTCAGCAAGGAGTCTGCTTGAGATTCTCTCTCTCCCTCTACCCCTCGCCCTGCTTGCATGCATGCATGCTCACAATCTCTCTCTAAAATAAATAAATAAATCTAAAAACAAACAAAAAAACCTCCCAACAAACAAAAGTCCAGGACCAGATGGCTTCATAGGTGGAATTCTACCAAACATTGAAAGAAGAGATAATACCTATTCTTCTCAAATTATTCTAAAAAATAGAAGAGGAAGGAAAGCTTCCTAATTCATTCTATGAGGCCAGTGTTACCCTGATATTGAAACCAGATAAACATACTACAGGCCAATATCTCTGATGAACATAGATGCAGAAATCCTCAACAAAATAGTAGCTAACTGAATCCAACAATAAATTTTTAAAAAATCATTCACCATGATCAAATGGGATTTATTCCTGGGAGGCAAGGATGGTTCAGTATTAAAAAATCAATCAGTGTGATAGGTCACATCAATAACAGAATGTATAAAAGCCATATGATCATTTCAATAGATGCAGAAAAAGCATTTGACAAAGTATACCATTTCTGATAAAAACCTTCAACAAAGTAGGTTTAAAGGAATGTACTTTGACATAATAAAGGCTATATATGAAAAACTCACAGCTAACGTCATACTAGTTCCCCTAAGGTCAAGAACAAGACAGGGATGCCCACTCTCACCACTCCATCAACATAATACTGGAAGTCCCAGCCATAGCAATTAGACAAGAAAAAGAAATAAAAAGCATCCAAATTGGTAAGGAAGAAGTAAAACTGTCACTGTTCGCAGATAACATGATACTATATATAGAAAAATCTAAAGACTCCACCAAAAAAATTACTAGAATTGATAAATGGATTTAGTAAGGTCACAGGATACAAAATCAGTGTACAGAAATCTGTTGCATTTCTATACACTAATAAGAAGCAGCAGAAAGAGAAATTAGGAAAACAATCGCATTTACAATTGCACCAAAAAGAGTAAAATACCTAGGAATAAACTCAATCAAGGAAGTGAAAGACTTATACTCTGAAAACTATAAAACACTGAAAGAAATTGAAGGTGACACAAACAAATGGTAAAATATTCCATACTCATGGATTGGAAGAAAAATATTGTTAACATGTCCAGGCTACTCAAAGCAATCTACAGATTTAATGCAGTCCCTACCAAAATAGCAACAGCATTTTTCACAGACTAGAACAGATGATCTTAAAATTTGTATGGAACCACAAAAGACCCTAAGGGGCACTGGGTGGTGCAGTCGGTTGAGCATCTAACTCTTGGTTTCAGGTCGTGGTCTCAGGGTTGTTGGATCAAGCACTGTGTCAGGCTCCAGGCTCAGCAGAGTCTGCTTGGGATTCTCTCTCCCTCTCCTGTCCGTCCTGCTCTCTCTCTAAAATAAAGATAAATTCTCTTTTTTTTTTTAAGACAACTTTATTTATTTTAGAGGAACTGTGTGTGAATGCGAGTAGGGGGAGAGGCAGAGGGAGAGAGAGAATCTCAAGCAGACTCCTCACTGAGCAC
The DNA here is from genome assembly GCF_037043125.1 of Eumetopias jubatus. Taxonomy (NCBI): domain Eukaryota; kingdom Metazoa; phylum Chordata; class Mammalia; order Carnivora; family Otariidae; genus Eumetopias; species Eumetopias jubatus. The sequence continues at coordinate 81,859,069 of NW_028274807.1, read as the reverse complement.
GGAGCCTGATGTGGAGCTCCATCCCATGACCGTGAGATGATGATCTGAGCCAAAATCAAGAGTCAGACGCTTAACTGAGTGAGCCACCTGGCACTCCAAAAATAAGATTAATCTTAAAAAAAAAAAAAAAAAAATCCTAAATAGCCAAAGTCTTGAAAGAGAAGAATAAAACTGGAGGTATCACAATCCCAGATTTCAAGATATACTACAAAGCTGGAGTAATCAAAACAGTATGGTACTGGTACAAAAAAAAGACACATAGAACAATGGAACAGAATAGAAAACCCAAAAATAAACCCATGCTTATATGGTCATTTCATCTTTGACAAAGGAGGCAAGAATATGCAATGGGAAGAAGTCGGTTCAACAAATGATGTTGGGAAAACAGAACAGCAACATGCAAAAGTATGAAACTGGGCCACTTTTTTATACCACACACAAAAATAAACTTAAAATGGGTTAAGGATCTAAATGTGAAACCTGAACCATAAAAATCCTAGAAGAGATTCCAGGCAATAATTTCTGTGACATTGACAGTAGCAACACTTTTCTAGATATGTCTCCCAAGGCAAGGGAAACAAAAACAAAAATAAACTCTTGGGACGACATCAAAATAAAAAGCTTCTGCACAGGAAAGGAAACAATCAACAAAACTAAAAGATAGTCTACTGAATGGGGGAAGATATTTGCGAATGACATATCCAAAATATATGAAGAACTTCTACAACTCAACACCAAAAAACAAATAATCCAGTTTAAGAATAGGCAGAAGACATGAACAGACATTTCTCCAAAGAAGACATACAGATGGCCAACAGATGCATGAAAAGTTGCTCAGCATCACCCATCATTAGGGAAATGCAAATCAGAACCACAATGAGATACCACCTCACACCTGTCAAAATGGCGAAAATCAGAAACACAAGAAAGAGCAAGTGTTGGCGAGGATGTAGAGAAAAGGGAACCCTCATGTACCGTGGGTAGGAATGCAAACTGGTGCAGCCACTGTGGAACACAGTGTGCAGATACCTCAAAAAATTAAAAATTGAAGTATTATATGTATGATACAGTAATTCCACTACTGGGTATTTACTCAAAGAATACAAAAACATGAATTCGAAAAGATACATGCACCCCTGTGTTTATTGCAGCATTATTTACAATAGCCAAATTATGGAAGCAACCCAAGTGTCCATTGACAGATGAATGGATAAAGAAGAGGTGGTGTGTATGTACACACACACACACACACACACACACACACACACACACACACACACACACACACACACACTGGAGTATTACTCAGCCATGAAAAGAATGAATCTTGCCATTTGCAGCAACAAGGATGGATCTAGAGGGTATAATTCTAAGTGAAATAAATCAGAGAAAGACAAATACCGTATGATTTTACTCATATGTGGAGTTTACAAAACTAACAAAAAAAAGAGACCAACAACAACAACAAAAAACCAGACTCTTAACTATAGAGAATAAACTGATGGTTACCAAAGCGGAGGTGGGTGGGGAATGGGTGAAACAGGTGATGGGGATTAAGGAGGGCACTTGTCGTGATGAGCACTGGGTATTGTATGGAGGTGTTGAATCACTGTATTACACACCTGAAACTAATGTAACACTATATGTTAACTGTACTGGAATTAAGAATACAATATAAGGGGCGCCTGGGTGGCTCAGTCTGTTAAGCATCCCACTCTTGATCTCAGCTCAGGTCTTGATCTCAGTGTCCTGGGATTGAACCCTTTGTTGGGCTCCACGCCAAGCGTGGAGCCTACTTTAAAAAAAAACCCAACAAGGGCGCCTGGGTGGCTCAGTTGGTTAAGCGACTGCCTTCAGCTCGGGTCATGATCCTGGAGTGCCGGGATCAAGTCCCGCGTTGGGCTCCCTGCTCAGCGGGGAGTCTGCTTCTCCCTCTGACCCTCTTCCCTCTTGTGCTCTCTATCTCTCAATCTCTCTCTCTCAAATAAATAAATAAAATCTTTAAAAAAAAAAATAAAAATAAAAAAAAATAAAAAAACCCAACAAAACAAAAAAACCAGTAAAGATCCATCATCAGGGCACCTGGGGGGCTCAGTCGGTTAAGCATCCTCCTCTTGAGTTCTGCTCCGCTCATAATCTTAGAGTCCTCATAACCTTGAGCCCTGCATCAGGCTCTGTGCTCAGCAGGGAGTCTGCTTGAGATTCTCTCTCTCTCTCTCCTTCTGCCCCTCCCCCCTCAAATAAATAAATTAATTTTTAAAAAAGGTTAAATGTATTTTGACTATGGCATTTTTTCATTTAATGAGTATCTAAGTGATAAGTAAATCATTTCTGTGACCTATACGTATAAGATATAAAGCTGGTTCTAAATGTTTAATCTCTAAACCTACATTTTTATTTTTATTTACTTGTTTACTTATTTTTTGAGAGAGAGAATGGAGGGACCAGCAGGGGGGAAGAGAGAGAATCTCAAGCAGGCTCCACGTTCAGTGTAGAGCCCAGTGTGGGGCTCAGTCTCACAACCCTGAGATCATGACCTGAGCCGAAGTCAACATTCAGACACTTAACTGATTGAGCCACCCAGGTGCCCCTCTAAGCCTACATTTTAATGTGATGTTAATATTTTAGTCCTTTTATAAATCTCAATTTTATTCCTCTTTAAATTTCAGTTGCATCGGGGCACCTGGGTGGCTCAGTCGTTAAGCGTCTGCCTTCGGCTCAGGTCATGGTCCCAGGGTCCTGGGATCGAGCCCCGCGTCAGGCTCCCTGCTCAGCGGGAAGCCTGCTTCTCCCTCTCCCACTCCCCCTGCTTCTCCCTCTCCCACTCTCTCTTTTGCTCTGTCTCTCTCCATCAAATAAATAAAAAAATCTTTAAAAAAAATAAAAAATAAATTTCAGTTGCATCTTCTTCGTGGGCATTTAATAAAATAGAACATTATTAAGTGAATGTTTTGAGTTTTCTTTTCTAATTTAAACAGCTTTTCGGGACACTTGGGTGGCTCAGTCGGTTAAGCGGCTGCCTTCCGTCCGGGTCATGATCCCAGGTTTCTGGGATCGAGTCCCACATCGGACTCCTTGCTCAGCAGGGAGCCTGCTTCTCCCTCTCTCTCCCTTTGCTTGTGCTCTCTCTGTCAAATAAATAAAATCTTAAAAAAAAAAAGCTTTTCAATTCAGAACATAATACACTTGTGTACTTTTTATATTGTACATGCTTTATAGTTAATAATGTTTTCTAATTTTTTGAAAGAAGCGTTTTAATAAAAGATTCTAAACATAATTTACATTTCATCCAACTATGTATAAAGGGCTTATAAATATTGTCAATTGTATGTATTTTACTGGGAAGTGGTTTAAATGATTGTTGAAATGATAAGGGATTTTTATTGTTTCATTCTTTTCCCACAGTGGAAAGGTTTTATTATTTCTAAGTGATTCATGACTTATCATTTGCCTCTTTCATTCCAAATAGGCTTCCCAGCCAACACCGAAGCTGAGAGACACACTACATTTTATTCTTTGCCATCTTCATTGGAACGAACACCCACCAAAATGACAACATCCCAGAAAGTTACCTTTTGTTCTCATGGCAATTCAGCTTTTCAGCCAATAGCATCGAGCTGCAAAATTGTGCCACAAAGTCAGGTTCCTAATCCTGAGTCACCCGGAAAATCCTTCCAACCCATCACCATGAGCTGCAAGATTGTTTCAGGTATACAGATGATGTGTGTCAAGTTGATGTGTATAAAAATTGTTGTAATGGCAAAAGAAAGTATTATGGCTTTTCTTAAGTTCTTTTAAGTGGGATTTTTGTTTATTTAACAAGTAATCACTATTGATTAGCAAAGCTCTCAACAAAAGTCATTTCATATGCAAATAGTTTTTGAATAAGGAAAGAAATGAAATTCAAAGCAGTCAGGTTTTCATCTCCAAGAAGTGGTGCAGGTAAAATGTTTACTAGGGTGTATGGTTGAAACTAAGGTAAGAATTAAGTTTTTGAATTATATATGGAAACCAGAGTGGCTAGTAATAAAAAAAACTTAGAGGCAGGCCTTTTGGTGTGGAGTTAAAGCTTGAAAGGTAGTAATTGGTTTGGGGTTGAAATGTCTTTTATACTAACCACACTGAAAATTAGTCATTCCTGTTATCAGTAGGTAGTTTTGAGCCTTCATTTTCACTGAGACTGAATTGTCTACTGTCTCATGACAGTTTCACATTTATGTTAGGTAGACTTCTGGTAGGAATATACTTTATGGTGTAGGTTGCATCACTTCAGAAAAGGCTTGAAAGAGTCAGTAGAAGTATTTAGGCAGTGGGAAGCCTCTATATATGAAGTTGGAGAAAAGGAGTCTTCAGTGCTAAAAATAGACAACTAAGCAGAAATATGATCCAAGTCTTTGAAATTGATTAAAGATGAGGAATGTGTAATTTTACCTCCCAGTTAGAAGCATTTTGGAACTCGCCGTTCCAGAGGCGGAATAGGCTGAACATACAAATTGTTTAGAAGTTTAGAGAAATTCATGGATGACAAATTTGATCCATTAAAAACCATTGAGGATGTTGGATGATACATGGGTAATTGTTGAGAGTGTTCTGTGGGAACAGGAATCTCTGGATTGTAGCTGTGACTTAGTATTGACAGACTTTTGTTTTGGGTGGGTGAATTTCATGTTTTCCTGTAGGAAATTAATTGTAAATCAAGACTCCTGGTTTGTAAGTCTAGCTGTTCACTTACTAATTCTCTGTAATTTTAGTGTCTTTGAGCATAAACATTATTATAACAATTTGCCCAAGTTGTGAAGAGTTTGATTATCTAGGGATTTAGGAGTTCTATGCTGTTATGTAAAGCTCTGCTTTTTTATTTTATTTTTTTAAGATATTTATTTATTTAATTGACAGAGAGAGAGACAGCGAGAGAGAGAACACAAGCAGGGGGAGTGGGAGAGGGAGAAGCAGGCTTCCCGCCGAGCAGGGAGCCTGATGCGGGGCTCCATCCCAGGACCCTGGGATCATGACCTGAGCCAGAGGCAGTCGCCCAACCAACTGAGCCACCCAGGTGCCCCAAAGCTCAGCTTTTTGAACTTTAATGTGCCCATGGGATGGGTGTATGTAGGGGGAATCTTGTTAAAGTACAGATTTATATTTAGCAGGTCTGCGGTAGCACCTCAGAATCTGTTTCTTAAAAGCTCCCTGCTGATGCTGTTGTAAGGATGAGTCCCGGCCTCAGCTATACCACTGTTGTTGCTCAGTACCTGAAACAGAGTCCCATTCTCTTTTCCCCATTTGTCACCTTTGTTCTCCATTATCATTAGCATTTTCTTAGATGGGTTGAGTAGATGTCTTTTGTTTAGTTTGTTTCTCTTTTTTATTAATAAAGGTTCCCCCATATCAACTCCAAGTCCATCACCGCTGCCTCGAACCCCAACTTCCACTCCAGTCCATGTGAAGCAAGGCACTGCCAGCTCTGTCGTTAATAACCCATATGTTATCCTGGATAAGCCAGGGCAGGTTATTGGAGCCACCACTCCCACTACAGGTATGTATGTGATCAATATTTGTGTGATCCGAAAGGCTTGATCTTTTGTAAAGGCGACATCCTAGTGTGACTGAGTAGCCATATAATGGGAGGATGAAGTCTTCATCTGTAAACAAGAGGAGGGCTCTAGAACAGTAAATCCGGTGCTGTTTCTCTGAGAGAAGATGTACTTTATGTAAAAGTTCTATTTTTTAGGAATTTACTTAAATTTTCTTTTTAATTTCTAAAGATTAAAAGTGAGCCATAATTAATTTTCAAAAAAAAAAAAAAGCTGATTTTATATTCATTTGGAAGACATTCTTTTTGGGCCTGCAAGCAGTGTGGTTATTTTCCAAATTAAGCTTCAGAACAAGAATACCTTTGTGGCCCACATGTTTCTCACCAAATAAAAAAGTGATCTTTACTTTTCTGTGAATAAGGTAAATTTTGTATGTGGGAGAGAAATTGAACTCTGCAGTTAAATAAAGGGACCTCTGATAGGAAATTTAAGAACTGGATTTATTGTGTTTGTCATCATAATTTCCTATAACTACAGAGTGCTTTTCAGGTTTTTTCTGAGTATTTTCACAAACATTATTTTATGTATTTGTTTCATTTAAACTATGTGAACACATGCTTCTAAGTGTAAACTTTTCTATAGCTCTCACTTCTAATTAAGAGAAATAGTGAAAAGAGAAGTGACTATAAGGTAGTAAGACTGATTTTTTTTTTTTAAACATAATTGATTTTAACACATGAATGTATGCTGGATCTTTCCAAGTAGCTTTTTGGAAAAGTTAGGTCCTTTAACAGTGATTATAATTGTGGAACTCCTTTAAAAACTGCTTTCAGAAATTACTTAATAGCCTTTTGAATATATTTAGGGATGTCAAATAGGTATCCTTTGAGGATGGTTAGTTTTAGGAATTAGCCAGTCTTTGCAGGCAAGTTTGATAAATGGAGCAGGTGATCAAATACCATTTTTGGTCTTGACTATAGGTAGTGGGACTTGTTTTTATCAGACCCTAAAGGCAGTTATACACATGGAGTATAAATTGCTTAATGTCAGCATCACTTTGGAATAGGTACGACCTCCTGGTGAAACTATTTTGAAGGAGCTAGAATTCACTTAGAGTCATACATGTGGTTCATCATTACGTAACCAATACCCTTATGTTCTGGTATTTGTCTCTCTATACAGGTATCAGAGTGTGTAATATCTACATACTTCTACATGTCCTCACTATCTTCTTGTCTATTTTTAGGTTAGTGAGGTGGTCAGCTTCATAGGAGGAATCCTTAAGTATTTTTTCTATAATAATTTCATGGTTGTGAGTTTTCAACACTTTAAAAATGAAAAATGGTGGGGGAAAGGGGGGGGATGGTGGAAAATGCTTTAAAGTTCCATTTTGTAAATTTTACTTTGTACTTTATTTTAAAATCTGCCTTGCTTATCAGGAAGTCCTACAAACAAGCTCTCTACTGCCTCCCAGGCATCCCAAGGAACAGGTTCCCCTATTCCTAAAATTCATGGAAGTAGTTTTGTAACATCTGCTGTCAAGGTAACACCCTTATTGCATTATTGCACTTTTCTAATTTGTAAAGACAGTAAGTTCAAGCCCAGCAAGAATTTTTCGGTTGATGCAAATGCAAATTTCATTAAGTAGAATCCTCAAGCTAATAATAAGTATCTTGAAGATCATCTACTCCAGCCCCACCTATCTTACTCTTGATCTTTTCCTCGTGTGGAAAATGTTTCTCAGCACTTCCATCAATTGGACAGTCAGTATCTATTTGAAAATTTACTATGATGAGGCAGCTATTTTTAGGAGTGGGTGGGTGGTCAGCTTTGTTACAGATTTTTCTTTATAAAAATATTCATCTGGCAGCATACTTCTTTTCTTCCTATATTTGTACCAATAAGGAGTAAATATATATTTTTTCTATTTGTCAGCCATGTAGTTACTTGAAAATAATTCTTTCCACAATTTTTCTTTCTTTTTTTCTTTTTCTTTTTTTCCTTCAGGGTAAGAAAACCTTTAAAATTAGAACTTCAAATATGATCTGACTTGTTCAGCTAAGAGTGCTAGGTATCTGCTCACTGTTTGGCAAAGACAGCCCTGCTGTTTTGGTTGGTTACTTGTCATTGTCATGACTGCCTAGAACGTTTGAGGTATAAACTCGTGTGTGAGAATTGAGAATTCAGAGATCCTCTCCTACATGACGAGTGCTAACACATTTCTTATATATAGGTACTTAACGGTGATAATATTGAATAGCTTTCTGGTCCAACACGAGGTTTTTCTCTGAGTTCAGTACTTCGTGTGTTACATGAATGCCTAAATTGTAATAATTGCCTTGAAGGTCTTAATTCTCTGCCAGGCTGTTTTTAATGTTTATTGATCTTTTCCTTACATGGTTAAGCAGTATTAATTTTGTTACTTGTCCCTAATTTATGGCTAATTGCCTTTGAGAGTTACATTTTATATTTAAGAGAGACAAATGCCAGTAATTTTGATTGTTGACCTTTGTTGGTTTTGGATTTATTAAGTTCTTTTTATTGTTTTGTTTTTTAAATCCTTATTGAAAGTATTTTCCTGTGTATTGGGTATTTATTTGGAGTAAAGATAACAAATCAGGTTGTGTGAATACTATTGAAAGGATGTATATACCGAAACGCTCTAGCTGTTTCATTTATTTATTTAGTGCCTAGGCTCTAGGGATAGAGAAGAAATAAAATACAGTGCCAGGCCTTTAGTGGCTTACCATTAGGCAGGGGACTAGACATGCAAACCTGTGAGCCAACCAAATGTTAGAGGTGTATAATAGTCTTCCCAGCATACACCGGGGCACAGATGACTAGGTTCTTGCCAGGTCATAGCCTTTCCTTGCATTTGGTTTCTAAAACAATAATTAAAATGTGAGTGTGGGGCCTTGGAAGACCCCAGAGAGTTTTGAGTTTTTGGGTTTTTTTGTTTTTTGATTATGTTGGTAGAGAATGTCACAGGTTTATACTAAATATAAGGACAGTTATATTATATATATATTATAAATATAAGGACTATCTGAAGTCAGTTATTTTATCCTAATTGTACAATGTGTATTTTTACATACGCAGCAAGAGGATTCTTTGTTTGCATCTATGCCACCTCTTTGTCCTATTGGGAGTCACCCTAAGGTTCAAAGTCCCAAACCTATAACTGGAGGACTTGGAGCTTTCACAAAAGTGAGTATTTATTAGGGCATTATCCCACAAGGCAAAATGGTTTTGTTACATAATTGTTTCTGTGGCATGTTGGAGTTGATTGACACTACCCCACAACATGTAACTTTTTAGTATGTCATAATTCTAAGACCAGATCCTACTTCTGTGACAGGGCAGCTCTTGGTATCGAGCAAGATGATAACTCCTGAGAGCACAAACTGTGTGTGTGTTTCTTTCTGCTGCCATTTGCCACCAAAATCTAGAACAAATGGACTCGGTCGAGTTTGCAGAAACACAGGATCAAATCCAGATCCCACTTTTGGTCCCTTTGATAGCTGTTATGGGCTGTATTTAAGCAGTATTTCTACCCTTCTGGTGGAGTTATTTTTTATAGACCAGGCTCCATTAATTCCTGAAAGCAGAATAGATTCAGGTATTAGTGGCTTTTTTCATGGGATGATTATTCAGCATCATTATCATGTTTGTTGCCAGGTAATCATCAAACAGGAACCTGGTGAAGCCTCTCACGTGCCGACAACTGGAGCTACCAGCCAGTCACCGCTCCCTCAGTATGTGACAGTGAAAGGGGGTCACATGATAGCTGTGTCCCCTCAAAAACAGGTCCTAACTGCTGGAGAAGGGACTTCCCAGTCACCAAAGATTCAGCCCTCCAAGGTTTGTGTTGGGTAGCGTTGGGGAGGTTAATATGTCAATGAACGTTATTTGCCTAAGGAACCCGCAGATGCTGAATTCAGATGACAGGGTTGCTGATCCCAGAAAATCCTGTAGATGGAAGCCCTGTTGGAAAAGCAAGTTAGTCAATGTTAAACACATCTGCTCTTGCAGTACTCATTGACAAGAGCAGGGCCTGTGTTACAGAGGGTCCAGGAACAGTCGAAGAGGCAAGGGGATACTGTGTTATCTCTCTGACAGTGAAGATGATAGACTTCACAGACACAACTTCCAGTTGATTCAAGTGTAAAACGGGTAGCTGACAGGACCAACGTCTGATGTTTTATTTATTTCTGGTAGGTGAGTGCTGTAGTTTATACTTCTGATGTGTCCAGGCCGTGTCATCTGTTTACTGATTCTTGACTCATTAGAGAATTTATTTGCTTTATAATTTGGAAGTGTGGGGAACTAATATATCAAGAAAACTGTAAAATGGCATATAGGTCCATGTTTTCCTGCATAGGTTGTGCTTACGAGAGCCTGTGTCCTGTTAGCATTTACATACCATCAGTAATCCTCACGTATCCAACCTTGCAGCGTGGATACTCTCAACCCCATTTTACAAACGAGGAAACTGTCCTCTGAGGGGTCAGGCAACTTCCTTGAGCGCATTTAGCTAATAAGTGACACAGGATTTGAACTGAGGTCTGCTGACCTCAAAATCTTCCATTGCAGAGCTAATTAAAATTTGTGAGCTATTGTCTGGAACCTAAGCATACTTTTAGAACATACAGAGTTGAATTATCTTTTTGGGGGGCAGATATATTCTAAAGCCATCAAGAATATTATGTGAGGTGTTTGTTTTTCAACTTGAAAGCCAGCCTACCTAGAGTTAGATGAATTGCTTTGAGAGGAATACTTTAATATAGAAAAATAGTTTTAGGTATTTTGGTTTAGGCTAGATAGCTGCACATGATTATAACAAAAAGTCATATGTTATAGTTCTAAAACCTGTATGGTTCTAAAATCTGTTAAGAGTCCACTAACCACTTTCCCAAACTTAACCTGGTCATGACTCATCTGATGATTAAAAATATATAGATACTGAGACCCCCATCTCAAACTTTTCTGATTCAGAATCTTATGGGGGCTCTGGGAATCTGGATTTTTATCAAGCTCTCCTGCTGACTCATGTGATTTGGCAGATTTAGGAACCACTAAGCTATAGCATCAGATTTGACTTTGGGGCTTCCCTGCCCTGAATCATTAAGACAGGTACCCCCAACTGCTTCCAAATGCCCTCACTATTGTTTTGGCTTTACGAGTAAGCCTTTGTCAAAGTCCTTTCATGAATCAGTTATTGTTATCTGGACTTCCTACTCAGACACATCGTAATTCTTTAGAATCTATTTTGCTTCACCAAAGAAAGACACATGGACTCGCTGAGTTAGGTTTTTGAGTCAATATAGCCTTGCTGTTTATGCCCAGAATCTCTGGACAAGTTAGTTTCACTTTTTTATACTTTGCATTTTGCAAATCCACTCCTCCATAATGCTGAACAACTGTATTGGCTTTCTTGTCACATTGCCACCTACCTAATGGCATTTTCGGACTAAGAAAAATTGGATGGTTTTGTGCTAGAATGCCCTGAATAAAGTTTAAGAGCACTTGAAAAGAAAAGCCACAGAAGAGGGTGAAAGAATATACAGAAGCAGAAGAGCATGAGAAAAGACATTTCCTGTTTATCCAGGAAATTTAGTACATGCTTTGGACTCCAGATAAGGAGCTGTCTGCAAGTACAGACTGTCCCTGGTTATTGCCGAAGTGCATTCCTAGAAACTATGCCAGAAAACAGAAGGGTGAACAAAACGATACTGTTTTACCTTTCATTCAACTTTGGCTTATCTTTTTTCATGAAAGTAAAGAGGGGTGCTTTTGCCATAAAACGGGACATCTGAGCACTTAGTGGGTTCATGTGGGAAGGAAGCAGTGTGGCATAGTAAAAAGAGTGTGAGCTTTGGAATGAGAGCCTGTTACAGATCTCAGCCACTCATTACTTGTGTGACCTGGGTGAGTTGGTCTTTCTGAACCTTGTGATTTTCCATCTAGTAAAAGGGAATAATACCCTCTGTCTTTCAGAGCTGTAGGAGAATTAGAAACCATTGTATGGAAAGGACTTAGCACAGAGCAAGTACTCAATAAATAACAGTTAATGTTACATGACTAAGGACAGATCCTGTGTAAATATACAGGAGTACCATGATCTATTTTCTCATTGAGTATTAAATTGTAATTAGCTATATTTTTCAGTGTCTGGAGGAAAAATTACACACATAGAATCCTTACTTTCTGGTTGTTAAAGTAAATTCTGACTTGCAAAAGTCTGTACAGAGCACAAACAAAAACAATGAATCAAAGCATGAGTCAAAGGGAAATATTTATAACAATAGAAAACAAAGGGTGTCTGTTTTGTGAAGCTAGAAGGAAATTAGGAATGCAGAGAGAAGTGCTGTGGAATGGGAAGAGTTCAGGTTCTGGGTTAAAATATTGTCTTGTTAAAAAAAGAAAAACTAATTTGCGGTTGTAGTGTCCTACTTAGGAGTCTTCTTTTTGATGTCAATAGCCAGCTGTGCGTAGGATTTTCCCCAGTAGGATGCCAGGCTTCCTCATTCTCCCTTTTTTCAAACAGAGGAGGTGGGGGTTAATCTTGTGAGTGGTACGCTCTACTGATGAGCTCTGCTAATAAGAACTGCCCTCCTGTGGCCAACTTGGTATACCACATTTTATTTAGTTCTTGGAGAGATTAAGTATGTCATATTCTGGAAATTTTGAAGCAGTTGAGTGAGGATAGAGGTTGGTACAAGGTGGAAAAAGCAAGTTAACATGGATGGAATTTCAGAAAAGAGAATAGGTCCAATCCATATGTATTTTCCTTTAAGATTTTTTGCTTTCTTTGTTGGCTTAGGAACATGAAAATAAATTATGTAATTTAGCTTATGCAGTAAATAATGTTAAGTTTGGTATATTTAGGAAACGTGAAGACTCTTGTCTCAGAAGAAAGTTTGACTACTATAATAGAGAAATCCAAAGCCCCGAAAGCTTAAATAAGTTTTTTTCTTACACATAAAAGACCAGTAGGCAGTTATAGTATGTTGGCTTCACAATCATCAAGAATCTAGACTCCTATCTTGTTGCTCTGCCATTCTCAAAATTTAGTTCTCAGCTTGTGGACTGCAATAGCCATTTCATTTCATGCCACCATGTTCGCATTTCTGGCCAGCAGGAAGAGGAAAGAGGGTGTGGGGAGGCATAACCCAAAAGTTGCACTCATCACTTCTCTTCCTATCCTTTTAGCCAGATATGAGATGACCAACGCTAGGCTGGGAAATGTTCTATGTGGCCATGTCCCTAGCTGAAAACTGGGGGCTCTCTTACCATGAGAAAGAAAACAAAGAATGGATATCAGGGTTCAAATGGCACTTTCTGCCGTTACCCAGAGGTTTTTTTTTTTTTTTTTTTTTTTTTTTTTTGGTGTTTTTAATGACTGAAACCAAACTAAAACTGCAGCTTCTGGAAGAACCACTTGTTCTTGCCGGTCTTGTACCTCTCCTCGAACTTGACCTTAGCCTCTCGTTGGGCCTTTCATTTAAGAGCAGGGTCTCTGAAGACATCCTTGTTGACAACAGTCTTGTCCAAGGGGATATCCACAGAGTACCTTGTGGGCATGAGGTGATTGTAATTATAAACTTTCACAGAAGACTTGATCTTTGACCTCTTGGCGATTTTCTTCTTGCCCATGGCAGCTGTCACTTTGCATGGATAGCGGTCAATTCCAGCCACCAGAGCATGGCTGTAGGGACGGTCTGAGGTGCCATCATCAATGTTCTTCACGATGACCGCTTTGCGTCCGGAGTAGCGTCCGGCCAGGACCAGCACCACCTTCCCGGGTTTCATGAACTTGACCATCTCGACACCAGCCACTTGAGCCTACAGCAGAAAGCACCCAGAGTTTTTCTACATTAAATCTTTTTTCCATAAATACATAGAAGAGTTTTGTTTGTTTTGAGAGAGGGAAAAAGAGAGAGAGCAGGGGGAGGGGCAGAGGGAGAGGGAGAGAGAGACTCTTAAGTAGGCTCCACACCCAGCAGGGAGCCTGATGCAGGGCAAAGTTCTTGACTAAAAAGAGTTTTTCAACCTCCACATCTGGGGGGGGGCGGTGACTGTGCCCAGCTCTGTGGCCACAGCAACACTCTATGTTGCCTGCAGAATAAGGCTCATACAGTCAAAATAGAGAGATTTGGATCATCCTAAGGGATTGTTTTAACCAAGCCAGGAGAGGGGGAGGATTTCTTTTCCATTCTAAGTTAACTTGCTTTTTTCACCATTGGTTCTTTGAGTCTTTTTTTCCTTCTTTCTTTCCCTCCTTCCTTAAACTTACATAAAAGTAGAGAGACTATTATAATGAATCCTCTATGCCCATTACTCAGTTTCAATAATTATCAGCATTTTGCTAATCTTATTTCTCTTCCTAGGATATTTTAAAGCAGATACCAGATGTTACATACTTTAATTTCTATTTGACTAAATGAATCTAGGATTTACAATGAAGGTCCTCTGCCCTAGTCAACCATGGATCCACTTGGCGCTTTCTATCCTTTGAGTCTCCGTGTAGCCTCATAGATTACTGTTCTTCGGTTGATAATAACAAGTGTCGTGGGCAGCCGCAGCTGTCATTTACTGCGTACATCATATCTTAGGAGATGAGTATTATCCATATTTTATATATGAGGTGTCAAAGGGTAAAGCTCAGAAACATTAAATAACTTATCTAGCTACTAACTAGTGGAACAAAACTGGGAAACCAAGTCTGACTGCTTATAAAATCCTGCACTCTTTCTTCTGTATTACACTGTGGTTCATAACAGTTGATTAGGGGACCATTTTCATTATATTAGCCATAGTGTCCAAGCACATGGCAAGTGTATTTTACCGTATTTACATTCTTTGAAAAAAAACCATGTATGATTTAGTAATTATTTAACTTAAAAGTTCCATTTATCAGTTGCATATGGTTTATCATTTTGTTCTACTTGTTAGGTAATCCTATTATTATTATTGGTAATCCTATTATTTTTAATTTAGAAAGATTCTAAAGTAAAATACAGAGAAGAATATAATCAGTGCCCATATATCCTCCACCCAAAATTGACATGTTCGTATTGATTTCATCTCATATTTTCCCCAAATGAAACATGACAGAGTTGAAGTCCACTTTGTTTTTCCCAAAAGCAACACTATCATGAATTTGGTTGTGTAGCTTTTCAGTTCATACTTTTATTGCATAAATCCATAGCCATAAATAACATGTAATGTGTGTTTTGAAGATTTACATAAAAGATATTTATACTCATATATTTCTGCAGCTCCCCTTTCAGTATTTGTACTGTCAGAGTTTGTTGCTCCTGATTTATGTAGTTCTGCTTCATTCATTTTTACTAATGAATGCTATTCCACTGACTGTCCTATACCACAGTTTATCCGTTCCTCTACCTGTAGACATTAAGCATGTTGTTACGTGTTATAGGCATTATGTTTGTTGATAATTTTCTGTAATTATAAATAATGCTACCTTGGCCATTCTGTATATGTTCCCTTGAGCACATGTCTAAGATTTCTGTAGGATATGTTTCTAAAAGAGGAATTGTTACAACATGGGATATGTGAATTTTCAATTTTAGGAGATATGCCAGTACCTCTGTGGAGTGGCTGTCCAAATATACTTTTCTTTAGCAGTAAACAAATGTTCCTATTTCCCCATACCCTCCAGCCACTTCTTGGTGTTACCAGACTTTTAAATTTTTGTCTCCAATCTGATGGGTGAAAAATACTAATACTTTATCATTTTCACTTTTAGAAGGTAGATCTTTTGGTATTCTTTTAACCTTATAAAAGTCTTTTCATCTAGTTTCTGGTGAGAAGTTCTTTTTATGAAATAACTGAGAAGTGGGAAACACTACCCCAATTTGCCATTAATTAAATTGTTTCTTCTAACTTAACATCCTACTATTGACTTTTAAAAGAGTTCTATAGTATTTTCTTACTTGCAAGAGTTCACTTTAAATTATCATCAGAACCAGATATTTCCAACTTGCATAATCTGGGTTTTGGGGTCTTTTTTTTTTTTAAGATTTTATTTATGAGAGAGAGATTATGAGAGGGGAGAGGATCAGAGGGATAAGCAGACTCCCTGGGGAGCTTGATGTGGGGCTCGATCACAGGACCCTGGGATCATGACCCGAGCTGAAGGCAGACGCCTAACTGACTGAACCACCCAGGCGCTCCCCCCTCTTTTTTTTTAAGATTTACTGATTTATTTTAGAGCATGTGAGAGTGTGCGCGTGTGCACCTGGTAGGGGAGGAGCAGAGGGAGAGAAGCAGACTTCCGACTGGGCACAGAGCCCCATGCAGCCTGCACCCATGACTGTGAGATCATGACCCCCGCCAAAATCAAGAGTCGGACGCTTACCCAGTGGAGTCACCCAGGCCCCCCTAGACTTCTTTTTTAACCAAATGTTTCCCTTTAAGGAAAGGAAAAATTAGTATATAGAAAAATACAACTTTTCTTAAAAATCAGTTGGAAGAAGTGTCACATGTTACACTACGTAATGAATGATGTGAATTGTTAGGAGTTCTAGAGATGAAGAAATAGACATTTCAGATGGGGATAATATAGGAGTGGTTACTAAGAGAGATGATCTTTAAAATTATGTAGTGGAGTTTCTAGTTCACATATGGGAATGTTTATTGCACAGTTTTTCTTTTTTTTTTTAAGATTTTATTTATCTGAGAGAGAGCATGCACGAACGGGGAGGGGCAGAGGGAGAGAAGCAGACTCCCCACTGAGCAGGGAGCCCGATGCGGGGCTGGATCCCAGGACCCTGAGATCATGGCCTGAGCTGAAGACAGACACTTAACCGACTGAGCCACCTAGGAGCCCCTATTGCAGTTTTTCTTAATGTGAAGTTTAATATTACCTGGATAGCCACACAGTAGTGAAATGCTTGCATAGATTATGGTATATCTGTTCTAATATATTTGGCCATCTAAAAATGTTTTGGAAAAACAGTAACATTGGAAAATGCCTGTAATATGATGTTAAATTTAAAAATTACAAAACTGTACATGCGATCCTAATCTGTGTTTTAAAATGTACATTAAAAAGAATTGGAAGCAAACATATTAAAAATATTAAGAGGTTATTTCTGGGGGTGCCTGGCTGGCTCAGTTGGGCAGAGCATATGACTCTTGATCTTGGGGTCATGAGTTCAAGCCCCACCTTGGGGATGGAGTTTACTTAAAAAAAAAAAAAAAAAGAATAAGTGGTTATTTCTGGATAAGTAGAATTTTTTTCTTTGTATTCCTGTATTTTCTAAGTTTTTTATTAAAAAAACACATAAAGTAAGTTCTAGATAGTAGCTGGGGTTAAGACAAAAGCCTTTTGTTGTAGTAATATCCAAAATGTAAGAAATACTGTTCACATTTATCATAGGTAGCATTTCTAGACAATTAAATTAGGCCCCATAAGTTATACCTAGGGCTTTGCTTTGATCTTTGCTAGAACAGAGTGACTGTTCTGTTCTGATAGCCCTTGAAGGGACTGAGAAGCAGCACTGGTGGATTCTCCTCTATTTTCAACAGGTTGTTGGGGTGCCAGTTGGGTCTACTCTACCTTCAACAGTGAAACAGGCTGTGGCAATCAGTGGTGGCCAAATCCTTGTAGCCAAGGCCAGCTCTTCTGTTGCCAAAGCAGTTGGTCCAAAGCAAGTTGTGACCCAAGGAGTTGCCAAAGCCATTGTGAGCGGAGGTGGAGGAACCATTGTTGCTCAGCCGGTGCAAGCCTTAACCAAGGCACAGGTCACTGCTGCCGGCCCGCAAAAGACTGGATCTCAGGGCTCAGGTAACTGATACTGTTGGGGGCCCTTTCAGCAGCAGCTCCTTCTAGACTGTTCTTTGCTAGTGGTTTTATTTGGTTGTAAGAAAACCTGTTAGGTTTATATAGCGAGTATATAAAAACATGTTAATCTTTTCCAGGTAACATTTTACATAGAGGCATAGAGGTCTGTAAGTAGTTTATTTTAAGGTGTGTGTGTGTTTTAGCAAGGGTAATAAAAATAGAGGGTATTTCTTGCTACTGCTTCTGCTTTCAGGTCTGAAGGATAATTTTCATTTGACCGTATCTCCACTTTGGGTTGTATTCAGACTTAAATTCTTGGGATGTCGTTTGTCAGCAGCATTTTGAGATACTTGACTAATGCATTCTCTACCAAATAACTTTAAACACCTTGCATGTGTTTGTTGTTTCAGTGAGAGCATGAAAAAATGTACCTAAGACATTAGATACATTTACTAATTTTTGAAGGTCTTTTTTTTTAAGATTTTATTTATTTGAGAGAGAGAGAGAATGAGAGACAGAGAGCACGAGAGGGAAGAGGGTCAGAGGGAGAAGCAGACCCATCCACTGAGCAGGGAGCCTGATGTGGGACTCGATCCTGGGACTCCAGGATCATGACCTGAGCCGAAGGCAGTCGCTTAACCAAACTGAGCCACCCAGGCGCCCTAATTTTTGAAGGTCTTAATGAGGCTAAAGAATTGTTGCAGTGAGTTAGAAGGATAGAAGGTAGTGGATGAATCATTATAATGTACATCTGCTACTCATGCTATGTGTTAATTATACTTGAATAAAAAAATTTTAAAAGAAAATGTAGAAACCAAATAATAAATTGAAAGAATAACCAAAATCAACTTTATATAAAAAATAGATTCAGAAGAAAAAAGAGAAAGAAGGTAGTGGATGTCCAAAATAAAGATTTCAGAGGTGATGAATTGTTGGCGATGACAAAGTCCATGCAAACAATGAATCATGGAACCCCACATCAAAAACTAATGATGTAATGTGTGATGATTAACATAACATAATTAAATAAAATTTAAAAAAAAAAAGAGGGCTCAGATGGCTTGGAAGAAGTGATCTTTGGAGTTTAGAAAATGAAGTGCCTGAGAAGCCGGAGAATTAAACAGGTCACTTACAGTGCTGTCACTGAGGATGACCATCGTTGGCATTAGAGCAAGACTGAGTCGGGAGTCAGTCTTCAGCAAGTGAGGGGAGGTGATTGGGAGTTCAGTAAATGAGAGCAGAGAGGTGAGGGATAAGGTGGTAGAGCCAAGCGTGAACCGCCAGGAGCCAGCAGGTTTTTTTCTTCTGGAATGAGGGGTGATAATGGTCTGAAAGCCGCACTGGAGAGCACAAAGGCTCCTCCCCTAGTCCTGGCCCTCAGACACTGAGGTAAAATTCAAAAAACAGCGTTTAGCTAAGGGTGCTGCTGGGGAAGTCCTATATCTTCAGAGGACTCAGTGTTAATTACCACAAAAAGAGATAGCGTTCCAACAGGTCGAGGTTCTAGAGGGTGTAATGACCACAGCAGGAATTCCTGGGGGTGCGGTGAAGGAGCTGGAGGAGGAGGAAGGGCTGAAGAGGTGGGTTCAGATCAGGAATGCAGAGCAATGAGGGGCTGGACTCCAGGTGCTGGTGACCGACCAGAGAGGTTTGCTGAGCTTCACAGTGTGTGAGGTGGGATGAGTTGTGGCAGTGGTGGAGAGGGCTGGTGCTCAGTTTTCAGTCTCTGCTGTTCTGGGGCAGCTTCCAGGGTTCTTGCTTCCCCAGGCTTGCACGGTAAAGGGGTCCTGAGGAAGAGGACTTGTGCAGCAGGCTGGAGGGGGCTCTGAGAGTCCTTTGCCTGTGGTGACGCACATGGTTCTGTAGGCTTCATTGCATGGAGATTTGAATTCAGAGTAACTGCAGAAATTTTGATGTGTAAGTTTTCACTGAAGAGTCGTGTTTAGAGGTTTACAGCCATGTGCAATTGAGAAGTATATTCTAAGGAATAAACGAAAGCCCTTTGACATAGGTGAGACTTTAAAAAGAGGTGAATGATCATTTCATAGTATACGTGCCAGTTGTTGATTATGGTATTTTTTTAGTTCCTCGAAAGTGAGAGAGGCTGGAAGTCTTGTTTCAAATCCATAGATTCATTCATTACTAGAAATTGATTAAAGGGGCTTTGAACAGATTTCGGGAGGAAATATATATTCATCCATAGATAAGGTTATTATTTTTTGATTGTCTCAACCATAGTACTTTTGAGAGTAAAGAGTCACTGTTCATAATGATTGGGACATAGGTGTAAAAATGGGACACAGGTGTAAACTGGAACTGTTCTGGGCAAACTGGGGCATATGGTCATTCTATTTATGTACAAATATAAATTCCTTTGTAATTTATAGCAAGCTCTTCTAATAGTAAATTATTTTTTAATTAGCAAGATGTTTAAGAATATCAGCCTTTTAAGTATTATGTATCTAGGAAAACAAACGAGTTTACTAAAGTTTTTTTTTAATAAATATTTTATTAATCTGTGTTTTTAATTTTAGCAATAGCATTGCCCTCAGTTCCAGTTTATCTTACTGTTTTTCCTCTTTATTTTTTTCTTTTTTCCCTTTATCATTTTAGTAATGGCAACATTGCAGCTACCAGCCACTAATTTGGCCAACTTGGCAAACTTGCCTCCTGGCACTAAACTCTACCTTACAACGAACAGCAAGAACCCTTCAGGAAAAGGGAAACTGCTGCTGATCCCTCAAGGAGCCATCCTGCGAGCTACCAACAATGCTAGTCAGTCTGTCATTAAATCATTTGGTTTTTGGGTCTCTGGGTATGTTCATTTCATCCACCTGAAGGGCAGCTCTTACCTGTTTCAGGACACGTTTCCCTAGCTCTGTGTGGTGTTATGATGGTAGTATTTGCCCACATGGATTTAAAACATACACATAACTAGAAGTGGGTTTAAATAATCATAGTCCTAGGAGGCGACACTGTTATTTGGGGTTTATCCACTCAGAGTTTGGGGTCAGGAACAAATCACACTGGAGAGGGATGGCTACTGAGGGCTGTGCTGGGAGAGAGCTGTCCGTGTGAGCTATAAATGAAAACGTTCTTTTCAGTGGTATCTAAAAGCTGGGCATACCTGGGAGACGGTTGCTGGAAGGCTACGTTCATTTATTTTGGAGGGGATAGGAGTAGGAGTAGAATCAAGTGTCTCTCCCTGCCGTTATTTAGATGTGCATCTTAAGTTTGCCAGGTTTAGAGATGGAAAGAAAAATACAGGGTCAGCCTTAGTGCATAAGCCTTAAAACCCCAAGGAAATTAGGTGGTTTATCTAGACTTACAAACTTTTGCTTTGACATACAGAGAAAAACAATTTGGATAGTGTTGGAAAGGAAAGGGAAAAAGGAATTATTTCCCTCTGAATCAGAAATATAATTGGTATAGCAGTTAGGTTCACTAGAAATGAGTCACCCTTGCCAAATGTAGCGTGTGAGCTAGTCACCATTTTGTTTACTGACTGTAATGGGTGATTTTTGTTCTCTCACCCTGGCATTTTTCCCTCTTACCTAAGCAATAGTATATAAAAATGAAATACGTAAGAAAAGGACAATGTAAGGATTCTATAATTTACCCAGAGAGCCACTCAGGTTTTAGTTTATATTATGTCACCAAAAGGGAAGTAAAGAGGATCCAAAGGCTTTAAAAATAGAATTTTAAAAAGGGCGGGGAGGAAATGGGGCTCTGGAATCAGTATCAATATGAGGAAAACACGTTTTTTCCAGGGCAGAGGGAGACAGAAAAGAGAGTACTATAAAATTACACGAAATTCCAGCAGTGTCACTGAAATTGGATGAGATGCCAGAATGTTTAGAAGCACTTCTCTCTCTGAGCACATTTTAGTCAACACTTGGTTAGAAAATGTCAGTATCAGACTCTTGTCTCCCACAACGAAGTCAGAACTCTTGTTAAAGCTAAGTCTTCATTGTACTGAGAGCGGAACTAGTCAGCTGTCCTTCAGTTGAAAGGAAATCAGTTTCAGTCCTTAATTCTAGGACATTCCCCTTACTCTTTTTTTTTTTTTAAGATTTTTTAATGTATTTATTTGTTAGAGAACACAAGCAGGGGGAGCGGCAGGCAGGGGGAGAAGCAGGCTTCCCGCTGAGCAGGGAGCCCAGCACGGGCCTCGATCCCAGGACCCGGGGTCATGACCTGGGCCGAAGGCAGACCCTTAACTGACTGAGCCACCCAGGCGCCTCGACATTCCCCTTACTCTTGTCACAGAATAGGTATATTACCATAGAAAGGGGGGAGAACATAGGAAAGGGAAGGAATGTTACTATAAAGGGAACATCACTCTGGACTCATCTGTTTTTTCCGGTAAGCCTCTTATTACTTCTTGTGAAGTTGCTGTCATTTCGTTGTATTTTCAGACCTCCAGTCTGGCTCAGCTGCGGGAGGCGGGGGCGGAGGCGGAGGCACAGGAGGGACCCAGAGCCCCGCCGGCCCTGGAGGGGTCTCCCAGCACCTGACTTACACATCGTACATCCTGAAGCAGACTCCTCAGGTCTGATCGTTTGTGACTGGTGTCTTCCAAATCCTTTCGTTATTTAACAGTGCCTTTAATTACAGTGGATTTTTCTTTACGACCCTGGGATCGGGAGTCAGTACTAACATTTTAGCCACGCTATAAATCTATATTATTTTGGCCTTGTTTTGGTTTTGAGAGAAGGGGACGTAGAGAGACTTAAGTAACTTTTCCAAGATCTCTCTGCTAAGCCCGTTCTAGAATTTGGATTTAAACCCAGAGCTTTCTGACTCAAAAATTTTTGCTACGCTGTTGCCTCCTAAATCCATGAGGCAATGAATAGTATTAATAGGCAGTTGAAAATTTTCTCTTGGAAGGGAGTAACCAAAGAGATACTATCAAGTTTTGGCATTTTGAATTAGGCTGGATTCATGATTAGGAACAAGTTTCTATCTTCTTTCCCCTTGCTGCTTTTATTTATTTGTTTATTTTTAAAAGATTTTATTTATTTACTTGAGAAAGAGAGAGCACAGGAGAGGGGGGACGGTCAGAAGGAGAAGCAGACTCCCTGCTGAGCAGGGAGCCCGACGCAGGACTCGATCCCGGGACTCCAGGATCATGACCTGAGCCAAAGGCAGTCGCGTAACCAACTGAGCCACCCAGGCATCACCCCGCCCCCCTTGCTGCTTTTAAAGTCTTGACACCTCTCTAAGGAAGGTCATGAAATTTTGGTCTAGCTATTCGTATTGAGAAGGATGGGTAGTTACCAGCCTGAATAATTAAGATTTAAGGACTAGGTTGTGAAGCTTGAGTTTCCAGCGGCCTCCTCCATAACCACTCTGCCGAGTTTCAGAAGTGGGGTAGCTATGCTAGTGACACCGAGAGCAGAGAGCTGCTCTTTTCAGTTCTTTGGGCTGAGTTGCAGAAGTGACGGAAGGGCATTATAGCTTGTAACATGGTACCTTGTGATTTAAAGAGTCAGGGCAAGTCATTTGAACTTAAGAAATTACTGAGTAGGTCTTTTTTGTTTCTCACTTAGGGTACATTTTTAGTTGGTCAGCCATCACCCCAGACATCTGGAAAGCAGCTGACTACTGGGTCAGTGGTCCAAGGAACCCTGGGAGTCAGCACATCTTCTGCACAAGGACAACAAACATTAAAAGTCATCTCTGGACAGAAAACCACTTTGTTTACCCAGGTAAATACACACACATATACTCCAAATACAGGGTGGTGATGGCATTTATTTAAACGTTTACAGCTTATCTCTTTCCACAAAGAAATTAAGGTTGCATGAGAAAATGAACAATAAAATAGTATAGAAAAATAAGAATAAAATCTTGAGATTTGGGAAAATTATAAGTAGAATGAGAAGATAAGGCCAGAGAGTTCTTAGATATACAAACAGTTATGTCCTGTATAATTAATAATATTTGCCAAAGCAAATCAGAAGCACGATCAGTTATAAAATTCATACTATTTGTGAGAAGCAAAAAAAAAAAAAATACCTACGTAATATTTCCTTGAAAGAAACAAAATTTTCTTGATACCTCATTCTAAAATTTCTCTAGAGGAACTTCTTATAGGAGATTCTGAGTAGTATAATAGCTGATGACAGCCACAGTATCCGTATACACTTGACCCCTGAACAATGCTGGGTTAGGGGCGCCAGCCTCTCACACAGTGGAAAATTCACATATAACTGGACTTCCTCCACTATTAGTAGCCTGCTGTTGACCAGGAGCCTTACTGAAAACATAGTTGATTAACACACATTTTGTACGTTGTATGTATTATATACTCTCTTCTGACAGTTAAGTAAGCTAGAGAAAAGAAAATGTTATTAAGAAATCATAAGGAAAAAAATATTTGCAGAACCATTACTGTATTTATTTAAAAAAAACAAAAACAAAAAAAAAACCCATAGGGGCACCTGACTGGCTCAGTCAGTAGAGTGTGTGACTCTTGATATCAGGGTTGTGAGTTCAAGCCCCAGGTGGGTATGGAGCCTTCTTAAAATAACAAAAAAAAAAACAACAAACAAAAACCCCACATAGTGGACCTGTGAAGCTCAAACCCCATGTTGTTCAAGGGCCAGCTGTAAAAAGTAAATGCTGTAGAGGGTTTGGTACATGTTTCTACAGCATTCTTTAGTATAAGCCAAAGAATAATGACTGCGAATTTTAGCTGGTGAAGGATGTCATAATCACCTGTGGGAGAATCTATAGCTAGATCTCAGAAATTTACCCAGCGAAGCAAACAAGGTATGGAAGGATGTAGGCAGTATGATACCATTTATCAAAAAACAATGCCTTTTCTCTGTGTATAAATCAGTACTTCTTAAAGCATGGAATGTGGATATTGGTTTTTTGTCAAATGTTTTTTCTGTGTTGAGAAGATCATACGGTTTTTATTTTTTTTGTTAACATGGTGAATTACATTAATTTTTAAAATGTTAAACCAAGGTGTACCTGGCTGGCTCAGTTGATGGAGCATATGACTCTTGATCTCAGGGTCATGAGTTCGAGCCCTACATTGGGCATAGAGATTACTTAAAAAACATAAAAAAATGTTTTTAAAAAGTGTTAAACCAGCCCTGTACTGGAAAACCCACTTGGTTTTGACATGTTATCCTGTTTTAATGTATTGTTGGGTTTCATTTGATAAAATTTTGTTTAGAATTTCTGTAAGGTTTATTGGTCAGTGGTTTTCTTTGTAATTCTTGTCTGGTTTTGTTATCAGAGTACTGCTGGCCTCCTAAAATGAGTTAGAAACTTCTCTTTCCTGTTCACTTTTTTGTGAAGATTTTATCTAGAATTGGTAGTGTTTCTTAACTGTTTAGAGTATACCAGTGAAGCCATAATGGCCCGAAGTCTTGTTAATTGGGAAGGTTTTTAACTACGATTTCAGTTTATTTACTAGATACAGGACTATTCAGGTTAGTTGTTTTATATTGAGGAGGTTTGGTAAGTTATACCTTTAAAGGAATGTGTCCATTTCATCTAAGTGGTTGAATTTACTAGAATAAAATTGTTCATAATTTTCCTTTATTATCCATTTAATGTCTGTAAAATCTTTAGTGATGGCCCCCTTTTATTTCTTTTTCTTTTTCTTTCTTTCTTTTTTTTTTTTAGAGCAAGTGTGCCTGACTGGGGGTTGGGGGGTTGGGAGGGAGAGACAGAGGGAGAGAGAGAATCTTCAGCAGGCTTCCACACCCAGGATGGGGCCCCCTGTGGGGCTCAGCCTCACAACCCTGAGATCATGACCTGAGCTAAATCAAGAGTCGGATGCTTAACCAGCTGAGCCACCCAGGCGCCCCCTCCCTTTCATTCTTGATTATGATAGTTATGCATCTTCTCTTTTTTTTCTTGATCATTGATCTTTTCATATTCATGGTGTTTGGTTTCTTTGAGTACTAATTTCCCTTTGGTCAGAAGTGTTTAGTATTTAAACAGATAGGAGGCCCCAAAATTCTTCAGGCAGTTCTTTAAAATCCTAGCTTATTTCTTCTTACCTGCTTATGGTTGCAGCCAGTGTGACGACATTCTCCCTGTTCGGCCACAGCAGAACAGTTACCATTGCTTTTTAATAAGTATCAGTTACAGAGGCTGCTGGGAAGGTGGCAGAGTAGGACGTCCCGGGGCTGACCTCTTGCCGCGTGGCGCCTAGAGAGCACCCACGTCGGCATAAATAACCCAAAAAGCAGCCTGAAAACTGGCAGAACAGACTCTCCACAGCCCGGCATAGACAAGAGGACACAGCAAAGCAGATCCACCCTCTCTGATCGCTCTTGGCAAGATCCCGTCAAAGTGGTGCCACAAGCCTGGCAGTGTGTGCACGGCCCAGACAAGGTCAGCACCGCTCCAGAGTGAGTCCTGCCCCAGGGAGAGGGGAAGATAACCACACATCCCTCTGACTGTGGCCCCAGCAGTGGGCTGAGGGCAGGCAGCTGGTCTGACTGCAGGCCCCACCCACCAACAAAAACTTCTCCGGGGGATGACACAGGGACAGTGCCTGCAGTTTGGTGCTACTGCATCTCTGGCAAATGCCTGGTCTGACTCAGCTCAAGCCCAAGGCAGCCCTGGAGCAGCCCACTAACACCACGGGCACCAGACTCTGCCCACAACAGGCAGGGAGCCATCGCAGACAACAGGACTGAAGGCAAACACATCCCAGCCACAAGGTAGGACACCCCTGGAGCAACACACATAGGAGACACCCCCTGAAGCACCAGGTTCTGGGGAGCAGACATTGCACTGCAGAACCTCTTCTTCATAGAGCCACTACTTTCAAGTGCAGGAGACACAGCTGACTTTCCTAACACAGAAAAACAGACAACGCAAGAGACAGAATGAGGAGACAGAGGAATATGTCCCAGATCAAAGAACAGGACAAAATCAGAGCAGGAGACTTAAGCGAAACGGAGATAAGTAATATGTCTGATAGCGAATTTAAAGTAACGCTCATAAAGATGCTCGCTAGAATTGAGGAAGGACTGCAGGACCTCCATGAGACCCTCCACCAAGAGCTAGAAGACATAAAAAAGAACCAGTTAGAGCTATTGGACTCACTAAGTGGAAATAAAAATAGACCATCTGGAATAAATAGCAAGCAAGAGGAAGTAGAAGAAAGGACCAGCCACCTGGAGGACAGAGTCATGGAAAGCAATCAAGCCGAGCAGATGAGAGGGGGGGAAAAATACACAAAATGAAAATAGACCCGAGGTGCCTGGGTGGCTCAGATGGTTGAGCGTCTGCCTTCAGCTCAGGTCATGATCCTGGGGTCCTGGGATCGAGTTCTGCATCGGGCTCCCTGCTCCTTGGGAGCCTGCTTCTCCCTCTGCCTCTCTCTCTCTGTCTTTCATGAATAAATAAATAAAATCTTTTTAAAAAAAAAGAAAGGAAAATAGACCCAGGGAACTGAGCAATGCTGTCAGGCATAACAGTCGCATGATAGGGATCCAGAAGGAGAAGAGTGAGGAGAGGGGGCAGAAGATTTGTCTGAAGAAATAATAGCTGAAAGCTTCCTGAATCTGGGGAAGGAAAGAGAAATCCAGACCCAGGAAGCACAGAGAGCCCCCAACACAACCAACCC
Organism: Eumetopias jubatus; assembly: GCF_037043125.1. NCBI lineage: Eukaryota > Metazoa > Chordata > Mammalia > Carnivora > Otariidae > Eumetopias > Eumetopias jubatus. Next base: position 81,832,119 of record NW_028274807.1, on the reverse strand, counting down.
AAAGAGGTCTGCACCAAGACACAAAGTAAATAAGATGGCCAAAAGTAGTGATAAAGAGAGAATTTTAAAAGTAGTAAGAGAAAGGAAAGCAGGTACATACAAGGGAAACCCCATACGGCTATCAGTGGGTTTTTCAGCAGAACCTCTGCAGGCCAGAAGAAAGTGGCATGATAGATTCCAACTGCTAAAAGGAAAAAATCTACAGCCAAGAATACTCTATCCAGCAAGGCTTTCGTTTAGAATAGAGGGAGAGATCAAGTTTCCCAGAAAAACAAAAATTAAAAGCAAAACCAGCCACGTCCCTGTCACACATGATGCCATCGGCCTGTGGGTCCCAAATTCACGGTCCAGCAGCCCTCCTGCCAGAGTCAGCGTGCACGGCCTGCCACCTGCTAAATGCCAAGTCAGCATGCCTTCACCTCAGATTGCCAAGGGCTCAGATTGACACTGATCCCCTCAAATTTCAGCCTCTGTGCCCAAGTTTGTGTACAAAAGTGGGAATAATTATAACAGCAGAATGAAGCAACCCAAACATCTATTTCTGTGGAATATAGAATGGATAAAAGGAGTGTGCTAGGCTGAGAACATCTTCAAAAAGCACATGAACAACACATACAGCATGATTCTGGTTAGTTAAAAAAAAAAAAAAAAAATCTGGGAGGAATAAAACAAGATGAAACCAGAGAGGGAGACAAACCATAAGAGACTTCTTAAGCAGAGGAAAGAAACAGGCTTGCTGGAGGGGAGGTGGGGGGGATGGGGTGACTGGGTGGTGGGCATGAAGGAGGGCACGTGATGGAATGAGCACTGGGTGTTGTATGCAACTGATGAATCACTGAACTCTACCTCTAAAACTAATAATACACTATATTGTTAATTAATTGAACTTAAAATTAAAAAAAAGGAAACCCAAAACTAGCCTTGAAAAAAAAAAAGTAGCATTTACATAAAGCAATGCACATCTAGATCATAAGTGTACTGTTCAGTGAGTGTTGACCAATGTGTAAACTCATGCAAGCACTATCCCAATCAAGATACAGAACATTTCCATCACTCTAAAACGTACCCTCATTTCCCTTTCAGTCATCATTTTTCTATTTCTGTCACCATAGATGAGCTAATTTCTGTCTGTTCCTGACCTTCATGTCAATAAAATTATATAGTATGTAGTCTTTCATGTCTAGCTTCTGTTGTTCCAGCATGTTTCTGAGATTTATCCATATGTGTGTCAGTAGTTTATTCTCCTGTAGTATTTTGTTGTATGATTTTTATTCTCCTGTTTATGGACATTTGGATTATTTCTAGTTTTTGATTATGAACCATACTGATATGAACATTCTTGTATAGATCTCTTGTACAGTAAAAGAGGTAGGTCCTAGGGTAAGTATATGTGTCTGAGAAAGTTTATAAGAAACTGACAAATTGGTTGCAAAGTGGTTGTACCGTTTGACTCTCCCATAAATAATGAGAGAGTTCCAGTTGTCCTGCATCCTCATCAACATGGAGGACTGTCTTCCTTTTATTTTTAGCCATTTTTGTGAATATGAAGTGATATCTCATTGTGGTTTTTTTTTTTAACTTTTTAACTTTTTTTTTTTTAAGATTTTATTTATTGACAGAGACACAGCGAGAGAGGGAACACAAGCAGGGGGAGTGGGAGAGGGAGAGGGAGAAGCAGGCTTCCCGCTGAGCAGGGAGCCCGATAGAGGGCTCGATCCCAGGGCCCTGGGATCATGAGCTGAAGCAGACTCCCCAACGACTAAGCCATCCAGGTGCCCCTAAAAATTTTTTTTAAAGATTTTTATTTATTTATTTGACAGAGACACAGCGAGAGAGGGAACACAAGCTGGGGGAGTGGGAGAGGGAGAAGCAGGCTCCCCGCGGATCAGGGAACCCGATGCGGGGCTCGAACCCAGGACACTGGGATTGTGACCTGAGCCAAAGGTGACTGAGCCACCCAGGCGCCCCCTCATTGTGGTTTTAATTTGCATTAGACTCCAATGCAAATTATGCCATGGCTGCTACTTCTGGATTCTTTTTTACGTCATTTTTTTTTAAAGGTTTTATTTATTTATTTGACAGAGAGTGCACAAGTAGGCAGAGAGGCAGGCAGGGAGGCAGGCAGAGGGAGAGGGAGAAGCAGGCTCTCCACTGAGCAGGGAACCTGACGTGGGGCTCGATCCCAAGACTCTGGGATCATGACCTGACCTGAAGGCAGCCGCTTAACCGACTGAGCCACCCACGCACCCCTGCTACTTCTGGATTGTAATCATGACCCCTCCAGTTACTGTGTGACCCTCGTAAAATTACTGAGCTTAATCTCTTCCTCTGTAAAATGAAACTAAAATCTACCCTATAAGGTTTATGAAAAGATTGAATGACATAAGGTATGTAAAAATGCTTTCTGCTATTCCTGACACAAAGTAACTCCTCGGGGACTGAAGAATGGTATCTGCTTGTGGAGTGTATTAATTTGGGCACTAAGCAGTTATTTGGGCCAGGGGTCTGCACACTATGCCCAAGGCTCCCTGTTTTTATGAATAATAATTTTTTGGCACACAGCCACCCCCATTTCATCTATAACATAGAGCTGAGGAGTTGAAACAAAGACCATATGGCCTGCAATGCTGTACATGCTTATACCATTTTCAGGAAAAATTTGCTGAGCCTTTGATTTACCCACTAAAACTATAATTTGTTGAATGGTAGTGAAATGCTCAGCCTGTACTAGCCTAGAGCACTTAATGTACCCATTTAAATCTGGCCCATCTTGTTTAGATTTTCATGTTTAAAGATTACGTGTACATTTAAGAGTGTTTTGGACTCACTTATTTTGATAACACATGACCTGGTATCTTTGAAGTCACTGCTGCCAAATAGTGGCTTGCAGATGCATTCATTTACTTGTTCTACATTAGGGGTAAAGGAACATCTGTACATAAAAAGTCAAACTTGAGAGCTTATTGGAAAGGTGCACAAACACCTCATATGTTTTTGATTAGCAAGACTTTCTTGGCTCTGCTCTAATTCTTGGGCCCTGTGTAGGTAAGGAATAAATTGTGCCTGTGAACGAGGGCAACATTATTACTTCAACCCATTTTGTTTCTGCAGGCAGCCCCTGGGGGACAAGCATCGCTAATGAAAATATCTGATAGCACACTGAAGTCTGTGCCAGCCACCTCACAACTCTCAAAGCCTGGAACCACAATGCTGAGAGTGGCAGGAGGGGTTATCACAACTGCCAGTTCCCCAGCTGTGGCGCTCTCAGCAAACGGTCCTGCCCAGCCGGTGAGGATTAGCGTGACAGTAGAAAACCATAATGAAACAAAGTAGTAAAAATATAAGATATTTAGCAGGTAGACCACTGGGTCATTTGAAATACAGTTCACATGCCATGAAATTCTCCATTTTCAAGTGTACAGTTCTCTGGTTTTTATTATATTCTCAAGGTTGTGCACTCATCACCACTATCTGTTTTAGAATGTTTAATCACTCCTAAAGTGATTAAAATCACTCCATACCCAGTAGCAGTCACTCCCTGTTCCCTCCTCCCCTTTGCCCACCCCCCCCCCCAGTACTAGACAACCACTAATCTTTCTTGGGTCTGGTTTCTTACATTTTCAGGGTTCATCCGTGTTGTACTGCCATGTATCAGTACTTCTTTATAGCTGAGTGGTCAATATCCAATTTTATGGCCATACCAAGTTTTGTTGTTGTATTTATTAGTTGACGGACATTTGGATGGTTTCTACATTTTTACTATAATGAGTAATGCTGCTGTGAATGTTTACGTTTAAGTTTTTGTATAATCATATGTTTTTGGTTTTTTTGGCTATATACGTAGGAAAGGGATTCCTGGATCATATCGTAAACTCTTTAACATTTTGAGGAACTGCCAAACAGTTTTCCCAGACATCTGTACCATTTTAGACTCCTACCAGCAGTGTATGAGGGCTCCAGTTTTTCCATATCCTCGCTAATGCTTGTTCTTGTCCTTTTGGTTGTTGTTGTTAACCCATTCTAGCGGGTGTGAAATGGTATCTCATTGTGGTTTTGATTTGCATTTCCCTGTTAGCTAATGATATTGAGCATCTTTTTATGTACTTATTGTCCATTTCTGTATCTCTTTGGGAAAAATGTCTCTTCAGATCCTCTGCCCATTATTTAGTTGGATTATTTCTTTTTTATTACTGAGTTTTAAGTGTTCTTTAGATACTCTAGATATGAATCTCTTATGAGATTTGCAAAAATTTTCTCCCACTCTGTGGGCTATCTATTCACTTTCTTGAAGGTACTCTGAAAACCATAAAATTTTTTAGTTTTGACGAAGTCCAGCTTATTTTTCTCTTATTGTTTATGCTTTTGATATAGCTAAGAAACCATTGCCTAATCCAAAATTACAAAATTTAAGCCAGTATTTTCTTCTAAGAGTTTTATAGTTTTAGCTCTTACAGGTAGATCTTTGCTCCATTTTGAGTTACTTATTATATGGTGTGAGGTAGGGGCCAAACTTCACTCTTTTGTATGTAGATAGCCAGTTGGTCCAGGAACATTTGAAGCCTCTTTCCCCCTTGAATTGTCTTGGCACCCTAAGGTCTTTTTGAAGCTGATTTTGCTTGCTTTTCAGGCTTTATCTCCTCCTACTACCTTTCATATGCCTATTCATACCGCTCTACTTTGTAGTTCCTTGAACATATCATGTTCTTTCATGCCTCTCTTTCTGCCTACTGTCTTCTGCCAACTTCTGCCAAGAAACATTCTTTTGTCACTCCCTTTCCCTGTCTTAAATCTTGAAGATTCCCCTAAAGTGCCATATTTGTACATGAAGCTTTCCCCAGTACTCTCCCCTCCCCATCCTTAGACAGAAATAGTAATTTTCCTTTCAGTCTTAATAGTGCCTTGTACCTGTGCCTGCTGTAGCACTCATCACAGTTTGGTAGCCCTGTCCTCCTTGCGGGCTGTTACCTCTGGGCCCTAGCCTTTAACACTGTGCCTGCCATGTAGTAGATGTTGGTTGGCTGAATGAGACAGGTGTTAAAACATTATAGTGAGTTCTTAATAAAACTCATTTTATTTCACTTTTATATTCTGAGATTATGTCCTTTTTTTGGTGTTGAAATATCCTTTTATAAATAGGTGGTGAGGGCTTTTGGGTTTTGTTGTTGTTTTTAATGTGGTAACCCTCTGATACCTCCTTGTTTTAAACTTGAAAAATTTTTCTGGTCTGTGAACTCTGAAAGTGTAGGAAACACTGAATGAGAGAGGCAGTCTTTTTAAATGGCATGGCATTTAATAGGTAAAAATGATAGCTAATAGAGAATATTTATTGAATATACTACATGGCAGTCACTGTTCTAAGTAAGTTAACTGCTTTCTTCTTAATTTCTGTTTTTGGCCCTATGATGAGCAGTCGGAAGGAACAACTCCCAGTTCATCGTCTGCTATCGGTTCTGTCGTGAAAACTTCTGGGCAGCAAGCAGTGTGTGTGAGCCAGTCCCCTGTAGCAGCCTGCAAGGCCACTGCTCCCTCCGTCATCAGCGCCACGTCCCTAGTGCCCACGCCAAACCCCATCTCCGGGAAAGCCACCGTGTCAGGTCGGTTGTATCAGAAGGACATTCTTTCTCTTTCCTGTCTTTGGGCTAGAATATTTTTGGAAGGTCTTAAACAATATTTTGTATAGTAAGTTGTTAAAAATAATTAACTCAGCAATATTTTCCATATAGCTGCTTTTTTGATAATTTATTCTTAAAATCGACACATAAATCCTTAGTCTGAAATGGTTTATAAATGGAATAAGAATTTTTAAATGATATAATTTTAACCACCTGGAACTCTGTGGAGTATTTTAGCTGCTTTCATCACGTAACTTTGTGGAGAACTGAGTTTACTCTCCTTATATTACCATTTTCTTTTTTTTTAATCATCAGTTTTGAATGGAACACATTATAAAACATATTTTCATAAACAAAGTATATAAAATATAAATTGGCCTTGATGACCCCAAGTCGTGATTTTTAACATTAGGTACTAGATTGGGTAGTGTTAGAGTGGCACGCATGTGGTCTGGTAATATGGGTGACATCTTTGTGCCCACACCAAATGGCCCCAGAAGAGTGTGCCTTTCACTTCTTTGGTTAACATACAGCACAAATCCTGGAGCCAGATTGCCTTAGTTAAAATAACTTGCTTCCGTTTCCTTGGCTGTAAAATAAGCTTGATGATAATATGGACCTCATACAGTTGAGAGGATTAAATGAATCAATATGTAAATGCTTAGACTGCTGTCCGACATGTAGTAGCCATTATATAAATAACTGCCGTTATTAGCATGTTTAGTATCCTTGTCCACATTTCTTTTAATTCTAAAAATCCAAAAAAGCTGTGAAAATCAAAGATTTTTTTTTTTGTTTCTTGGTTTGCGTAACTAACTTTAATGTGAAATCTGACTTCCATTGGACAAGCTGTTATATGACTAAATATGAATATTTGTGTTTTGCCACAAAAATACTAATGTGCTTGATTACATTGTGCTGTCCAGATGCCAGTGGGCAGTATGCCAGTATATATAATATACAACATTGCTTCTCAAACTTGAAAGATCAACTTTGTTTTTCTGCAATCCACCACAGACAGATACTCCTGTAAAATATAATAACAATGTCACAGCAGTGTCACACTGTTAGAAAAGTTTCTGAACACTCTTGCTTCTGTATTACCTTGTTGCAGATTGTTACCAGCTAACCGGCTGGCGCTGATACACAGAAGAAGCTGAGTATTACTGAGATACATGTATACACACATAAACATACGTTAATACATGCATACACACACGTACCTTAGTACCTTTGGATAAAAGATTGTGGATATCGTTATTCTTATTGCTATTACTACATTTCATACGTGTCTCCAAGCCCCCATGTCTTATTTTTTGGGTAGTTCAAGACCAAAAAATTAAGGCTGGTAGTTTTTCCCATGACTTCTACCTACCAGTTACCATTGACCAAGTTCTAGTATAGGGAGTGCTGTTCTCTGCTAACGGAATGTTCTCAGGCACTGTGTTGGGACTGGGGTAGAAATTGTAGAAACAGAGGATTACTTTATGAGAAATAAATGCCGTCTCCTTTTCTTTTTTTAGAGAGAGCTCAAGCGGGGGCTGGGGGAGGGGCAGTGGGAGAGGGAGAGAAACAATCTCCAGCAGATTCCCCATTGAGCGCAGAGCCCCAGTGTGGGCTTGATCCCACCACCGTAGATATGACCTGAGCCGAAGTCAAGAGTCAGATGCTTAACCAACTGAGCCACCCAGATACCCCTGACTTCCCCTTTTCTAATTAAGTTTTTAACATGAAGTAAATGAAGTCTCCTGGCTTTAAGTTCTTGTTTCCTGAGATGCTGCTGATGAAACATTCTGCATATAATGTTTTCATAGACAAACCAAACTATTTGCTGCTGCCCGTTAATTTTTCATGTATATGTTGACTCTATTTTTACTGCGGTAATTAATTTTTTAATTAAATTGTGTGCATTTTGGAGTATTTTGAACAAGGTCACTGTTGTGACTGGAGCAGGGTGAGCAGGGGAAGGAGTATTGGGACATAAAGTCAGAGTGATGGGGGCCAGATCACATAGGCCCTTTGTAGGTCATGTTAAGAACTTTGACTTTTACTCCAAGGGAAGCCATTGGAGGATTTAAAACTAAGGCGTAACATGATTGCCTTACCTTTCAACAGGATCACTGGCTGTAGCATTTAGACTAAACTATGGGGCACAGGTGGAAGCAGAAAGCAGACCAAGAAGTTAGACACTAAGAAAGAAAATTCAGTAGTGTATCAGGGTGTCCTGGCAACATCAGACTAAAAGAAGTACCAGAAAGAAAACAGAAGATAGTGGGAAGGAAGTGATCCAAGAGAGGAAACAATTTATCTCAGAATTGAAGGGACAGACTTCCAAGCTCAAAAGACACAGTGTGTGGTACAGCAAATGAAAGACGGCTCACACGGAGGCACAGTTTGTTCATGAAATCAGAACACCAGGGACAAGGAGAAGATCTTACAGGCCGTCAGAAGAAGAAACAGGAAAGTTCAGAAATTACATTATTATTGGGCTTCTCAGCAGTGCTGGAAGCTATGATCCTACTCTTCAAAATTCTAGGGGAAAATGACTTCCAGTCAAGAATTCTGTCGTCAGCCAGATCATCCCTGAGAGTGAGGGTAGAAATATATTCTGACAGGCAAAGTTCTATTTCCTATGCTCCCTGTCTTGAGACATTACTAAAATATATATATATATATATTTAAGATTTTATTTATTCATGAGAGACAGAGGGAGAAAGAGAGAAAAGCAGAGGGAGAAGCAGGCTCCCAAGGAGCAGGGAGCCTGGTGCGGGACTCGATCCCAGCACCCTGGGATCATGACCTGAGCTGAAGGCAGATGCTTAACCATCTGAGCCACCCAGGCGCCCTAAAATATATATATTTTTTACAAGAGTGAAGAGGTGTAGAGCAAGAAAGAGGAAGAAATGGGATCCAACATAGAAGGAAGGCAAAGGGAATTCCCAGGGTCATGGTGAAGGGTGTCCCAGGATGGCAGCCAAAGACAGAGTGGAGCAGATCAGAGAGCTGGGGAAAGTTATCTCAGACGGAGTGGAACTAGAAGTTATCTAGGAGAGCTGACCACAGGGAGAATTATATAAAGGGGGGGTGGTTATAGCCATGTCTGAAGGAAGTAGGGAGACTTGGTAAGATGTTGAAGGAGAACTAAACTGAAAAAAGAGGAACTATTATCTCCAGAGAACAAAATGGAATCTCAGTGTCATGGTGTTCTTTGGATCAGTAGAGAACTGTACTGGTGGCTTTAAAATACCTATATCTATCCTAATAGCAAGTCCGTGTGTACCATCAAAATGTTGTATCAGAATCAAGGCCTACAGTAGACACAGTCTTTTAAAGTTACTGAGATAAGTATTAAAAGAAAGAGCCAAAAGGGTTGAAAGTGGATGCTGCTGAGGAACTACATGAGGGCAGGGAGGTGGAGGAAAGAATGGCTGTATTTAATTAAAAGCCTTTTTAAGGCGCCTGGGTGGCTCAGATGGTTAAGCGTCTGCCTGTGGCTCAGGTCATGATCCCAGGGTCCTGGGATCGAGTCCCGCATTGGGCTCCCTGCTCCTTGGGAGCTTGTTTCTCCCTCTGCCTCTCTCTCTCTCTCTCTCTCTCTCTCTCTCTCTCTCTGTCTTTCATGAATAAATAAATAAAATCTTTAAAAAAAATTAAAAAAATAAATAAAAGCCTTTTTAGCACTTTTTTACTTTTCAACTGATAAGCATGTTATATTTTGATAAAAATAAGGATTTTTAAAATATGAAATACCAGGTCATTGTTGTCTGTGAGGGCACATCTCAGTAAGAACTTACCACCTGACTGACTGATTTGACACACATCTATTCCAAAGAAAGATTTTCTTTTTTATTTAAGGCTTTGTTTCAGAAAGTTTGTAAGATGATTCCTTTCCTTTTACTCATACCTGCTGTTTTCCATTGCCTTAAAGTATCTTGAGTCTCCAATCCTGTGTGGCTTTTTTTTTTTTAGAGAGAAAGTGCACATGTGAGCGGTTGGGGGGCGCGGGGCAGATCTTAAGCAGGCTCCCGGCTGAGCGCAGAGCTCGACCTCACCACCCTGAGATCATGACTGGAGCCAAAATCAAGAGTCCGATGCTTAACTGAACCAGCCACCCAGGCGCCCCTCAAATGCTGTTTCTAAGTAGTCGTTATATGACAGCATGTATTTATGTTGTGTTTTATGTGCTGTTTCATGATAAAAGCCCTTTGTCGTTTTTTACTGGCCCTCTGAATGCCTCCAGTAGTTGTGTAAGGGAAATGGGAGTATGGAAGTTACCCCTAAAGGAAAATGGGAGAGAATGACCCTTTCTAGAATGGTAAGGGGGGCGCATCTGGCTGGCTCAGTCAGTTGAGCATGCTACTCTTGATCTTGGGGTCTTGAGTTTGAGCCCCACATTGTGGGTAGGGTTTACTGTAAAAAAAAATAATGAGTGGAGAATGTCTGATGTTTGGAAAATAACAGCTGCACAGAGGTAGAAATTAGAAGGTGTGGCAAGTACACACATTTTCAAAGTATTCGATCTATAGGGATGGTGTGAGCGGTCCACAGATAAACTGGGACCAGATTAAAGTGGATTCTGAATACTCTGAAACTAATTTTGGAAACATTCTCTAGGCAGCCAGGAGCCAGAGAAGGTTTTTAAGTAGGAAAATGACAGTTCTCCAAATCAGAATATAAAATTGTACATCCAATTTGTGCCTATCACAGCTGGATACAGAACAAAGAAATTGTCGTAGAAAACAGACATGGAAAAGAACTATCTTAAAATGTTAATATTGTTGTCTCCACCGTTGGACTCTGGGTGACTTTTTCTTTTTTTCTTTTTTTTCTATTCTGTTTTTCCAAAAATTTCTCTATTACTTTATGATTGCGGGGCAAAACTCAGTCCTCACTGTCACATCATTGTTTCATTGTGAAATCTGCCGCATCCATTGTCTCATGCTTCCCGCTCTGTTTATCAAAGGGGAAATGTCCTAATACCTTCCTCCTGTGAGAAAATGTGAATGCTCAAGAGGGCAGGACTTTAAGGAAACATCTGATCTTCAGCTTGGCCTTATCTTCCAACTTGTTTTAGGATTGCTAAAGATTCACTCCAGTCAATCCACTCCCCAGCAGGCTGTCCTGACGATCCCCAGCCAGCTCAAGCCACTCGGTGTAAATACATCCGGAGGTGTACAGACTATCCTGATGCCTGTGAATAAAGGTGAGTCGGTCCCCTTGGGGCGTGCGGGCCGCGTGTCCCCATTCTGCCTGTGGCCCCTCCCCGTGCCGCCTTGCCCCTTGGCCATCTGCTCTCCTTGGCGTTTTGAACTCTGGAGCACCGACTGTCGCACTGAACATGAACCCCAGATGACCCATTTGTTTCTAAATAGCTCCCCATTTCTAAAGTTGAGTAGAGGGGGAGCATTTTAAGTGTTTATGAGAGTGCCAGGCTAATTGGATTTTTCTTAGTGACAAGCCCCCATTTCCACAGCTGAAGATCATAGCTCAGGTACCCTGGTCCTGTTAGTAAACAGCCAACCTTGTCAAATCACTATATTAAGTGAGGACCTTTTGAATGTTGTACTGAAATTGTTTTTGTGCCATTCGTCTAAAATGAGGCCATCACCTGGGAGTAATAATTTCTCTATTTCTTACGTCCTCTCCTTTTTTTTTTTAAACCTGTTAGTGGTTCAGTCATTTTCTGCCAACAAATCACCTGCCATTCTGCCTGTAGCTGCCCCAACTCCGATTATCCCCAGCTCTGCTCCAGCAGCTGTTACAAAAGGTAAGTAGTTTCTCATGGTATTTTTGCCTGGAAGTTTTGTGTAAGACATTATTGTAGTCTGGGTGCCTTGAATTTCAGCCTCTCTGAGTCACATCAGAAATACTTAACAAGTGTTTATATAATAGACCTGACACTGAGGGAAACAGAGATGGGTAAAGCATCATCTGCACTTTAAGAACTTACAAAATCAGGGGCACCTGTGTGGCTCAGTTGTTACGCGTCTGCCTTCAGCTCAGGTCATGATTTTGCGGTCCTGGGATCGAGCCCCACATCGGGCTCCCTGCTCAGGGGGAGGCCTGCTTCTCCCTCTCCTACTCCCCCCTGCTTGTGTTCCCTCTCTCGCTGTGTCTCTGTCAAATAAATAAATAAAATCTTTAAAAGAAAACTTCAAATCAGGTTGAAGAGAGTAGTAGTAGACAGTAAGCAGTGATTGATAAATGCAGGATAAGTGATCTGGAAAGTAAATGCTACAATATTTCAGTCTAGGATGTCTGCTCAGGGTTGGTGGGGGTGTGGAGGGGGTAGGAATTTCTGTGGAATATGGATTATAACCTGGACTTGAGTGAAGCATTTTGAGGGAGCGGTAGAGACAAAGACTCAGAGGGCTTGTTTGGGGAAGTAAACCAATTAGGGAGACTCATCTGGGGTGTATAGTTGTGGTAAAGGAGCTTCAGGTAGGGCCAGGTTTTGGCAGGCTGGCAAGGGGGACATTTCTGACCCACTGAGTAGATTGAGATAGTGTGGTGGGTTAAAGCAGCACACTTTGATGTCTGTAACATCTAGAATACTGAGAGCTACCATGTGCTAAGAGCCTTGGGTGTACCAGGCACCAGGCTAGCTGCTTTATATAGATCACAATTATCATAGGACTTCCAGATAGCTATTATGCCCATTTTGCAGATGAGGAAACTGAAGTTTGGAGATAGGAAGTATCTACTTCCTAAATCTTGAAAGTTAAAAAGCAGTGCAGTCAAAATTTGAAGTAGTCTGCTTTTCAGACATGCCAGATCTTTCACACCAGTCTTGAGAAAAGGTGGATTTGTAACTTAAGGCGTGACCAACTAAAATGGGTTTGCTGATTACAGTCCCCTGCCTGTTTTTTAAATAAAATTAGTTGGCATCCAGCCATTCCCATTTATTTACATATGATCTGTGGGTGCTCTGCCAAGTCGAAGTTGATAAGTTCCAGTCGAGATCACTGATTGGTCCTTTATAAGAAAAGTTTGCCAACCCCTGATCAGAAGGTAGCTGATAAAAGAACTTGTATTAGCCTGGACCAGCATTTCTCCTCAATAGTGGATCCATTTCATAGGCCTTCCTCATGCAGATTCGGATTCAGTTCATTTTGGACTGGGGTCAGAGCATCTCTGTACTTTAATTGTGATAAAATCTTGTATATTGAAATGCAAAGGTACTAAGCATACCATTTGATGAACTTTGTTATAAACCCATGTAACCCATTTTCCATTCAAGATACAGAAATTTTCATCACCTTGTGCCCCTTCCTGTCAGTTCCCAACCCCCATAGGCAACCACTGTTCTGATTTCCCTTACAGTAGATCAGTTACGTCTATTTTTTTTAACTTTATATGAGTGGAAGCACATGCATTTTTTTATGTCTGGTTGTATTTATTTACCATAATGTTTTTGAGATTCATACATATTGTACCTGAATAGTATTCCACATTGTAGGGAATACACCATAATTTGTTTATCATTTCTCCTATTAGTGGACATTAGGGTTGTTTCCAGTCTGGGGCTGTAGGTACAAGTCTTTGAGAACATATGTTGTCATTTCTATAGTAGAATAGCTGTGTCAACCTGAAAATGCTAATTCTATAATTCCATAGTTGTTGGAGGGCCAGATTAATGTGAGTACACTTGTACCTATAGAACTGGAGTTTCTGAACTTTTTCTAAGGACTTCCTTCTGTTTCTTGAAGTCTTGGAATTACTAGGGATTGGGAGGATATATATTGCTAACAGTGAAATTAAATCAGCAGGGTCATTCAATACAAGTCAATATAGACATGTAAAAAATTAAGTTTATATAGAAATTAAGTGCTAACAACCTACTAAATAGTTCTGAGAGAAAGGGAAAAGACCTAAATAAATGGGAGGATATACCTTATTGTTTTAAATACAGTTGACCCTTAAACAACGCAGGTTTGAACTGTGCAGGTCCACTTATACACAGATTTGTTTCAATACAGTACAGTACTGTAAATGTATTTCCTCTTCTTTATGATTTTCTTAATATTTTCTTTTCTCTAACTTTATTGTAAGAATACAGTATATAATACAATGTATGAAATGTGTGTTAATCAACCATTTATGTTATCAGTAAGGCTTCCAATCAGTAGTACACTATTCATAGTTAAGTTTTTGGGGAATCAGAAGTTATGCATGGGTTTCAACTGCAGAGATTTGGCACCCCTAACCCTCCAAGTTGTTCAAGGCTCAACTGTAATTTTTATAAATAAGAAATTATATTAATATACAGAAAGACCTGATGTGTTATCAGCTCTCTCCCAAAAAATGACATACAGAATCAATATAGTCCCAGCCAAAATGCCTATAGTGTTGTTTTGTGTGTATGTAGAAATGGACAGGCTAAGTCTAAAATGTATGGGGAAATGCAAAGGCCCAAAATAGCTGAGGCAGTTTTGAAGAACAAAATGGTAGGGCACTTGGACCACCAGATATACATACTGTAGTGCTACAGTATTGAGATAGTGTTCTTATTCAAGGGTAGACAGAATAATGGAATAGAAAAGAAAGCCCCGAAATAGACTCACACGTTTATGGTCCCTAGATTTATGACATTCAGTAGGGAAAAGGAAGTCTTTTTCCATAAGTAGTGCTGGGTTAATTAGGTATATCCATTTGGGAAAACAGTGAACCTTACACCATAAACAAAAATTAATTTGAGTTGGATTATGTGTGAAAGGTAAAACAGTAAAACTTTCTATCAGAGAAGATAATATCTTCATGATTTGGGGCACAGATGTTTTAAGAGCAAAAAAATGTGAACAGAAACTGCACAGAAGAGGTTATCCAGATAGCTCATAAAGATGTGAAAAGTTGTGCAAGCTCATTAGTTATCAAGGAAATGCACATTAAAGCCATAGTGAGATGCTGTTAGATCACCAAAATTTAAAACACTGGCCATACCAAGTTTTGTCAAGGATGCAAAGCAGCTGGAACTCGCATGCACTGCTGGTGGAAGTGTAAATTGATGTAATAAAGCAGTTTGGCATTGTCTAATAAAGCTAAACATACATCCACCCTATGTTCCAGGAAATACACTTCCAGGAAATGCATACATATGTCCATCCACCAAAAGACATATGCAAGAATGTCCATTGCATTGTTATTTTTAATAGCTAAAAAGATGCTGATGCAAAGGATTATGTACAGAATGATTCCAGTTATGTGAAATTCAAAGTGGGTAAAAGGTGGTTACCTTTGGCAGACAGGAACTGCCAAAAGCATAGGGAGCCTCGTTGAGGACTAGGAATACTCCATTATGTGTGTGTGTGTGTGTGTGTGTTTTATTTGAGTAATCTCTGTACCCCTTGTGGCATGACCCCAAGATCAAGAGTCCCATGCTTTTCTGACTGAGCCAACCATGTGCCCCAAAATACTCTTTATCTAGACTGGAATGATGTACATGGGCATATACATAGGCAGTTGAACCATACACCTGACATTTGTGCATTTATGCAAGTTATGCATCAGTAAAAGGGAGAGATGTATGAGTAGATCTCATTTGTAGACCCTTGTTATATAGGAAAGTACTAAGGATGTTGACTACGGAAATGACACGAAAAAGGTCACTTAGGAAAATTTTCTGGTGCTGATGTGCAAGGTGAGTTGTAAGGGGAAGAGATCGAAGGCAAAGAAGCTAATGCAGAAGCAGAAAGTGTGTGGTCATGGATCAAAAGATCCAAGAAGACTGCAGAAGTACAGGGAGGCACATGCACCTGAGACATTGCTATCTTCCATCAGTAGATTTGGTAAGATTAAAGCCTACTGTGCTTGGCTTGGCTGTTTCCAAGCACAGCAGATCTGATTTTTGCTTTCTGCCTTATGTCTCAGAACACTAAGATAATGCTGAAAGTTGATAATCTTAGCTGGAGAGATGATATCCAAAAGGATACTAGAACTTAGAACAGGACAGCATTATATTTTAATGAGGCAGTGTGCGTGTGTGTGTGTGTGTGTGTGTGTGCGCGCGCGCGCGTGTGTGTGCGCACGAGTGAGGGGGATATTGCATAGCAGTGTGGTTGGCCCTGTAAGAAATATGTAAAAAGCCACTTTATTGCCCCACCTTGTCATGAGCTTGGAGTTGCTCCCCGAGACCCAGGGTAACAGTTCCTCCCTTGTCTGCTGATCCCATGACTCTGGGTGCCATCTCAGTCCCCTGGCTGTGTCCCTACAGCAGCTGGTGTGGCAGTGTCCTCACTGAGTCTCAGTGGAAGAGCTTTTGTTTCTGCCTCACGTGTCCTTCCATCATTGAAGGCTGACAGCTCTCTTTTTGTTGCTCTTCCCTTGTAGTAAAGACTGAACCAGAAGCGCCTGGGCCAGGCTGCCTGTCTCAGGAGGGTCAGACAGCAGTGAAAACAGAAGAAAGTTCTGAGCTGGGAAACTATGTCATTAAGTAATTGTTTCAGTCCTTTCTAAGGGAGTTGTGCATTTGGTGTTTTATATGGTACTTTTTTAAAACCCGTACCTGTGACAGCTTAGTATGTGTAGAGTTGTGTGTGTATAGATGTAAGCCACTTGGTGGGTGGAAACCTTCTGCCCACGTGCAGTGAGCAGGTGTTAGCACTTGATGCACAGCTGGGGAGTCTTCATGTAACACATCGGTATCACCTCTGGGTGGCCCTGGACTTGTCGCCTCTAGAGCCTTGGGTGGTACAGATCTCCCTCCAGCAGAGCTTGACAGCATGTACTTTCTTTGCTGAATCCTTGGGCATGAAATTTCTCGTGGTGTAATTCTCAGGTGTGTATACATTTTACACGTGAGTATTCACCTGCCTAATCATAAACAGCTGCCTTTTCATGGGCTCTACACACTTATTCTTCTAAAAATACTTCATGAGGTTTTCTAATTTCCAAATTGGGAACCCACCTCTGACCATGTATTTTGAAGTATGTCAGATTATTGGGAACAGTGGAAACTTAGCCACTTTGACATGATTGGTGACAGCATGAGCTGTAATAATCCTAAGAATAGGCATTTGTATATAGAAATATTCTGCCCTAGTGGCAATCAACTGCAAAAAGATATGTGACTATTTAATTTTAAAATATAGATGAAATGTGATATTTGCATAATTTGCCATTCCTGGGGTCTCATCTAGTTTATATTTAGAAGGCTATCTGTGGAAGGAAAGACATGCCAATATAATTGGTTAATTTTAATTCCCTTGGAAAGAAGGGAATGTATACATGAATTCGTGTGTGTGTGATATATATGTGTCTAGAAATTGCTCTATTTACTACCTTTATATTCTTTTCTTTTATCCCTCTCAGGATAGACCATTTAGAGACCATCCAGCAACTCTTAACAGCAGTAGTAAAGAAGATCCCCTTAATCACTGCAAAAAGTAAGACAATTATTCTGAATATATGGATGCATTTTTAAAGCTGTGAACTACTTGGGCTATTAAGTCAACTTAAATCATTTTGTATTCTAAATTAATATGGATGTGGTGGTTACCTTAGGCAGTTTGAGGTCTAACTATAGCTCATTTGCAGGATTTTAGAATTCACAATATCTTGGTCATCAACCAACCAGTTGGTCTTTTACTGTTTTCACTGTGTTTGATCCAAGGAAGGAATTTTTTATATTTATTATTGTATGTAAATTGTAAGTTTGTTGTGTATATAATTAAAACTGCATTAGTTTTTAATGTTTATTAATAAGGAAAGAGATTAGCATTTGCCTACAATATGCCAGATTTTCGGGCTTGGTACTTTTACAGTCTCTTATGGGGTAGGTGGTATCATCTCCCATTTTACAGATGAGAAAACTGAGGATAAGCAAGGTTAAGTAACTTGCTCAAGATCACTAACTATGGGGGCCGAGGAAGGACACTAACCTAGGTCTGACTCCAGAGCCATTAATCTTCTATCACTCATTACCCCGCACTTTGCTGAAATGCACGATTATCAAGACTTGGAGCAGTGAAGTCTGCGCTGTCACTGCCCATTGTCAGCAAGACTGAAACACTTGCTTCTCAGCCTCAGTCGTCTTGACAGAACCGACCGCCTTTAGCGGGGAGATAGTCTGTTGATACTTAGGTGTATGCTCTTGAGCAAGATGACTGCAGACATTTACAGGCAAGGGATAAAGCAGATTATCATACTACATTCATGGGACTATGAAAACAAAAGTACAGACTACCCTGCTTATTTTTTTTCTAACGGCAAAGAGATTACCTCTTTTCCCCTTGGTTGAAGTCTGGGGGTCATTCTGTGGTAGTTCAAAGTAAGTATTCAGGGACATTTTCCTAGCCCAGCAGGAAAAAATTTAAAAATCTCTGTGTTTAAAAATTTTAGATAGTAAGACAGAATATTAGAGCTGGAAGGCAGGTCAGAAACCAACTTTCCCAACAGTCATTTTACAGATAGGAAAGCTGAGGCCCAGAGGGGTGCTGTGGGTTGCCCGACACCACTTAGTGAGTTAATGACGCGGCAGGGCTAGCCTTCAGATCTGCTCCTACTGGAGAGCTGTGTGCCCCGCGCTTCATAGGTAGGTAGTCTTTCTGCCAAAGAAGCCAACCGGTTTCCCAGAGGGTGTGTTGTTTTGAGTACACACAGATAAAGAAGACACCTTCCCTTTTAGGCAGAAGGCCTCTGTGTTAGGCTGCAGGTGAGCTTGGCCAGTAAGGAACACAGGTCCCAGAGAAACTTCCCTCTAGTGAATACGATTTGGCTTCAGTCCTAAGAACTTTATTCAGAGTGTGCTGCATACATGCGCCCTAGGTGAAGACGCCAGCTGTTTTTCTGCGAAGTCCGTGGAGCAGTATTACGGCTGGAACATTGGGAAAAGGAGAGCTGCCGAGGTAATACCAGTTCCTGTGCGGGCTGCCTCGGGGAGCCTGGGAAGGCCGTAACCGGAAGCCACGCGCATACTTGCTGCTTCCGTAACAGTGATAACAGTGATAAAATTTACAGCGTATTTTGTTGACTATTTATTGGGAGACTTTTCCCCTCCATTTAAAATCTCACTCTTCAGACACTTTAGCTAGCCTTTGAAAGGTCTCCTTCTTGTTTCTGCATTGGTAAACATTTCTAAACATCTTTTATGATTTTCTTTCAATATATTACAATGAAACCCAAGTATTTGTTGAGTACTTACAATGTGGCAGCTACTGTGCGGATGGTGGGGCTGTGGGAGAAGGTGGCACGTCGGAAGCCGTGCTTAGGAAGCTGTGAGAGGGTTAGTGTGATGGGTTTGGAGAAGTTCGGCGGGAAGAGGGAAGCTGGAGACCACAGGTGGAGACCAGGTGAAAAACCTTCTAGGCCAGACCTGGGAGTTTCAGTGTTATTTCATGAACATCAGTTCCTTTGCTTCTTTTTAAAACTTTTTAAAAACACAGATTTAAAAAAAAAAAAAAACAATTCTAACAAGTTAAGTTAGCATGGTCATTTACTGTTGGGTGATGTATTTGAACACACTGTAAAGTTTGAAATTGATTATGATTCAAAAAAATTTGTTTTTAAGTGGCAAAGAGCAATGACAATGAGAAAAGTCTTACAAGAAATCCTGGAGAAGAATCCCAGATTTCACCACCTGACTCCCCTTAAAACCAAGCACATCGCTCACTGGTGTCGCTGCCATGGCTACACGCCACCCGATCCCGAGACCTTGAGGAGTGACGGTGACTCTATTGAGGACGTGCTGACCCAGATCGACAGCGAGCCAGGTGCGGCTTCAGTGGGGCTCCCTGGGCCCTGTCAGTAGCCCGAGAGGTGGTTTCATGAAACACACACTCATCTCTTCAGCTTCTGTGGTTCTTGGGCTGCTTCAGCCCTGGAGGACTTGAGGAACAGGAGCCTTGGCTCACCGGTAGCCATGTGTTCTGTCTTCCCCCGCCCCAGAACTGTTTGTGCCCTAGTGTCCCCAGCATTGGGCCCCAGCAGGAATGTTCCAGCCTGTGGCATTACAACAGGCACACGCTGTTTGTTCGAGGGCCCCCTTCCTTAGCATCATTTCTTCTTCTTCTTTTTTTTTTTTTTAAGATTTTATTTATTTGACAGAGAGGGAACACAAGCAGGGGGAGCTGGAGCGGGAGAAACAGGCTTCCCGTTGAGCAGGGAGCCCGATGTGGGGCTCGATCCCAGGGCCTGGGATCATGACCTGAGCCGAAGGCAGGCGCTTAATGACTGAGCCACCCAGGCGCCCCTTTTCTTTGAAGACTTTCCTAATCCCCCTCCTTTCCTTCAGATAGAACTGACTTCTCCTTCCTTTGTGCCCTCATGAGCCCTCATAGACAAGTCTACCCAGTTTCTTGATGGAGGCACTGTCTTACCTGTCACTTTATCTCCAGACCTAGCTAGGAAATAGACTACCTGGTGTTGGAGACACAGATGGAAACCACTGATAGTGTTGCAGATTAGATGAATTGTTTTTTTATTTTTTTTTATAAATTTTTTTTTTTTAAGATTTTTATTTATTTGTTGGAGAGAGAGTACGTACACGAGCAGGGGAAGTGGCAGGCAAAGGGAGAAGCAGGCTCCCCGCTGAGCAGGGAGCCCGATGCGGGGCTCAATCCCAGGACCCTGGGATCATGACCTGAGCCGAAGGCAGGTGATTAACCGAATGAGCCACCCAGGCGCCCCTAGATGAATTGTTTTATGGTAAAGAAACAAACAGTTGTGCTGTAGAGGGGAGGGAGCAGGGCATAAAGGATACATGGGGAGAATATTTTTGATTTTCACCTTAACAAGAAGGGTTGTTTTCTCCTTCCAACCCTACTTTTGTAGAAAAGCAGGAGCTCCACTCCCTGTCTGAGGTAGCCTGGAACACAAGGAAGGGTGTGTGTGTGTTGCGGGGGGGTCGTCCTTAAGACTTAGCCCGAGTTCCATTTTCTCCATGCAGCTCTCCTGAGAGCCCGAATGCAGGATGACCTCTCCTTTCTCTAAAATCCAGCAGCACTTAATATCAGACTATAATGGTTTGTCAGAGATAAATATCTAAGCTCTTCGGAGGACAGAAACCATGTTGGTTATCTCCATGCTTCATTGGTAGCATGTGTGAAGCACAACATGTTACACATACTAGGCTTTCTGTTACGGTGACTGAGTAATTTCTAAGTGCCGGTCAGTGAAACAGAAGAAGCCAGGAGCTGGATGCCCCTCCACCAGCCTGCCTGGGTGCCTTTAAGCCTGTCTTGTATCTGTTGTGGACTTCACTTCCTCCTCCATAAGGTGACAAGGATGCAGTGGAAGATTCCGAGATCCTTTCTGGCTTTAAAGTTCTAGTACTCTTTGTTAGACTTTGTGCACATCTACTTATTAAAGACTAGATGCACGGTTTACACTAAAATGTTAACAGTACTCCCTCTGAGCAGTGAGAGGGGCTCATATGGGCGATTTTTATTTTCTTCACTGTGCACTTAAAAATTTTCCAGACTTAAAATATGAAAATCAGTTTAGTCATTAGTATTTGGAGCTTCAGGGCATGGCCTAGTTTTTGGTGGCATAAGTCAGAATTAAATATTGTTTTGTCTTAGATTGCAGTCGCATCACGTATATATTGACACAAGTCACCTGTCTCTGTGCTTGTCTGTCTTAGAATTACTAGTTCTCACAGTTATAGTCCATAGAATTCTAGAACTGGAAAGAAGGTTAACTCCCTTGAGACTTATCCCTTCTTCTCTGGGTCTCGGACTCTTGGTCTTATGGAGATGGGGAGTCCATTCCTGTGGCCAGCACAGCTGTCCTGAGACAGATCCCCTGTCATTTAGAGTGCCCGTCATCGTTCTCCTCTGCCGACAACCTTTGCCGGAAACTGGAGGACCTGCAGCAGTTTCAGAAGAGAGAGCCAGAGAATGAAGAGGAGGTGGACATCCTCAGCCTCCCAGAGCCGTTAAAGATCAACATCAAAAAAGAACAGGAAGAGAAACAGGAAGAAATGAAGTTCTACCTGCCACCAACACTGGGGTCGGAATTTATTGGTGACATCACCCAGAAGGTAGGGGTTGTGGCCTCTGGTGTGAGATGCTCAGACCTTCAGCCTTATACACGGACACCAGACTTTCCTGGTGAAGTAAAAGTGTGAGTTTCTTCTGCCTGATGAACTTAGGGTATGCTCCCTGGACATCCCCTTTCCCACAGCAGGTCAAGAAAACAAATTCCATGTGAAAAGGTTGCTTGCTGGCCATGGAATAGAAGCAGAGTCATCTTGGGATAGACCGTTTTTTACTTTCCTCTTTGTTCTCATTTGCCTCCGTGGAAACACCGTTCCCTCCTGAGGCACGTGTCCTAATACTGCCAAGTGGTACTGGAGAGGCCGAGCCTTCCCTAACATTTTTGTAGTTCCCAGGGGCCCTGCCCATGGTGTGAGTGCGGCCCGCACGCTCCCCTGTGGCGCAAGAGGGAATGCCTTCTCCACCTTTGGCGGGGCTCAGCAGCGCGGTGGCATCTGCCCACCTGTCCCCAGTATGGCTGCCTGGGACCCAGAGCGGAAGGTGGGGTTTGTTTCATTTAGAGGAGAAAATGCAAAACGGGGCGAGCACAGGTTCCAAGTGTATCTTCATCAAACGGCCTGAAGTCTGATTCCAGGCTTTCCAGTGGGTCGGTCCCACAATCAGAATTCCTGGCAAATCCTGGTCATGTTCTTCCTGAAGGAGATTTGGGGGTAAAAGCGGGACTCTACTAGCATGTTTAACAAGCACTCAGAAACAGAGAAACAGGATCGTGTATTCTTCCAGTTGTTAGGTCTCATGTCCCTTCCCCCGAGTTTTGTCCAGAGAGCTTGTAGAGTTACTCTTTCAACTGGGTATTCGACAAGTGTGCTTGTTTGGAGAGCTGGGTTTTAGTCTAGAGATAGGAACGAATGGCTTTCTTCTGCTTTTCCAGATTGGGATCACCCTGCAGCCCGTGGCACTTCACAGGAACGTGTACGCATCGGTGGTGGAAGACATGATTTTAAAGGTGGGCGCCTGTTGGCAGCCACGGGCCTGGGAGCACCAGGGCGCTGGCAGGCAGGATAGTCTGGGTCCTGGGCTGTTCTGAGTAAGGGACAAGGGTACAAATGGAACAGAAATGATAAGTTTTAAGAGTTTTCATTTTAATCAGGTTTAGTGTTTTCTCTTTTTTCTCTTCTGATTTTTAAATGAACTAAATCATGGGTCTTCTGAGTGTGAAAGCATCCACGAGAGTTTCTGTGCTGATGTCACTCGAACGATACTTTTTGGTGCCTTCTGAAGCAGTCTGAGATGAGAGTGCTCTCGTTGCTTTAGGAGGCGACAAAAGCAAAGCCTTGGGTTTTCTCCACATGTCACAACAACAGAGAAACTGCCACAATTGTCCCAACCCTGGGCAAGAGGATCGCAAACTAGCTTCTTTACCCGGCCTGACCTAGCTCTGTCGGACCCCTCTTCCAGCAGGGACAACTCGCAAATAACCCTCACCAGTTTTCCTTTCTTTTTTTTTTTTAATGGAAATAACCCAGGTTTTATTTTTTTTTAAGATTTTATTTAAGAGAGAGCACAAGCGGGGGGATGGTGAGGGGCAGAGGGACAAGCAGACTTGGTGCTGAGCAGGGAGTCCGAGGCAAGGCTCAAGCCCAGGCCCTGGGCTCATGACCTGAGCCGAAGGGAGATGCCCAACTGGAATTCTGATTAATGAACATTCCCCGCATTCTTAATTTCTCAGAATCATGGCCTTTATATTTGTGACGTAATATTTGTGGTCTATTATTTGGACCTTTAGTGTTTTCTTAAGGACTTTTGCTCCTTAGGTACAACTGTTTCCAAAGTTTTGTATATGGGATGGGGTTAGATGTTTCCCTTCCCACCAGCAGGCATGTGGCCATTTTTGAGAGTAACCCTATCTTCTGTCATAGGCCACGGAGCAGCTGGTGAACGACATCCTGAGACAGGCTTTGGCAGTTGGATACCAGACAGCATCTCACAGCAGGTACTGAGATCTCTTTAGTCAGTGGTACCAGGCTTACAGATGTTTCCTGACAGGTTAGTTGTCCATGAAGAGGTTTTATACCTCATCCAGTTGGAGATGGAGGTGTCAGTGCTTGGGACATTCTCAGAGCCAGACATACTCAGGGGTCTGCTTGGTCATTTCAAGACTCTCGTGGTTGTGAAAGCTCAGCTTTGCCCAGAGGTCTCTATCTTCCTAATCATTCCTTCAGACACACCGTTCATTAGGACTCTGTTCTGCTACCGGGTTGAACAAATACCAGCTCTTCGCAATTAAAGATGATAATATTGTCCATGACGTCTCAGATGTTGGGGTCAGACATTGCATACGTTACCCAATTTGTTTTTCATTGGAGAACTCTAGTCCCCTTTTTAGAAGTCGGGAAACCAGGCTCTGAACGTTCATGTTACCTGGCTTTCCCTGCACTTGGGTGATAGACCTCATTGGCTCTAAAGCTCTCCCACTCACCACTGCTTTGCTGTTGGGACTCTGAGTTTTGCCTTTTTCCTAGGCCCCAGAGCATGGCAGACAGGCCTTTCTTTGTTCCACATCCTTTCAAAGGAAACAAGTATTTTATCCCAGTATCCTTAAAGCCTGTCCTAAATTTGTAAAACTGTATCAGAAGTGCCTGAGGACATAAAGAGGCCTACACTGGAGGACTGTTAGGTCAGACTTCACAGTATTAGGATACCTCAGGCGGTGGGGAGGACACCTTTAAGAAAGAAGGAAGGAGAAACAGGAGTTCCAGGCATGCTCCTTGTCCTGTGTGAAACCCAAGAGTGGGCTGAGTGCCTTCCGTGGCCCCTGCTCACCTCCGTCATCCTGGCTGTGGAGATACAGTAGCTGGGGTGCTCTTGATAAGAACATTTATCACCCTGGCCTGGCACAGCTCTATATCCCCTCCCCCTGACAGATGGAAACATGGTCCCGCAGTTCTGTACCCCCTCGACTCAGCTCTCAGTCTGCTAAGACTGAAGGATGAGAACGTCGTTCTGTTTTGCTGTCCACTTTACTTCCTTCTCTTTTCTCAATCCTCAGAGGTTTTTTCCTCCATTGTTCAACCAAGTTCTTGAAATCCATCTCATGCCTGTGACTGGAAGTCAGATTTGAGCCGTTAGGGCAGGCTGTGAAGAGGACAGGCCAGTCTTTTTTTTTTTTTTTTTAAAGATTTTTATTTATTTGACAGAGAGAGAGATAGTGAGAGAGGGAACACAAGCAGGGGGAGTGGGAGAGGGAGAAGCAGGCTTCCCGCCGAGCAGGGAGCCCGATGCGGGGCTCGATCCCAGGACCCTGGGGCCATGACCTGAGCCGAAGGCAGACGCTTAATGACTGAGCCACCCAGGCGCCCCGGGCAGGCCAGTCTTTACCAAAATTAAAGACATTAATGGGAAAGGAAAGCAAGCAAGAGCATGCACCTGGCCACCCCCACGCAGGCGGCCCTAAAGCGTGCCTCCGCTCTGTCCCCTTCCAGGAGGCCTGGGGGGTGGCAGGGGCTTTTGATAAGTGGATGAAATATTATTAAATGCTTGAGAAAATTGCACCTAATAATGCTTTGTTTTTGGACAGGATTCCCAAAGAAATTACAGTGAGTAACATTCACCAGGCCATTTGCAACATTCCTTTTCTGGACTTTCTCACAAATAAACACATGGGGATATTGAATGAAGATCAGTGAATGGAATGAAGATGCCCCTAGAAAAGCACGATTTGCAGATGTAGCCGAAGCTTCGAACTGTGACGACTCTTCTCTTTGGGGAAGGAGGTTATTTTCTGTGTGCCTCAGAATATTATGGCTCCCAAACCATTGCCTCCACCTAATTCACTGTAACACCAGAGTGTTCGGTCCCAAATCAGATCCCTTTAGGACAGAAGTTTCTGAGTCTAGAATGAAGCTGTGCTGTCAGCTTGCATTTGCTGTCTCTGGAAAGGTTCCAGGAGAGAGTCTTCAAGCCAGGCCAGGCCACATGTAGCAGGTCTTTCTCTGGGTGTCACGGGGCACCTTGGGCTTGAGTCTCCCTCCACGAGGCAGAAAATAAGTCTGGCATGCTGGTGGTTCACCCATTCTGGGGTTACAGGAAGCTCCAGCAGTTACCCTGGTAATCTTGCGCACTCAGCGGGTGGCCGTGGCGTCAGGGACGCCGTCAGCTACGGGAAGACGGTAAAGCCTCACAGAAGTTGAGAGCCTGGGAGCCCGCATGCCGCACTTTGGTGTTTTTTCATGGAGCACAGGAACATGACTACAGCCAAGGTCAGAGCATAGTCAAGGGATAGGCAGATCCCAGCTTGGGTCCGGGAAAGGTTTGACTGTAACCAAGCAGCTCTTTGTATGTCAGTAATGCCAGGCACCTGGCCGACTCGGACCAGCTTTGCCTGTGTGCCGGGCAGAGATCTGGTTGCACAGCGTTCGCGGGGTATGCGGGTTACCCCGTGTTGAGTGACCAATGGGGAGCAGCCCCTGGGCCAGGTCTGCTGGGATGGTAAGTCCTGTCAGGGGACTTAGTGTCCTGTTCTTTACCACTCGGCTTTTCCAAAGAAAAGCGTTTCAAGGAAACACTGTGAGTGCCTTAAAGATAGAGAAATGACTGCTGAAGCCACGAGACAGGAATGGTCCGTGCTCAGAAGCAGTGAGAATAGATTGTGCCCAGATGCAGAGCCCTCTTGGTGGGAGAAGTGAACAGAAGGAGGAAGGTCTGCAGGGCCCTACATAATGCCCAGTTCCATTACAGATACTCTGTCCCAATCTTCCTAACATAGCCTGTGTTGAAGGAGAGGAGAGAAATTATTCTGTCAGGAATCTGCTTGAAGGCAATTTGAAGCCTGTGAATCAAACTTACCCAGTCAACATAATTGAAGTTTTCGTGAGTTCTGTAGACATTTGGGTCAGGAGCAGAAGGCAGGGAGGTGACTAAGAGATCTGCCCTTTATTCAGCATCTGAGGATTGCAGATGCACAAGGAAATCTTCAGTAAGGCATCGGGCATGCCTGGGCTTAGTAAAAAAAATAGTTTAGTACATAAAGGCTCAGATACTCTTTACATTAACTACTGCAAGCGAGGTTAGTGGGCAAGTGCATAGATTTATTCAGCAGTGGACTGTGACAGATCTACAGGATGGAGGATTTGATCCAAATGAGAACAGATTGATTTATTACAGGTATGAAAGCCTAAATTATCTTTTTGCAAAAGAAATATTAAATCATTTAACACTTCCCATATGTGTTAATGTTTCAAATGTATTTGTATCATAATGTGTAACATAATTGTGTAACAAATCTACAATAAATCTTTTAGTATTTGTGGTGGGTTTTTCTGAGTTCGAAGCACTACTTTGGTAGGTTCTTCTTCCGTGAGGTCAGGAGGAACTGGGATGGGGCAGAGGTATAGGTGATTGGTGTGTTTACATTAACTCTGCCACTTCTTTCCAAAAAGCATTTGCAGCTATGCAAGATAAAGGATTACAGTTACATAAAAGTCCGAAAAAGATTTTGGAAGATGCACGTTGACCCAGGAAATAAGGATTTCTGACAGCTTGGGGCAAAGGAAAACTACCTAATGGAGCTCGGAGCCTCCTCAAAGTCAAGGCAAGGAGGGAAACCACTCCTGTTGTCTGACAAAGCACACCGGTCTGTCCGGAGAGCTGGAACTGGTCTATGCTGAGGTCTGGAAGAAGTTACTCCTGTGCCACAGTCCTGCTGTGACCATCTGCTAGAACAGCTAAAAACAAAAATGACCAAAGATGCAGAAACATTGCAGAAATAACCACTTTTTACAGCCCCCTTAACAAGACTAAGGGCTTTGAAAGCTTTGGTTCTTCAAAGGCAGGAAGTTCTGCAGGGCAGAGGCATCATGAGAGAGTCCAGGTCCGTAGCCTTCTCGGGACCAGGCTTCGCAGCAGCCTTTAGGGAACTGAAGTGTCCGGAGGAAGAAGAATAGGGGTGGTTGCTTAGGCTCCTTTCCTGAATGTTGACCTCAGCCACAGTTTTGACTGGAGCCACAGGACAGAGATTGATGTCACAGGCAGTTCCTCAGCTGGGGACTCCCTCTGACTGACTGAAGCCTGTGTGAACAGCGCTGGCGGACTTGACCCCACTAAAGGGGAGGTTCCCTGTCTGCCCGGCGTGGGCTGCAGAATCACAGTTTTTCAAAAGCTGCTTTTGGAGTTTGGCCTAAAATCCTGGTTGTTGGTACAGCTAGGAAAGTAGTCCCACTTGCGCTGGGTTTTTCCGAGCTTTGAAGCACCGTGGGGCACAGAGGTGGGACCTTGGTCTCAGTGACTGTGGGGGAGGACTTTGGGGCGCCCCTCCACTTGGGCCTCACGCTGCATCCTCAAGGCGGCTGTTGGCAGGGCTAACAAACACTGGTTGTGGAATCACTGATACCGAACACTTTCTTTTGGCCGAGATTCACTAACAGGTTGAACTTTTTATTTTAAAAACATTACTCTTTACAGAATTAATACAAAAATGCTTATTATATAGAAACTTTAGCAAATATAGTAAGGTGTAAAAAATTTAAAGTTACCCGTAATTCCCCTTCCCAAAGATAACCACCGTTAGTATGCGCTGCATTTTCCTCTCCGTCTATTTTATATGTATGTGTATTACGTATGTGGGTTGGTACCACACACTTGAGACTATTGTCCCATTGCTTTGGAAGGCCACTCCAGTGACATGATGTTAGGCTTTACTAAGACCTAGAGTAGGTGGAAGTTCCTTCTTCAGAACGCCAGTCTCCTAATAATGAAGCCTGGTAAAGAGGATTATTGAGTTGGGGGTTTTGTGGAAAGCTGTCTGTTCTGGTGCATTCCAAAAAGGCTCTTGGGCAAGCAGTCTGCCTTCAGAGACAGGCCAGGTGAGGCAGGGGTGCTCGCACTGCTGAGGTGCCAAGGCTGCTGGGAAAGGCAGGCCTGTGGTATCGGGCTGAGATACAGCCTTCGGTCTGGTCTGCACGCTGTGGGGGAGGGAAGGGTGACACGGGCAGCGTCTAAGGGGAGGGACTGTGTCACTGGCATCAGATGGGCCAAAGCTGCAAAGGAGAACAGAGCTGGCTCTCTGGCCTGGGCAGGAAGGGACAACCGTCACGTCTGTGTTCTGTTGGCCATTCACTGTACTAATAAGCACCCTGCCCATAAACAGGAACTCTCTTAGCCACTCTTACTCTGCAGATAAGGAAATGGAAGCTGAAACTGCTCGCAGCTAGTGAGTAGAAAAGTCAGGATTTAAGCCCAAGACTAGCTTCAGAGATGGTCTTTTCACCCTAGCCTTGGGGGTGCAGAGGGGTGGTACACGTGAAAGAGGGGAGGTTTGTGTGTCCTGTGACTATTGCATACGACACCAATGTGGGTGGCAGTCCAGAGGGAGAGCCCTTGGGATTTGTCAGCCTCCAAGGGGCAACCAGTAATAGCCTTGATCCACCAAAGTCCAGGGGAGGATAAAGATGTATGAGAAGGTGCTCCAGGTTTATAATTAAATAAGCTAAGAAATTGTAACAGTGCGCTTTTGCATTTTAGTAAAATCTAAGATTGTACGGTTCATCTGTTCATTTCCCACAGAATGCACAGCAGCAGGCAGTCTCTCTCCTCTTAGAAACATCTAACAATGAAGTCTGAAATAACAGAACCCTTTGTGTAAGCACATGGTTGGGGTTCTGCCTTTAAAATGATTCCGAGCAGTTGCTTTGCTGCACTGAAGAGGAAGGCTGTGCCAGCCAGAGCCAGCCCTCCGAGGGACCAGCCCCGCTCCACGTCTGAGGGGCTGGGAAACGGCTTAAACGCTCGCCAGACAGCACGCGAGGGCTGCACAGGGAGGAGGCGCCACAGGGAAATCCCTGAGTTTCCTTACCAAGTACTGCCCTTAGCCTGTGCCCCTAATCTCCAAGAGGGGACAGAAACTCCTTCACATGTCTGACCGCCGGCTGTGCAAACGGGGCCAGGCTCGCTTCGTGTGGCCACGTGGGCTGGGACTTCCCGGCAAAGGAGGCAGCTTCCTGAAGCCGACAGCTGCCTCCTCACAGTGAGCTCGCCCCACTCGGAGTGACGGAGCAGGGTGGGAGTCATCTAGGTGTAGAGAACGGGCTAAAGTCAGGGAATGAGGCTAAGGCCACTTCGTCCCAAAAGAGCTCCCAGTTCTTTGCCAGTGTGTATGGTGTTCCCTTCTAGTCGTCAACTGTAAGGGAAAAAACTGGAATTAGTAATAAAATGTGGGGCTCAGAAACCTACAGGTGTCATTCATTCAGTACTTAAAGCACTCCACACGAAGCCATTTGTTAAAACACAAGGATAGGGTCACCTGGGCCCTAAATTATGTCTTTGAAATTGAAACCCTATGATTGATACTCTTTGGAAACGACATCCTAGTTACTCGACATCACCATGAGTCACATGCAGGGGATAACCCAAGATTTCTTCAACCTGAATGTGTGGGGCCATTTGTAGGCATCTCCAAGGACAGTCCCTTGGGTTGCCATAGGTTACAAAGTTCTCATGCGGCCTGGGAAGACAGCCAGGTGGACATGACTGGTTCTTTCAAGCACCTGTTATGTCCATATTCCTCAGCCGGCACAGACCGAATCAGTTTACAACAGAATTGATCCTTAAGTTCTTCAGATTTAAAAACTGAAGGGTGGCCAAGAGAGGCAATTAAAAAAAGATGTGAAGCCTTCTGTCGTTGGGGAACGAGAGGGTGGTGGAGGCCCAAAGCCGAGCTGGGTGGTGCCAGTGTCCATCCACGCCAGGCCCACAGCCCCGGGGGGCAGCCGGGGAGGAGTGGCACCCACGGCCCTTCCCCTCAGACAGCAGAGGGCCAGCCCCAGGATCTCACCCCAGTCCCTGAGCGGCCGAGGACAGCCCCGTCTTGGCGGCGGTGGGTTCTGACTCCGCTGTGGCCGGTCATACGTTGAGGATCCGGGGAGCTGAAGCCTGAAAGATGGCTGATGGGTTAGGGGTGAACTTCTTCCTCCCCTCAGGGGCCTGAAAAATGAAATGTGGCCCCATATCAGTGTGCCTTTCCCTCAACGCTCCCTCCCCACCACCTCCGGCCCCCAGCTCCAGGAAGAAAATTCCTGCCTCCTCTCCTCTTTGTCCTCCAAGAGCTGAGAATGCTGACCTGAAGGGTCCATGGGGGAAACGTGCAGGGGGCGGGCTCACCGCATTAGGTCAAACACAGCACCTGGACCTTCTGTTCCGCTCCCGGAAGCCGCCTCTGGGTGGAATCAGGAAGCTGAACAGTCCCAACCTCCTCTCCACCTTCTCTCTGACACAAATGCCAGGGACGTGGAAGGCTCATCGTGATGCCCAGCGGTCAAGGGTAAGATTGGGATTTAGGAGGGAAAGGGACACCCTGCTCGCCAGAAAGCCGGCACTAGGGAGACGTGATGCCCCCACCTGCCACCGCCCCCCCCACCCCCGCTCTCGGCTGAGGGATGCCTGGGTGCTCAGACGCTACTGTCCTTGGCCCTCATGCCATTTTGCATCAGCAAAACCTGACTCTTAGTCCCTAACCTGTCTCCTCCCACACCCTCTGCAGCCGGGAGCCCGGCCTTGGCCCTGCCGGGCCCGTTTCAGGCTGACCTGGAAGCTGCCCCCAGGGCTGCTGTCCCATCCGGAGCTGTGGGTTGTGAGGACTGTGGTGGGTCTTGCCTTTGTGGATCTCGGCGGCTTCACTCCGGTCCAGGCCTGGAACTCCTGTCTGGAAGAGAGAACACGGTCACCAGCTGGCTCAGGGTCAGTCATCCCTCCTGACTTCAGGGGCCACCGCCATTGTCCTGTGCTGCTGGGAATGTCCTGGCCAATCTCCACTGCTAAAATCCTGCTTCGGATCTAGATGTGAGCACCTGGTACGTGCTGGGCATCGGAAACCAAGTCCCAGCCCTTCCTTCCATGCTCCCCATTTTGTCTCCAGGCCACTCTAAGGGGCCCGAGACACCCAGAACCAGTGCAGGTCAGTCACTTCCAGACCAGGTCACTGGTGGCCTTTACATCCACAGGAGGCGCTGGTTACAACTGAGGAGGAGAAATAAGGTTCGGTATTAGGTTTACTTTTTAATAACTGGTCTTATGAACTCCTACAAAACAACAGATTGTAGTAACTCTCAAACAACCACAAGCCAGTCTGGCTTCTGCAGGGCACCCCGCACACAGGCGCTCCTGCCTGGATGCGGGAGGGGAGGGGTGGGGGGCGGCTGACTCCCTAGACAGAAGAGCCAAGGCGGGCACAAACCAGCTCCGTGTTCTCAGAGTGCATTTTTTTTTTTTTTAGATTTATGTATGTATTTTTTCTAGTGGGGGGAGGCAGAGGGGAGAGAATCTCAAGCAGATTCCTGGCTGAACTCCCCACTGGGCGGGGCTCAGGTCTCGAACCCATGACTTTGAGATCATGACCTGAACTGAAATCAAGAGTTGGACGTTTAACTGACTGAGCCACCCAGGCGCCCCTCAGAGTATATTTTTTGACAAGGATTTAATTCCTCAATTCTGCACACAAAAGAAGACCTATTTCTTTTAATTCTATCAACCCCCGTGCTAGACAGTGAGCTCAGGAAGGCGGAGACCTGTGTCCATAGGAGCCCCTGGCCCAGGCAGTGTTCTGTGGAGAAGTGCCCAGGGGGCCAGGGGCAGGGCCCACATGTGGGCTGGACCCATTCTGGTCTCCTCCCACCCACAGTCCTGGCTGGGTTTCAGGCCCAGGCGTCAACAAAGCTGCCTTCTGTCCTTGAGAGCAGCCCAGCTGGGCCCCACTGGGCGGGCCACCGGGGTAGGGAGCAGCTGTGTCTGTCTGTGGTCGGCACTCGGGGGTGCCGGGAGGCGAGCTGGGCCAGGGCCCGAGCAGATCACTTGTGCTTCTGAAGCTGCAAGGTTCCGAGGACCAGCTGCCTGAGCCATCTGCCATTCTGTTTCTCCCGAGGAAGCAGGTCCTCCCCTGGGCGTGCCCTTCTGTCCCCAAACTGAGCTGAGCCTTGGGCCTGGCAGCCCAAGCCTGTCGCCCCAGGGTGGCTGCAGGGGTCCCAGCACAGAAAGCGACCAGAGCCAGGAGCTAGAGCGGGGCCCCTGGCCGCTCCTGGGGCAGGGCTGGTGCCGGAGGCCAGTGAGGGAAGACCGCAGCCGGGATGGAGAAGGAACCTCAGCCCTAGGATCAGCAGGACCCAGTGACTGCTGGGGACAGGAGGAGGGCAGATTTACGGCTCTGGCAAAGAGTATAAGAAAAACACAGGGCAAGCCACATACACCAGGTACCTCCCCTGACCAAGCAGGCTTCCTGTCCGCCTGGTCTGGGCCTCAGCTGGACCCTGTGGGCGGCAGTTCCACCGAGGGCCAGGGGCCACCCGTGGCAATGCCGAGTGCCCTAGGTTCTCAAGGCTTCAAATCCCTTCATTTCTCGAGCCTCAGCTTCCTCATGAAAAGGGCTACTGACCCACGTGCAGGAGGTTAGGATGAACCTTGGTGCCGGGCACTTCAGAGGTCCTCCCTGCCCACCCAGGAAGGAAAGGGAAAGAGGACTGAGGAAGGAGGTCTTCTAGAGTGAGTGGAACTAGAACCTGGGCCAAAGGTGCTGATTGGCACCCAGAGAATTCCAGAGGGGAGGCTCTGGGAGCTGCTCAGGAGAGACCAGGGCTGGCTGCGAGAGCAAGAGCCGCTGCGCCCATCTGGCCAAGCAAGTGAGGCCGGTCAGTTTTCACAAGACGAGCGGGGCCTGGCGAGCAGCCACGAGGACTCCAGTGACTTTGGGTTCCCTGGATCTGTTCATTTTTGTTTTGTGAATCTCTTCAAACAGTTTGCTCAGATAACATGCGTCCTACAAGGAGTCAGAATGGAGTTTCCCGCGTCAAGTCCTAGAGCTGGGAGGTGAGGGGTCCCAGAGGTCAGCCGGCATGGAGTTGGCGGAGCCAAGTTCAGCAGCGGTCCTGGGTTCTAGGCCAGAGTTGGGGGTGTGGGGACCCAGGGAGTCAAGCTCTGGCTCTTTCTGTTTTACAGATGAGGAAAGGGTCAGAGAGGCCAAGTGACCCACCAAGTTTATACCCCAGGAAACAAGAGCTCCGGTGAGTCCCAGCTCCTGGCCGTAGCTTTCCACCACTGCAGGACACAGCTCAAGAAACGAAGGGGTTGGGGTGCCTGGGTGGCTCAGTTCTTAAGCGTCTGCCTTCGGCTCAGGTCATGATCCCAGGGTCCTGGGATCGAGCCCCACATCGAGCTCCCTGCTCAGCAGGAAGCCTCCTTCTCCCTCTCACGCTCCCCCTGCTGTGTTCCCTCTCTCGCTGTGTCTCTCTCTCTGTCAAATAAATAATCTAAAAAAAAAAGAAAGAAAGAAACGAAGGGATTCAGAGGCGGCAGCATCTTAGGGGGTGAGGTCTTGGAGAATCTATGAGAAGTCCTGAGCCTGGCTTCTGGTACTTGGTAAGCAGAGAATAACAACTTGTACTTTTAGTATCACTGGAGCTGGGAGGGCCCAGTGAGACGTTCAAACCCTCCATCTGCTCAACACAAGTGAGGGGCCGCTTCTAAAAGCCCTGCCTTTGTTTGAACGTTACCAGTGAGGAGGAGCTCAGCCTCACCCCAGAGGCCACTCACTTCATCATCAGTCCACTGGAATTACTAGAAAGCTCTTCCTTCCCTGAGCTGAAGCTAGCTCTGCGCGGGCTCTGCCTCTGGTCCTGCTCCTGGCCGGGAACATCAGTCATTTGAAGGTACCGCACACCCAGGCCCTCAGGCCTTGCGGACCTCTCCCCACTCAGGCCCCTCCAGCTGGCTCCCTGCCGGCCCGAAACAGCCCAAACAGCCCGAACCCTCCACGGCGGGGTGAGGGCCCCAGCTGGGCTCGGTGTTGGCCCTGCCTGCTGACGTTCCCCTGTGCGTTTTGGCAGCTCAGCTTGGGCACGCATCCGTGAACACAAGACCCATCCTGCAACTACCTTTCCCCGTCAGGTTCCTGAAAAACTGCATGCCCATGAAGGAAGCCTTGGGGAAATGGAACCTTCTCCATGTCTTGATAATTACTCCATGGAAATTCTACCTTAATGCAGTTGTTTTTATTTATTTATTTATTTTTTATTTTTTATTTTTTTTAAAGATTTTATTTATTTATTGGACAGAGAGAGACAGCGAGAGCAGGAACACAAGCAGGGGGAGTGGGAGAGGGAGAAGCAGGCTTCCTGCTGAGCAGGGAGCCTGATGTGGGACTCGATCCCAGGACCCTGGGATCATGACCCGAGCCGAAGGCAGACGCTTAACGACTGAGCCACCCAGGCGCCCTGTTTTTAAAAATAATAAAACTGAGGGGGAAGTTCATACCTTTTTGCTCTAATTCCACAAGTCAGAATTTCTAAAGAAATTGATATGTGCAAAGACGGCTGGCTATAAGATGCTCATCACAGAAATTATTTTTTTCCCTTAAAAATGTGTTTTTTTTTTAAAGGTAACACGTGAACGTGTTTAAAAAAACAGTTCTTTAGAGTGTGAGACGTCAATCAGTGCCCTTCCACCCCTGGCAGCATCCCTTCTTCCCCACCCCCTTCCTCTCCCCAAAGGTTCCTGTGTTTCCACACATCCATCCAGAGATATCTGTGTTTATTTGAGCAGATACGTGTATATCAATACCCCCTTTTAAAAACACAAACAGCAGACACACTGTTCTGCATTTTGTTTTTTTTCACACATACCCATCCAAGATCTTCAGACCTTCCGCTATGAGTACATCATAGGCCTCCCAGTAGCCCATCCTATGTAGAGCTATAATTAACCAGCTACATCAGTAGGACAGTGGGATTGTTTCCATCTTCTGCAGTACAGTGTTGCAACATACCTTATATTCCTTAGCTCCCACCCCACATTCAAGGATACTTGCAAGGAAAACTCCTGGAAATGAAGTACTAGATCAAAAGAAGTGTTTTTAATGGTCCCAAATTAGAAACATCCTAAATATTCAATAATGACAGATTAATAGTTGGATACATATATCAATATATGGACAAATGTATATCCCTAGGATAAAACACTGCACACCTACTAAAATTCGTGTTGTAAAAAAAAATATCTAGTAACATGCAGTAATCCAAAATTGATGGAAAAATGTGTACAGAATCTAAACCTATAAGAATTACAAATGGATATGAACTCAAAGGTTAAGGATTAGAAAGAACTACCAGTTTGGATGGGGTTAAAGGAATTAATTTGTTGTAATTTCCAGTTTTTCTACAGCGAGTTTATATTACTTTTGTAATAAGACAAAGAAAGCCCTCAGTTGTCCAGGGCCAGAGCTAAGGTGGGGGCAGGGTGGACCCGTAGAGCTCAGTCACTGGGCGAGATCCCCAGGGGGCCACCTACTGGGAGCCGCAGCTGGTCCTCACCACCAATGCCTCCACGGAGGGCACCGGGCAGAGCCAGCTCTGGCAGTTGGCCTGCATGCACCCTGCCTTTCGCTAGCCCACCTGGTGGAAGTTAAAGCAGATTTTAACTCAGTTGAAGGCAGGGCTTTCTGGTAAGGCTGCCCGAGAGGGGTAGAGGGGAAGGGGCTGTGAGCAAGGTAGTGAGCTCCCTGTCAGTAGAGGTGCTCTGCTCATTCACTCTGAGGCTGGTCAGGGAACAGCGAAGGCGACACCTCGCAGTGCCCGGGGACCAAAGGGGATGACCTCCGAGGCCGCCTACAGCTCTCCAAGTGGTGTGGGATGGAGGCTCCAGGTGCCTTCTCCCTCCCCACCAAGCTGGTCCTCATGGTTCACGGCCTCTGTTTCCTCCTACCACGGGGTCTCGACTCGACGCGCTCCCCTGCCCGAAGCCCCATACCTGTAAGACGTGGTCACCGCAGCCGAGTCCGCGTCGCCAATGGGGAGCACGTAGACACCCCGGCCGGGGGCCGCGGGGGGCTTGTTCCTGCGGCCGCCCGCACCCGACCCGCGCCCCTGCGGAGCATCTCTGGGCCCCGCGGGCGCCGTCCACACGCCGAAGTCCCGCTGGTACTGAGTGAGCGGCACGTCCCGGCCGGGGTCCCGGGCGCCTGCAGGGGACGGGCCCCTGCGGCAAGCGGCGCCGCCTGGGCCGGGCTCCTCGCTCTCGAGGTCCGAGTAGCTGTGCAGGGTCAGCGG
This sequence comes from Eumetopias jubatus, assembly GCF_037043125.1. NCBI lineage: Eukaryota > Metazoa > Chordata > Mammalia > Carnivora > Otariidae > Eumetopias > Eumetopias jubatus. The sequence goes on along the minus strand of NW_028274807.1, from coordinate 81,795,495 downwards.
CACTGCCACGTCGGAGCGGTCCAGCTGGTTCCAGCGCCGCGCCAGGCAGCAGAGACGGCTGATGCAGGGCCACGCCATGCCGGCCCCCGGTTCCCGCCGCTCGGCTCCCGGCGCTCCGGGCCGCACCGCCCCCGCCCGGCGTCCCCGCCCCCGCGGCCCTCCCCGCGCCGCCGCAGCACCGCCCCCTGGCCTGGGGGAGGCCGTCCGGGGAGGGGGAGGGCTCGGTGCCGGGCCGGCTGGGCCTGGGCTAGCGCGCGCGGGCGGGCGGGCGCAGAGGCCGGGAGGTGGGTGAGGGAGGGCAGGGGCGCCCGGAAACGCCTGCAGACAGTCCCTAGTGTCCAGCTTGAAGGTTTCATAATTTAATCCAAAGTTCCTTTAATGTTGTTTTCTAAATCGGACCTGGTTTCGCCGAGGGCGAGAACCGGCTGGCAACGATGCGGTCGCTGATGGCCCCGGGCCGGCGTGGGCGCAGGCCAACGCTGCCAGGGTGCTGGGGCTCGCAGAGCGGCCGGGGCTGCCGCATTTGAGCTTAGGCTGCGCCGCGCCCGGAGCGGAGGTGCTGCGATGCGGGGGATCTCTGGGCAGACCCGGGGCCATGCTTCCAGAGGACACGTGCTTTAATCAGCCAGTGAGTCACTATTTGCCTTTACGATGCTGAATTTGTAACAACCAATCCAGTTTTCATTGAGAACTGGCATTAGCCCTCAACTGACCTTTCCCTGGGTTCTAAAAATCCCTCATTTTAAAGCATGGCAACAGAGGACTTGGCGTTATGAAGCTGCCGACAAATCTTTGGCCATTGCGTTACAAAAATTCCCTTCCCTCCTGTGCATGCATTCTTTTTTTTATTGCAAAGCTTGGGTAATCCTCCAGGCTAAAGGTCAGTCTGTTTAATGCATGACAGGGCATCAGAAACAACTCCCTGGCCACACTCAAAAGACCCTGAGTATTTGACACATGCCCTCAATGTGCACTGCAGACCAAGGACTAATTAATCACACTACTGAAACAGCATTAATTACCCAGAGCTCCATCTCCAGCATATACTTGGACGGTCTCCAGTCTGTATCTTAGAGGAGAAAACTGCAGTGCAGCCCTGGCCAGTCAGGGTACAGATTCCTCTCCCACACCATACCCTCTCAGCTTCCAGTCATAGCAAAGTGACAGACAGCTGCCCTGGCCAGGCCATGGGCAGGAGGCAGCAGGAGAGAGGCACACTGGGAAGACACGGGGAGGTTACACACCTGCTCTCCCTGGGCCCGGCAAACTTTGTGACCTCTGTGCTCCAGGGCCCTGGGTTAGCCACTTGGGACATTTGCTGACTACAATACTCCATCCTGCAGGAAAAAGAAAAAGGTAGCTCTTTTTATTTCTTCATTAAGCACCAAAGAGCACTTACTGTGCGCCTGGAATAATGCTGGGGAACTCCAGGAGGTTCAGTGTAGTAGGCGCAACAGAACTGGATAAAGCAAGTGAAATGGGGGGGGGCACCTGTAACAAGGGAGAGTAGTTGGGTCAGGGTGGAAATGCAGGGTAGGGGGTTGGGAGGTTCAGCCAAAGGCATCAGAGGCTGGATCATGGAGAGCCTTGGGAGCCACACTAAATTTAAAAGTTTTTCATGGAGGCCAACAGGGAATGACTGAAGTGTTTTCAGCACTCTGTGGCCATATGAAGACACACAAGGAAATTTTAGAGACCAGCTGGAGAATAGTCTCAACAGTCCAGGTCAGAGACAAGGGGCTGAACTAAGGCGCAGGCGCTGGGAATGGAAGGGGCACTGGATTCTAGAAATGAAAGAAAGAAATCTAGAATGGCTCCCAAGTTTCTGGCTTCCAACTGGTGAGATCGCTCCTTAAGCTAGGATAGTTGAGGTGCCTATGCAGTGGGGTCCCAGCACCTGAAGCCATACCTGGCATGCAGTAGATGCATGTACTGAGGACAGAGACAATCCATGGGCCCAGAGCTCAGAAGAAATCCTCATGAAGATAACTGAAGCCAAGGGAGGTAGAGAGAAGACCGCTGCATTCCTGGGGGCACCACACTTAACAGGCCGGTAGAGACGACACAGGCTGAGAGGCACACGAGCCGAGCAGACCATGGCCTTGGGGGGCTCAAGTGTCAGCAGAGAAGCCACAGTGAGAAAACACCCTAGTGGGCAGAGTAGGGACAACTGCCATAGCTATAGAAGGTAAGGCTCATGCTTCCGGGTTTGGGCTCTGAACCTTCACAAGGCCTCTCACGGGGAGAATGGCACTTGCCTGTTCAAAGGTGCCAGCACTGAGAGATGCTATGGACAGAGAAGTTATTTAGGGACTTGACCTTCTAAATGCTCCCTCCTGGGGCGCCTGGGTGGCTCAGTCGTTAAGCGTCTGCCTTCGGCTCAGGTCATGATCCCAGGGTCCCAGGATCGAGCCCCACATCAGGCTCCCTGCTCGGCGGGAAGCCTGCTTCTCCCTCTCCCACTCCCCCTGCCTGTGCTCCCTCTCTCCCTGTCTCTGTCAAATAAAAAAATAAAATCTTTAAAAATAAATAAATAAATGCTCCCTCCCTAGCCATCACAAAGCAGGAAAACATGTCCTGGCCTGCATTTCCAGTCTGCCCACAGCAAGACATAAATTTCATTTTGGACTCCATACGGAATGTCTACGTGATCTCAGCCTCCCATCCCATGTTTGAGAAATGCTTCTTGCCTCATCTGTGTATCATGGGGTTGTTAGCTTAATATATTCAGAAATGTCAAAGCACAGCAGTGTGACCCTAAGCAGTTCCCACACACAACCACCCTGGTTCCTTACCAGCAAGATGAGGGCTAGGTTAAAAAACAACAAAACAAACAAAACACCTCTCTCCTGGAAGTGACATTAGTCTAGGATAGAATCCTCTCTGCCTGGTAAGAGTAAGTGGTATTTCACACTAGAGAAGATCTGGGGAAAAAGAATATGAAGAACTGTCAAATCCTAGACAATTCCTACGTCCGGGGACGTGCTGCCATTCAGCTCAGCATTGTGAGGTAGGCACAACTCACTCCTTTCCATGAAGCCCAACCCCCTCCAAGACAGATGGCTGCATTCCTCTCCAGGTGCAAGAACCAGTATTACCTCTTGAGGACACCAGACACTGAAACTCTCCTATAAATCATCTCAACAAATACTATTAAGTTCTCAACATGCATTTCTTGGAAATAATTTTCAATCATGAGGGCAAACAAGAATTCTACAGGGAAGCTGTTCTGATGACCACTGATAGTTCAGCATGATGCTTCAATTCAAAGAATGTACATTTTCAAATGTAAGATGCAATTAGGCTCAGATTCAAGTCTGAATTTATCCAAGGTATTTCCTTCTAACCCTTAAATTAGCTACAAGCTACAATTTTAATCTAGAAAACAAAGCCTAAAAATAGCTTTTTGTATATGCCACTCACTGCCAGAAGACATTACCTTTCTTGGGAAAATTTAGAAAATACTACAGCTGTTATTTTCAGTTCACGCCAGACAGAAGACTTTTTTTTTTTTTTTTTTTTTTTACCCGCCAACCAACCAAAGAAAGGGGTAGGTGGGTAAGTAGAGATGCAAGAAGGCCAAAGTACAAAAACAAGCATTTCTGAGTCTCAGGTCTTTCCCTGTGCACTCCCGCCAAGTTCACAGCTCCAACTACATCAAATATAACAACTAACAGCAAGATTCCAGGGCAGCATTAGTGCTCTTCAAAAGGGACACACACCCTCTGTATACAAACTAGAGATAGAAACTTTTATTTCACAACTTTGTCATAATTCACTTTCTAATAAGACATGTACTGGGGACAGAGTTTAAAATACTGGGAAAGCTAGATGCCGGGTGTCTTCCAGACAGGAGCAAAGATGTGGTCACTCCAGGGCCGACATGTTCCTGGGGTTCTCCGGGCAGCATGGGCCACACGCACCAGTCTCATCCAATCCCAGTTTTACTTAGAGCCGCCTCCTTTTTTGGGGCTGTTAGTCCTCATTTCATGCCAAATTTTCACTAGAGGCTCCCTGTTCTTCCAAATGAGTTCATGACCATAAGTAATATACCATCTGGAGAAAAGAAAAACAAACCAGGTTCAACATTCAAACAGTATAACATACAAATGTTAAGTACCATGATGATATCAAGTTGACATTTAAAAAATTGAATGCCATGATCATTTACTATCTTGCTTATTAAATGGCTAATTTATTTGATGTAGATCAATGATCCACCTTTAATATGGAGTATGTGAAAGGCCGAAGTGGGACAGACTATGTACAACACACACTACTGTTGATTCACCACTGCAATTAAGCATCAACTCCCTCCCCATTAAGACATGAGGAAACCAAGTCTCAGAGAAAATTTGCTCAGGGACTAACAGCTTCTAAGTGGTCGGTCAATGACTCACCTGAAGGTCAGACAGATTCTAAGCCTGGTCTCTCTTTACTACATTAAATGTAAGAAATGTCAGTATTCGAGGTCACTGATGATGGCTTCAATAGTTTTTTTTTTTTTTTTTAAAGATTTTATTTGAGAGAGCATGAGAGAGCACAAGTAGGGGAGGGGCAGAGGAAGAAGCAGGCTCCCCACTGAGCACGCGGGGCTCCATCCCAGGACTGTGGGATCAGGACCTGAGCCGAAGGCAGACGTTTAACCCGACCGAGCCACCCAGGTGCCTTAATGCGTTTCAATAGTTTAAATGCTTCTCCTCATCTTCCACCTGCTACACAAAGGGTCATATGCTGATCTAAATTTTGCCCATCTTTTTAAAATAAAATATAGTTCCAATCCCCATTCTGCTGTTTAAAACTGCCTAAAAGCAGCCTGAAGCAATGAGCTGAGGAAGCTGCAGCACCGAGAGGTTTAGTAATTTACCCTGCCCAAAGCTGCACAACTAGGGATCACCAGAAAGGACACTAGAACCAAAATCTGACTCCGAAAGCTGTGCCCTCACCACCACTGCAGCATCTACTGAGCATCTAAGTTGAAGAACACACAGCTGAGTGACCAATGAGCAGGGCCTGCCTTTAGAAGCCCATAGGCCTAGGTACTACAAGACCAGAAGCTCTACCTGAGGGAGGCATAGTCTTAGCAGAACTCAGGGGCACCTCTACCACCTCCTCTCCTGGGCTGGGGGAAAGCTGGGAGGGCTTCCTGGAGGAGGTGGGGTTGATTTGGAATGGCTATTACTGAAAGCTGCTATGACTGAAACCTTTATTTTTGCCCTGGTTTGCCCAGATTTCATGTTCCCTGAGGCAGAGACCAGACTGTGTTAATCTTTGCATCTCCCCAGACACCTAACTGAAAAAATGCTCTATTTAAATGGCTTAGATTTTGGGTGCCTGGGTGGCTCAGTTGGGTTAAGCGGCTGCCTTTGGTTCGGTCATGATCTCAAGGCCTGGGATCGAGCCCTACATCGGGCGCCCTGCTCAGCGGGAGTCTGCTTCTCTCTCTCCCTCTGCCCGCTGCTCTGCCTGCTTGTGCTGTCAAATAAATAAATAAAACTATTTAAAAATAATAATAAATCAGTGGCTTAGATCAGTATCAAAATATCAGTTTAATGTTTCAATTTTTATGTTCTGAATGTTTATTATAAAGTACTGAATCTTTTTTTATAGAATTTTTTTTGAAAGATTTTATTTATTTGAGAGAGAGAATGAGATACAGCGTGAGAGGGGGGAGGGTCAGAGGGAGAAGCAGACTCCCTGCTGAGCAGGGAGCCCAATGCGGGACTCGATCCCAGGACTTCAGGATCATGACCTGAGCCGAAGACAGTCACTTAACCAACTGAGCCACCCAGGTGCCCCAGTACTGAATCTTTTTAAATTTTATTTATTTATTTATTTATTTATTTATTTATTTATTTAAAGATTTTATTTATTTATTTGACAGAGAGAGCGAAAGAGCACAAGCAGGGGGAGCAGAAGAAGGAGAGGAAGAAGCAGGTCCCTTTCCAAGCAGGGAGCCTGATGCGGGACTCGATCCCAGGACCCTGGGATCATGACCTGAGCCAAAGGCAGATGCTTAACCATCTGAGCCACCCAGGCGCCCCTGAATCTTTTTTTTAAAGTACTTGAATCTTAATATTCACTATAGTTTTAAAATGGTCATGAAAATAGTCACCATTAAAATGTTGAAAAACAATAAATTTACAGAAAGAAAAAAGACATTAAAAAAACATGCAGATAAAAAGGCATGTTACAAAATTCTTTTGGGCTTAGTCAAATTTTATGGTGAACTCAGAACAAGAGAAAAAGGATCACCTAAGATTCAAATGCAACTGTGAAACTCTTGCAAGAAATGAGTCACTTGTCAGGAGCTCTCCATTTATAAAGTGTCTTCCCAAATCTTTGTAACCCTCTTATTTCAAGCAAAGAGTCAAATACTTTAATATTACAGGTAAACTGTTCTGATTATACTTGGAAGTTCAAATATAATTGGTCATTTGGCCAAATTAAAATTAGGAAGACACTTTAAAGTGACCCATTTCTAAGTTTTTGGTTTGTTTTGCAGCAGCTGTACAGCCCAGTACTCACTCAAACTCAGCTCTGCAAGGACTAGCTGTGTGACTTCCAACAGTTCCCTTCTTTAAAGCAGTTTTGGGGGCGCCTGGGCAGCTCAGTCGTTGGGCGTCTGCCTTCGGCTCAGGTCATGGTCCCAGGGTCCTGGGATCGAGCCCCGCATCGGGCTCCCTGCTCCCCAGGGAGCCTGCTTCTCCCTCTCCCACTCCCCCTGCTTGTGTTCCCTCTCTCGCTGTCAAATAAATATAGTCTTTGAAACAATAAAATAAAGCAGTTTCTTTTCTGTAAAATGGAATACCTCACAGGATCTAAGAGTATTAAATCAGTTCTTAGCTTGGGCACACAGCAAGTATTCAATATATGTTAGTGATTATTATTGCAAAAGTACAAGGCGAGGGACACAGAGTCAAGGAAATATGCAGGAGAACACTAATGGAATCTTGACCATCAGTACCGATTTCTAAATCTTTAGCTTTATTAATTGAATTAAAGATGTTGGAAAAGATGAATTCTGGATGTTGACTGAGATCTAGTAAATGAAAGGAGTTGAAATTAGAAACAGCAAAGACAAAGGATTCCTTTGCCTTTCAGATCCTGTACTTTAAAATACATTTGATCCAATGATTTTCAAAATGGAAAAGGTCATCTAATTATAGTTCAGAAGAATAAAAACCTGCTGGGGAGAAGATCCTTTAAGTAGCCATGGGAGGATCCAGAGAGATAAATTTAGAGTTCATAAAACAGAACCCTTTTTCCTAAGTCTTTATGTTTCTCACACTGTAATATCAGGTCAGTTTCTACTATTTATAATGTGCTGCTGTTAAAGCCGGAATTCACATATGCGATTCTTTAATCATCACTGAAAATTATAAATGGCATAATGGCATTTACTTCAACCGCCTACTGGGCAAAACTGCTCCACTCAGAATAGATTTTTCTTTTTTTAATTAAAAAACTTCAGTTTTCCATTGTCATGAAACAAAGTAAAAACCAAGTAAGTGCCACAAAAAGCAACATTTATGCAGGAAAAGACAGTCCAACAGGGGATCCAGTACATCATATAGGCAATGACTCTACTGAAGGGACTCTCATGGTCAGAGAGGCTCCAGGAGTCCTGAGGAAGTTGTGAGAGTCGCCCCAGCGCTACTACGTTTTAGGCAAAATTCCACTGTGTAACACACAAACAGAAGATCTTGTGAACACTATGCTATTGTACTCAATATGGTGTGATGGAGGTGGGAAGGACTTTGGATCTGGGTTTAAATCTTTGCTCTGCTCCTAGCTGTCTGACCTGGGGAAGATACTTTTGAGCCTGTTTCCCCATCAGTACAATTGAAGTAGTAAGAGTAGAATGGAAACCACTAGCTCAAAGCCTGCCACATAACAGATGCCCAGTAAGTGGTCAACACTGGTTTATGATCCCCAGCCTCTATTTGTTCAGATAGCATACACCTGGACACTTGTCCCAGGCAGAGTGTCCACTCTGTGTCTGCCCAGCACTGGTGACAGGGAGGTGGGAGGTGAGTGGTGGCAGGAGAGAAGAGGCCTGAGAGCAGGGAAAGGAGAGACCGGCGCACACTGCGGGTGGGGAACAGTATCCCAACAGGGGCCAGGAACCCTGACAGCTCCTGAGTTGGGGTGAGCGGAGGTGAACAGTAGGGTAAAGGCACATTGTCTCTACAAATGACCGAGGCTGGGGCAGGACTGCTATTCTTCCCCTTCCACCTCGCATGGTGAAACTGGGCCAGGCCAAAGCCAACTGTGTGCAAGTTTTCTCCCCCCCCCAACCCCACCCCTGCTCCCATCCCAGAGTTAACTGCCTTGCTCTGCCTTCCTCAGGTGGGCGGGGAGGGGGGGGGGGGCCCAAGAAGGCAGCGTAGCAGTCAGTTACGCTCAAACTTACATTCCAAAAAGCGCTCCCCCAAGATGTGCCGCATGATCAAAAAATTTCCATCCCAGGACCATTCCTGCTGTATCCATGGCAATAATGGCTTTTAGGGCCTGAAAGCCAGCAAAAGAGAACAGAACTGGTACAACTTTGATTCCTCCAGCACTGACATTTCTAATTTAAGGGCAAGAATTCAGTTAATGTAAAAATATCACTACTGTCCCCAGTACTTCACTTCATAAAAATACTCACATTCCCTGCTGTGAATGTGAACATTGGAAGGAAGATAATGGCGAGCCTCCCTTCCGGGATCTTCGTGCAGACAGCAGCAAGCACGGTCATGATCGCGCCTGACTGCAAATGAACACACGTGAACATGTGAAACTCAATGTGCAACTGTTCAGTGACTACAATACTTTTCCCACAAAATTTATAAGCCACACATTTCTAGAGTGAGCACAAAGCCTAAAAGCTTTCAGTTATTAACGCAGAAAATAACAAGCAAAGGGGCTGCAAGTCCACTGCACGGTAACCATCTGGACAGAATAAGATGTGCAACAACCAGCATGTGAGTGCTTAATGAACTTCAGGGTTTCATTTAATGACTGAAAAGAAATTCTCAAATTTCCACAAAGCCACTTCACCCAGAGCGTGACATGAATTTGCCCAAAGAAACCCACATGCACGAACTTGTTCCAAGTATAATGCTTTATCTTAAAAAAAATCACATGAAATTTGCACCCTACTTCATAATAAAACTATTGAAGATGAGTATATAAAAAACCATTTTCTTTAAAACCTTTGAGCAAAGGTTCTGCTCCAGGAAAGCGTTCCATGTCTATCCCATGGCTCTGCATGACCCACCCATCACTGCATCCTCCCGGGGACACACATGCATCAGCCTGCCTCAGAAGCACTTCTCCCAACAACCTCATATTAGAGAATAAAAATCTAAATGTCAGGGTGCCTGGGGCTGGCTCAGTCAGTAAAGCATGCAACTCTTGATCTCAGGGTCGTGAGTTCAAGCCCCAGGTTGGGCCTAGAGTCTACTTTAAAAACAAAAAACCAAGGGGACGGAGCAAGATGACGGAGGAATAGGAGACCTGAATTTCGTTTGGTCTCAGGAATTCAGCTAGACAGGGATCAAACCATTCTGAACACTTACAAACTCAACAAGAGATCGAAGAAAAGAATAGCAACAACTCTCTGAACAGAAAAGCGACCACTTTCTGGAAGGTAGGACGTGTGGAGAAGTGAATCTGAGGCGATATTCGGGAGGATAGACGGCGGGGGAGGGGGCCTCCATCGGCCGCTTTTGGCAAGTGATAGAGCCGCGAAGCGCAAAATCGGACCTTTTAGAAGTCGGCTCCGCTGAGGGACGTCGCTCCAGTGGCTAAGCGGGGGGGTGGAATCCTAGCGGGACAGTATGGTCTCAAGGCCCTCAGGGTCACAGAAAGACCGGGGGTGCCTGAGTGCAGCAGAGCTCCTGGGTATCACAGCGGGGAAGCCGGCTGCAGAGACCGAGCTGAGGCGCAGGCTCTCAGCTCGGGGTTGCCATAAACTGTGATTGGTGACAGTCGGGCCACTGCTCGGCCAGCAGGGACCCAACAAGTGGCAGAGCCGGGGAGACTCCCCTTCCTCCCCTGGGAGGAGCGGCGCGAGAGCGCACCGCAGGGATCTGCTGGGTTTGGAGACTCCACACGGGGTCGGGTGCTAGAGACAGAAACGCTCGGTCAGAGGCCGGGTGAGCACCGAGTGCGGCGGGAGACCTGGAGACGGGAGTGACTGCTTTTCTCTGGGGGCGCACTGAGGAGCGGGGCCCCAAGTTCTAGGCTCCTCCAGGCGCAGATTGGGAGGCCGCCATTTTCACTCTCGTCCTCCAAAGCTGTACGGAGAGCTTGCGGGGGAAAAAAAGCTCCTGAAAGCAAACCGGGGCAGATTGCTTAGCCCGGCCCAGCAAGGGCGGGGCAATTCCGCCTCCGGCAAAGACATTTGGGAACCACGGCAACAGGCCCCTCCCCCAGAAGATCACCACGAACAGCCAGCCAAGACCAAGTTTACTGATCAATGAGAACGGGAGAACTCCAGCGCTAGGGGAATACTGCACATAGAATTCATGGCTTTTTTACCATGATTCATTAGTCCTTCAAAAGTTAATTTTTTTTAATTTTTTGAATTTTTCTTTTTCCCTTTTTCAACCAACATCAATCCTTTTTAAAAAAATTTCATTTTTCATTTTTAGAGTCATATTCTATCCCTTCGTAGTAGTTACCCTTATTTTTGGCATATATACATATGTTGTTCTCTCTTTAAAATTTTGAGATACATTTTCTTCCAACATATCAAAATATACCCTAAATCTCTACTGTATGGCTTTGTTCTACTCTCCTGCCTGATCACATTCTCTCCTTTTTTTTAATCCTCTTCTTTTTTCAAACACCTTATCAATTCCTTTTTAAACATTTTTTTATAATTTTCATCTTTACAGTCATATTCCATCCCTTCATCGTATCAACCCTTATTTTGTACATATTTAAGTCTTTCTTTCTTTAAAATTTTAGGAGGCATATTCTTCTAACAGACCAAAAAACACCCAAAATCTAGTGTGTGGCACTGATCTATGCACCAGCCTGATCATATTTGATCATATTCTGTTTTTTTTGTTTTGTTTTGTTCTGTTTTATCTTTTTCTTTTTCCTTTTTTTTTCTCTTTCTTTCCCTTTCTTTTCCCCTGATTTCAGGTCTTTTCTGATTTGTTTAGAGTATATTTTCTGAGGACGTTGTTAACCTGTTAGCATTTTGTTCTCTCATTCATCTATTCTCTAGACAAAATGACAAGACGAAAAACATCACCTCAAGAAAAAAAACAAGAGGCAGTACCATCTGCCAGGGACCTACTCAATACGGACATTAGTATGATGTTGGATGTAGAGTTCAGAATCATGATTTTAAAGATACTCCCTGGGCTTGAAGAAAGCATGGAAGTTGTTAGAGAAACGCTTTCTGGAGAAATAAAAGAACTAAAATCTAACCAAGTCGAAATCAAAAAGGATATTAATGAGGTGCAATCAAAAATGGGGCCGCTAACTGCTAGGATAAATGAGGCAGAAGAGAGAATCAGCAATACAGAAGCCCAAATGATGGAAAATAAAGAAGCTGAGAAAAAGAGAGATAAACAACTACTGGATCACGAGGGCAGAATTTGAGAGATAAGCGATACGATAAGACGAAACAACATTAGAATAATTGGGATCCCAGAAGAAGGAGAGAGGGGGGCAGAAGGTATATTGGAGCAAATTATAGCAGAGAACTTCCCTAATGTGGGGAGGGAAACAGGCATCAAAATCGAGGAGGCACAGAGAACCCCTCTCAAAATCAATAAAAATAAGTCAACACCCCGACATCTAATAGTAAAACTTACGAGTCTCAGAGACAAAGAGAAAATCCTGAAAGCAGCTCGGGAGAAGAGATATGTAACCTATAATGGTAGAAACATTAGATTGGCAACAGACCTATCCACAGAGACCTGGCAGGCCAGAAAGGACTGGCATGATATATTCAGAGCACTAAACGAGAAAAATATGCAGCCAAGAATACTATAACCAGCTAGGCTGTCATTGAAAATTGAAGGAGAGAGAAAAAGCTTCCAGGACAAACAAAAACTAAAGGAATTTGCAAACACAAAACCAGCCCTACAAGAAATATTGAAAAGGGTCCTCTAAGCAAAGAGAGAGCCTAAAAGCAGCATAGACCAGAAAGGAACACAGACAATATACAGTAATAGTCACCTTACAGGCAATACAATGGCACTAAATTCATATCTTTCAATAGTTCCCCTGAATGTAAATGGGCTAAATGCCCCAATCAAAAGACACAGGCTATCAGATTGGATTAAAAAACAAGACCCATCAATATGCTGTCTGCAAGAGACTCATTTTAGACCCAAAGACACCCCCACATTGAAAGTGAGAGGGTGGAAAACCATTTACCATGCTAATGGACACCAAAAGAAAGCTGGGGTGGCAATCCTTATATCAGACAAATCAGATTTTAAAACAAAGACTGTAATAAAGGATGAGGAAGGACACTACATCCTACTTAAACAGTCTATCCAACAAGATCTAACAATTGTAAATATCTATGCCCCTAACATGGGAGCAGCCAATTATATAAGGCAATTAATAACAAAAGCAAAGAAACACACTGACAAAAATACAATAATAGTGGGAGACTTTAACACCCCCCTGACTGAAATGGACAGATCATCTAAGCAAAAGATCAACAAGGAAATAAAGACTTTAAATGACACACTGGACCAAATGGACTTCACAGACATATTCAGAACATTCCATCCCAAAAGCAACGGAATACACATTCTTCTCTAGTGCCCATGGAACATTCTCCAGAATAGATCACATCCTAGGTCACAAATCAGGTCTCAACCGGTACCAAAATATTGGGATCATTCCCTGCATATTTTCAGACCACAATACTTTGAAACTAGAACTCAATCACAAGAGGAAAGTCAGAAAGCACTCAAATACATGGAGGCTAAAGAGCATCCTACTAAAGAATGAATGGGTCAACCAGGAAATTAAAGAAGAATTAAAAAAATTCATGGAAACCAATGAAAATGAAAACACAACTCTTCAAAATCTTTGGGATGCAGCAAAGGCAGTCCTAAGAGGAAAGTATACAGCAATACAATCCTTTCTCAAGAAACAAGAAAGGTCTCAAATACACAACCTAACCCTACACCTAAAGGAGCTAGAGAAAAAAACAGCAAATAAAGCCTAAACCCAGCAGGAGAAGAGAAATCATAAAGATCAGAGCAGAAATCAATGAAATAGACACCAAAAGAACAGAACAGATCAACGAAACTAGGAGCTGGTTCTTTGAAAGAATTAACAAGATTGATAAACCCTTGGCCAGACTTATCAAAAAGAAAAGAGAAATGACCCAAATCAACAAAATCATGAATGAAAGAGGAGAGATCACAACCAACACCAAAAAAAATACAATTATAAGAACATATTATGAGCAACTCTATGCCAGCAAATTAGATAACCTGGAGGAAATGGATGCATTCCTAGAGATGTACCAGGAAGAAATAGAAAACCTGAACAACCTATAACCACTAAGGAAATTGAAGCAGTCATCAAAAATCTCCTAACAAACAAAAGCCCAGGGCCAGATGGCTTCCCAGGGGAATTCTACCAAACATTTCAAGAAGAATTAATACCTATTCTTCTGAAACTGTTCCAAAAAATAGAAATGGAAGGAAAACTTCCAAACTCATTTTATGTGGCCACCATTACTTTAATCCCAAAACCAGACAAAGACCCCATCAAAAAGGAGAATTACAGAACAATATCCTTGATGAACATGGATGCAGAAATTCTCACCAAAATACTAGCCAACAGGATCCAACAGTACATTAAAAGGATTATTCACCATGACCAAGTGGGATTTATCCCTGAGCTGCAAGGTTGGTTCAACATCCGCAAATCAATCAACGTGATACAATACATTAACAAAAGAAAGAACAAGAATCATATGATCCTCTCAACAGATGCAGAAAAAGCATTTGACAAAGTACAGCATCCTTTCTTGATCAAAACTCTTCAGAGTGTAGGGGTAGAGGGTACATACCTCAATATCATAAAAGCCATCTATGAAAAACCTACAGCGAATATCATTCTCAATGGGGAAAAACTGAGAGCTTTCCCCCTAAGGTTGGGAACGTGGCAGGGATGTCCATTATCACCACTGCTATTCAACAAAGTATTAGAAGTCCTAGCCACAGCAATCAGACAACAAAAAGAAATCAAAGGCATCCAAATCGGCAAAGAGGAAGTCAAACTCTCACTCTTTGCAGATATGATACTTTATGTGGAAAACCCAAAAGACTCCACCCCAAAACTGCTAGAACTCATACAGGAATTCATAAAGTGGCCCGATATAAAATCAATGCACAGAAATCAGTGGCATTCCTATACACCACCACCAAGACAGAAGAGAGAGAAATTAAGGAGTCGATCCCATTTACAATTGCACCCAAAACCATAAGATACGTAGGAATAAATCTAACCAAAGAGGCAAAGGATCTGTACTCAGAAAACTATAAAATACTCATGAAAGAAATTGAGGAAGACACAAAGAAATGGAAAAACGTTCCATGCTCATGGATTGGAAGAACAAACATTGTGAAGATGTCAATGCTACCTAGAGCAATCTACACATTCAATGCAATCCCCATCAAAATACCATCCACTTTTTTCAAAGAAATGGAACAAATAATCCTAAAATTTGTATGGAAGCAGAAAAGACCCCGAATAGCCAGAGGAATGTTGAAAAGGAAAAGCAAAGCTGGCGGCATCACAATTCCGGACTTCTAGCTCTATTACAAAGCTGTCATCATCAAGACAGTATGGTACTGGCCCAGAAACAGACACACAGATCAATGGAACAGAACAGAGAGCCCAGAAATGGACCCTCAACTCTATGGTCAACTGATCTTTGACAAAGCAGGAAAGAATGTCCAATGGAAAAAAGACAGTCTCTTCAACAAATGGTCTTGGGAAAATTGGGACAGCCACATGCAGAAGAATGAAACTGGACCACTTCCTTACACCACACACAAAAATAGACTCCAAATGGTTGAAAGACCTAAACGTGTCCATCAAAATCCTAAAGGAGAACACAGGCAGCAACCTCTTCAACCTCAGCCACAGCAACTTCTTCCTAGAAACATCGCCAAAGGCACGGGAAGCCAGGGCAAAAATGAACTATTAGGATTTCATCAAGATAAAAAGCTTTTGCACAGCAAAAGAAACAGTCCACAAAACCAAAAGACAACCGACAGAATGGGAGAAAATATTTGCAAATAACATATCAGATAAAGTGCTACTATCCAAAATCTATAAAGAACTTATCAAACTCAACACCCAAAGAACAAATAATCCAATCAAGAAATGAGCAGAAGACATGAACAGACATTTTTCCAAAGAAGACATCCAAATGGCCTACAGACACATGAAAAAGTGCTCAACATCGCTCGGCATCAGGGAAATTCAAATAAAAACCTCAATGAGATACCACCTCACACCAGTCAGAATGGCTAAAATTAACAAGTCAGGAAATGACAGATGTCGGCGGGGATGTGGAGAAAGGGGAACCCTCCTACACTGTTGGTGGGAATGCAAGCTGGTGCAACCACTCTGGAAAACAGTATGAAGGTTCCTCAAAAAGTTGAAAATAGAGCTACCCTACGATCCAGCAATTGCACTACTGGGTATTTACCCCAAAGATACAAATGTAGGAATCCGAAGGGGTACGTGCACCCCAATGTTTATAGCAGCAATGTCCACAATAGCCAAACTGTGGAAAGAGCCAAGATGTCCATCGACAGATGAACGGATAAAGAAGATGTGGTATATATACACAATATACACAATGGAATATTATGCAGCCATCAAAAGGAAAGAGATCTTGCCATTTGCAACGACGTGGACGGAACTGGAGGGTGTTATGCAACTGGAGGGTGTTATGCTGAGTGAAATAAGTCAATCAGAGAAAGACACATATCATATGACCTCGTTGATATGAGGAATTTTTAACCTCAGGAAACAAACTGAGGGTTGCTGGAGTGGTGGGGGGTGGGAGGGATGGGGTGGCTGGGTGACAGACATTTGGGAGGGTATGTGCTATGGCGAGTGCTGTGAATTGTGCAAGACTGTTGAATCACAGATCTGTACCTCTGAAACAAATAATGCAATATATGTTAAGAAAAAAGAAAGAAGAAGATAGCAGGAGGGGAAGAATGAAGGGGGTTAAATTGGAGGGGGAGACGAACCATGAGAGATGATGGACTCTGAAAAACAAACTGAGGGTTCTAGAGGGGAGGGGTGTGGGGGGATGGGTTAGCCTGGTGATGGGTATTAAAGAGGGCACATTCTGTGTAAAGCACTGGGTGTTATGCACAAACAATGAATCATGGAACAGTACATCAAAAAAAAAAAAAACAACTCTAAATTTCACAACCTTATGATCAATAAGTCAACCATTTCTTGTTATAGTTGAAATTCTTGTTGTAGTTGAAATTATAATGGCTGTATTTTTTTTAAATCATTAGTTTTTCCAGGTTGGTATATAACCTTCATAACTTAAATGTATAATGGCTATGAAATATCTTCTGGATAAATAATGCTAATTTAACTAAACTCTTAATATTAGACACCTTCCCATTTCCTCTAAATGGTAGAATACTTGAGAAATTAGATCATAATCCCTAGGTTCACACTAAATCTCACAATAGTCATTCATCCAAATACTTGAGGCCTACTTTGTATCAGGCACTATGTTAGATGGTGGGGGTACAGAGGGGAACAAAACCAGCAGTCCCTTCCTTAATGGAGCTTACAGAGGGGCAGTAGTAAAAAGAAAATATGATCAGCTATGATGGGGAAGTAGGGCATACTGTGGCAGCACATGGAAGGGAGAGCTGATGTAAGCTCAGGGGTCGTTAAGTGACATCAAATTTTGCATGGAAGGGTTACCAGGCACTGGCCAATCTTTAGAAGGGCAGAAGATGAGAAGAGTGTTCCAGGCAGAAAACCAGCTTGAACCAAGCCTGGAGATCAGAGAGTATGGTAAGGGGGAAAAATGCAAAGAAGCTGAGTGCAGCTGGAGGCCAAGGGGAGAGCAAAGGAGGCCAGCGCTTTAACTTCACTCTTCTGCCAAAGTTCTCAGTTCTAGTCACTTATTAAAAATAATAAAACTCTGGGGCACCTGGCTCACTCAGTTGGTAGAGCATGTGACTCAATCTTAGGGTTGAGTTCAAGCCCCACGTTGGGTGTAGCGATTACTTAAAAATCTTTAAAAAAATAAAAAATAAATATAATAAATAATAATAAAACTTCCGTGAGGGACATTCTACAAAATATATTCCCACTATTCTTCAAAAGCATCAAAGTCATGAAAGACAAGGAAAGACCGAGAAACCATCACAGACTGGAGGATACTAAAAAGACATGATAATTAAATGCAATGTAGTATCCTGGGGAAAAAAAAAAAGAACACCATGGGAAAATTGGAAATCCAAATATAGTCTGCAGTTTAACAATGCTCTACCAATGTTAATTTTTTAGTTTGGTAAGTTATGGTTATAGAAGATGTTAACATTAGGAAAAACTAATGAGATGTACACCTTCACTCTTTTAACAACCATCAGAGCAAAAACTGATTCAAGCCAGAATAATCAATGGATGCTATTTAAGGGGGGGGGTGAGGAAGTTGACAAACAAGAAATCCTGATACTTACATAAATCCCAAAAGCACCTTCTCACAAATTACACATTAATTTTAAAAGGTAAACTAACTTTACAGTAGAGAAGCTGGATAACAACAGTCAACAAATGGACAATAAGGGACAAATGGGCATTATGTGCCTCCAGTTGTGGTACCCGAGGGCGTAACACCACTCGTGTAGCATTCCAACCAAAAAACACACCATAAGCATCTCATCATGAGGAAATGTGACAAACCCAATTGATGGACATTTTATTAAATAACTGACCTGTATTGTTCAAAACTGTTACTGACATGGGAAAAAAAAAGGGGCTGACCAAAAGCAACAAGCAGGACTACATCAAACCCAAAACCTTCTGTACAGCAAAGGAAACTGTCAACAAAATGAAAAGGCAACCTTCCAAATGCAAGAAAATATTTGCAAATTATATCCGGTAAGGGATTAATTTCTGAAATAAAGAATTCATATAACTCAATAGCAAAAAAACACGATCCAATTGAAAAAGGGAAGATCTGCATTTAGATGGTCAGCAGACACATGAAAAGGTGCTCAGTATCACTAATCATCAGGGAAATACAAATCAAAATCACAATGAGGTATCACTTCACACTTGTTAGAATGGCTATTAGCAAAAAGAAAATAGTAAGTGTTGGCAAGGATGTGGAGAAAAAGGAAACCTCATGCACCATTGATGGGACTGTAAATTGGTGCAACCACTATGGAAAACAGCATGGAAGTTCCTCAAAAAATTAAAAACAGAGGGGCACCTGGGTGGCTCAGTCAGTTGGGCAACCAACTCCTGATTTCGGCTCAAGTCATGATCTCAGGGTCTGGAGATCAAGCCCATTATGGGCTCCGTGCTTAGCACAGAGTCTGCTTAAGATACTCTCTCTCCTTTGCCCCTCCCCTCGCTCGTGCACTCTCTCGATAAATTATTAATTAAATCATTAAAAAAATTAAAAACAGAATTTTCATATGATCCAATAGCTCCACTCCTGGCTATTTATCCAGAGACACTAACTCAAAAAGGTATATGCACCCCCATGTTCATACTAGAGTTATTTATAATAGCTAAGATAGGGAAACAACCTAAGCGTCCATTGATGAAGAAAACGTGGTGTGTACACATACACATACACACACACACACACACACACACACACACACACACACACACGGATATTATTCAACCATTAAAAAGAAGGAAACCTTGGGGTGCCTGGGTGGCTTGGTCAGTTGGGTGTCTGACTCATGATTTCGGCTTGGGTCATGATTTCAGGGTTGTGAGATTGAGCCCTGTGCTGGGCTCTGGGCTTAGCATGGAATCTGCTTGGGATTCTCTCCCTCTCCCTCTGCTCTTGCCCCTCCCCTTGCTCGTGCATGCAATCTCTATAATAATAAAATCATGAAGGAAAGAAGGAAGGAAGGAAACCTTGCCATTTGTGACAACATGGATTGACCTTAAGGGCATTATGTTAAGTGAAATAAGCCAGAGAAAGAAAAATACTGTATGATTTCACTTATGTATGGAATCTTAAAAAAACAAAAAGCAAGCTCACATATGGAGAGAACAGACTGGTAGCTACCAGAGTCTGGGATGTGGAGAGCCAAAATGGGTGAAGGGGGTCAAAAGGTACAGACTTCCAATTATAAAATAGGTAAGTCATGGGGATGTAATGTACAGCATGGCAACCACAGTTAATACTACTGTGTTGCATATCTGAAAGTTGCTGAGAGAACAGATGTTAAAAGTTCTTATCGCAAGGAAAAATATGTTTAGCTATAAATGGTAACAGACTTACTCTTAACTATGTTAACTAGACTTACTGTGGTGATCATTTTGCAATATATACAAATATCAAATCATTATTTGAAACTAAAATGTTACGTCAATTATACTTCAATTAAAAAAAAAAAAAGGGGGCTGCGGAAGGAAATGTTCCAGCTTTTAGAAGACCAGAGAGACATAACCACTAAATGCAATACATGATCTTAGAGGGGGAAAAAATAGCTACTAGATATTATTGGGACAAGTGACAAAAACTGGAATATGTTCTATATATGAAGTTAAAGTATTATATCAATATTAAATTTCCTGAATTTGATAACTGAACTGTGGAAAGATACAAGAATATTCATATTCTTAGAAATATACACTGAAGTATTTAGGGGTAAAAAGGGTATGATATATGCAACCTACTTGCAAACAGTTCAGAAAAAATAGTATGTAGATATAGAGAAAATGGTAGTGAAATGTGGCAAAATGTTAAAAACTGGTGACTGTGGTTCAAGAGTCTTTTGCAGTTCTTTCAAAGTGAAACACAGACTTAAATGTAAAACGTACACTATGTACGGATATAATTTTTTGTTTCATAAGTAAATTTTCATAAACAATTCTTTATCCATATAATCTTCATAACTATAATTGTTCATGTGTGATTTTTTTGCACGATGAATTTTATTTTATTTTTTTATTTTTTGCACGATGAATTTTAAATGAATTTGCTCTAAGGGGCTTTGTGTTTCCACAAGCTAGTGAGTACAGCTAAAAACCCTGGCATTACATGTAAAACAAACATAAGAAGACTCTAAAAGGCTGAGTGAAGAAAGCAGACCAGCAAGGAACCCTGGGATCTAAGGAATGACACAGTAGTGAGTCCCCTGGGTTTTCTTTTGGCCTCACATAACTCAGACTTGGCTCTGGAGAAGCTCATCGCCTGGAAACATCAAAGAACTGAGACAAAATGGGTCCATCCCCACACCCTAAAATGCTCTCTGTAGCCAAAGGACCAAGAAAGGGTAGCCTAGCAAGACAATCAACTTTTAGATAATAACCACTCTACACCAGCCAAACAAAAGAACAAGCTGTGGCCCAATCCCCATCAACAAAGGCTGAGGGGAGAGCCTAGACTTCTACCCTTGCAGACTGCAACCCGGCATCCCAATACTATCGACAGGGTAGTGTCAGTGGAAGTCATGTAGGCAGCAGTAACAAGGCCCTGTTCCTCCTAGCCAAGAGAGGTCTACAAGGAGACTGAACTCCCAGAACTCCCAGTCATGCCCTTTAGTAACAAGAGCCCTGTCCCCTAGGTGTCAAAGGAGGCTGAATAGGAAACCTGGACTACTTCCACCTCACCAGACACTAATGGTCAACACATCCCTTCCCCTCATCAGAGGATGAGGGGAACAGTAGATTTAAATAAGATTCAAAGTCTCATAATATCCAAAATGTTCAGGTTTCATTTAAAAAATCACTCACCATACCAAGAACCAGAAAAATCTCAACTTGAATGAGAAAAGACAACAGACCCCAGCGAGATGACACAGATATTGTCTGACACACATTTTGGTTTTTAAGATTTTATTTATTTGAGAGAGAGAGAGCATGCTAGCATGCAAGTGGGGGGGCGGGCACAAAGGAAGAGGATCTCAAGCAGACTCCCCGCTGAGCGCAGACCTGGTCGGGGCTTGATCCCATCCCATGAGATCATGACCTGAGCGAAAACAAGAGTCAGCTGTCCAACCGACTGAGCCACTCAGGTGCCCTGTCTGACAAGCATTTTTAAACAGCAATTATAAAAATGCTTTAATGAGCGATTACAAACATGCTTGAAATGAGTGAAAAACAGCACAGAAATAGAAAAGCTGAAAGAAACAGAAGACACCATGAACAATGTAAACTTTAGAACAGAAAAATATAGTACCCTAAATAAAAACACTCAATAAATGGGCCAAGCCAGAATGGAAAGGACAAAGAAAATAATTAGTGAACTTGAAACAGAACAGTAATTACCCAGTCTGGACAACAGAAAGACAAGACCAAAAAAAATTAACCAAATTTCAGGGACCCATGAGATTATAAGTGATCTAATATCATGTCATCAGAGTTCCAGAAGAGGGAGGAAGAGTGAGGCTGAAAAAGTATGTGAAATAGTAATGGCTGAAAATTTCCCAAAAGACATAAACTCTAGATTCAAGAAGCTAAGCAAACCCCAAACAAGATCAACACAAAGATATCCATGACAAGACAGGGTCAAACTTGTGAAAACTCAAGACAAAGAAAAAACTCTTCAAAGAGATCAGCAACAACTTACCTATAGGCAAAAAGCTATTTGAACAACAAAGGATTTCTCTTCAGAGACTATGGAGGCCAAAAAGAAGTGGCACAATATTTTTCGTGTGCCAAAAGAAATGTCAGCCTGCAATTTTTTATCCAGTGAAAATATCCTTCAGAAATGAAGGGGCAGACATTCTCAAAGAAAAACCTAAGAGAATTTATCACTAGCAGATCTACCTAAAAGAATGGCTAAAGGAAATTCCTTCAATAAAAAGAAAATGATAGATGGAAGAAATCTTGAAGCATCAGGGCAGAAGAACAATGGAAAAAGTAAAAATTATGCATAAATACAATAGTTTTCTCCTCCCTTGGAATTTTCTAAATGATGCTTAGTGGTTGAGCACATATAACAACAACAGTGGCCGATATTCTAAATGTACGCAGAGGAAATATTTAAGGCAATTATAATTTGAGGAAGATACAGGGATGAAAATGGAGGTACGGTTCACTTCACTCAACCACCACCAGTACACTGTGATAAGTGATGTATGTGTATGTATGTATGCATATATATGTATATATATATATTGCAATACCTAGAGCAGCCACTAAGAAAGTTATACAAAGAGATACACTCCAAACACTATAAATAAATCAAAATGGAATTCCAAATGAATCTGTTCTAGTGACCATTTTATTTTACTTGCAACCCTGTAGGAAGAGACTAAAGATACTTTCCTAATTTAGCAGAGAATTCACTTTATATACAAATTAAATCAGTGATAACTTACTGTAACTTCATTGATTAAAGTATCATAATGTTGGTGAGCAAATTTATCC